>NC_092507.1:11504726-11828757 GCF_047511675.1 Marmota flaviventris | reverse complement strand
CTAGCACAAAGTCATTTCTGTTATTAGCATAGCTGCTCCTGAGACCCAAGACTGACGGAGGCAGGAGACAGGGTGGGCCCCGGGGAGTGGACTCGATCCTGAGTCTGGTCAGTGGACACAGACCTCCACGTGCTCCCGAGGTGGAGTATGAGGGGCTCCCCAGCCCCTCCTTTCTCCTGTAGAGACGACCATGCTCTCTACCGTGTAATGCCACCAACAGAGGCCAGAAGGCGGCTGGGGGTCAGGAGGGAAGCTGTAGAGGGGCTGTGTCATGCCCACGAGAACCTTCTGCCCACGGCCAGGTTCAGGGCGAGCACTGTACAGAGGCCCAGTGAGAAAGGGACATGGGGGACACTCTGCCCATCTCCTGTCACTGGGCACAAGTTAGACCAGGGTCTTGTGAGCTCAGCCTCCACGAGATGCCCATGGAAAGCAATGGAAAATTCCAGAAGCCCAGGAGCCTGAAGACCTAGGCCTCGCTCCGTTCCTAGCCAATTCCCTGGACACCCCAGTCTTCAGGTTTCTCAGGGACAGGATAAAGAGATTAACACGGCTTCCCGGGGCTGAAGGCACTGTGCGGAGGGGAAGGGCGGAGGGGAAGGGCGTGCTGCACACCTGGGAGCACCTGGGGGCTTGTCCAAACACAGACGGCTTCCCCACCCTGTTCCTGACTCAGCAGGGTTGGGGCAGGCTGCAGGAATTTGCATTTCTGGTAAGTTCCCTGGTGAAGCCAGGCCTGGTGCCAGGGCCACACGTTGAGAACCACTGTTCTAGCCCAGAAGTCACACCTCCCTGACCTCTTGGGACCAAACAACAGTTCCACATCCATTCATCCAATGTGGGACACCCAGGGTCAAGGAGTTCTCGGACGGTGGGACAGGAGAAAAACTTCTAATACTCTACGGCACAGGGGACTAGGGATGACAAGGATCCTGCATCCCCAAGTAGGTAGAAGAGAGGGTTCTGAACATTTCCAGCACAAAGAGACGGTACATGTGTGAGGGTATGGACATGTCACTGTCCTGACCACACTGTATGTTTGTTCACATGTGACACCGAACCCCATAAATATGTACAATTATTGTTCCAATTTTTTAAAAATATTGTGCCAGGCCTTGTAGTGCACACCTATAATCCCAGAGACTCTGGAGGCTGAGGAAGGAGGATTGTGAGTTCAAAGCTAGCCTCCGTAACTTAGCAAGGCCCTGAGCAACTCAGGAAGACCCTGTCTCAAAATAAAACGTAAAAAGGGCTGGGGATGTGGCTCAGGTACTGGGCTCGATCCCTGGTACCAAAAAAAAAAAAAAGTTGTGAGGCTGGGGACCAAAGATCACTTGAGCTCAGGGGTTTGAGACCAACCTGGGCAACACAATCAGACCCCTGCGTCAAAGTTCACAAAGTGTGGTCCCCAGACCAGAGCATCAGCTCGACCCAGGAAGGTACAAGAAATGCAAATCCGTCCTCAGGCAGCCCAGCTGGGTCAGAAGCACCCTGGGCGGGCCCAGCTGTGTTGGAACAAGCCCCGGGTGACAGGGATGATGGAGTGTGGGAATTGGGCTCTGGATGAGCTCATGAGTCAGGACTCAGAGCTCCGAGGCAGCAAAGAGCGGTGGCCTCTCCCAGGCCCTGCCTCGGGTTTCCAGGACACCAGCTGAGGAGGGTGGGCAGGAACGCGGGGCCCCAGGTGGCTAGGAAGGTGAGCCTGTCTAGGGGCCAAGGGCAGGAGGAGGGAGAGCAGGTTTTAAGAGAAGCCAAGAGGGGAAAAGCACCTCAGGTGTGAGAACCAGGCAGTGCGTCTGCGGAACGTGTATCTAGTGGTGGGCGAGCGGGCGAGAGAGCAGCAGGAAGCAGCAGATGGCAGTCTGCTGTGGAGATGGCCTTGTCCCCAGCACCCCGAGGTGTGGGCACCCCAGACTCAGGACTGAGCTGCTCATCTGGAACTTTCCTTCGAGATTCCCCATGCTCTGCTTGAGGGCTCCAAGTTGGCAAATGGCCACCAGCCACACTGACCGGTGACCGTCAGGCCACCGCCTCCCAACAGTCTGCTTTTCTCGCACACTCCCGGGGTCTCCTGCCTGTAACTCCAACAACCCCCGACCGTGGCCGGGGCCATCTGGCACCTCAACTGTATTTCCCGAGCGCCTCACCCACTCAGAGGGGCTGCGGGATTTTTCTCCCATTGGATCGCGTGTCCTGACAGTGAAGTCGGGTCAGTGTGGTCCTGGTCTCCAGAGGGAGCAGGCTGTGTCCGTGGGATGTGTGGTCAAGAGGCACACAGGGAGCGTGTCACATGAACATCCCAGCACACTGTCCCTGAGCCCGTGTGTGGCACTTCTGACCACTGTCTGGTTCCTGAAACTGGAACTTGCTATCGGTCTTACCCGCTGGTTTCCATGGTGATGGGTGAAGGGCTGTCCCAGTGTTGCTCTCGGGCAGCAGGACACCTGACCAGGCACCTGGGGGGCTCCAGGGACTGGGCTGCCATCTTAGGCTGGCCTCCTCTGCAGTGCCCTGTAGGGCAGCAGCAATGCCCTGCCCGAGGCCCTGGAATCACCTTCCTCACTTCTATCAACCCAACAGCTGACAATTTCCGTGAGAGTGACAGGGACAGAGGACTACAGCCTTCCTGTCACTTTTTCTCCTTTTTTTTTTTTTTGGTACCAGGCATTGAAGCCAGGGGTGCCTAACCATTCACCCCACCCCCAGCCCTATTTTGTATTTTATTTGGAGACAGGGTCTCACTGAGTTGCTTAGTGCCTTGCTGTTGCTGAGGCTGGCTTTGGACTTGGGATCCTCCTGCCTCGGCCTCCTGAGCTGCTGGGATTACAGGCGTGCGCCACTGTGTCCTTTTTTACAGACTAGAACCCGAGGCGCAGAGAGGGTGAAGCAGCTTGTCAACATCACACAGTTGAGAAATGGCACCAGGATTCGTCCCAGACAGACGGGTTCCAGACTCTGCCTGCACGTGGTGGTCACTCAGTGAGTGACTCAGAGCCTCTCTTCCTCCCCACCTGGTGCTGCCTCCGCCCTGGTCCCCCTGAAGTCACCCTCTTACCTCCGTTGGAGAGCTGAGGTGGTACAGTTGGCACAGGGGCTGCAGCCCTGCCGGAGGGCACCCAGGGGCTGGGCTTCCCCACCGAGGCAGCCCCCGCAGGCTTCACGGAGGCAGGGGTCTCCCAGGGGTGGCCACGCCGGGCCTCACAGGCCGCCTGCCTCACTCCCTCAGTCACAGCCACGTCGCGGCGCGGTGGTGCCAGGGTGATGAACACGGACGAGGCCACCCTCTTCTCCGGCTGGGAGGCCATTGCTTCAGCTCCGGCTGGCGCTGGGGACAGAGTGCGGCTCAGGCTCTGGCCGGACACACACCCGTCAAAGTCAGGGGCACGGAGTCTCCCTCCTGCCAACACAAGGGGACATCGCCCGCCATGCCGGTGTCCCACCCAGTCCAGCCACAGAGGGGGCAGGGCGGGAGTCCACCAGGTGACTTGGCCACAGGGTGGGACCCAAAGCCTGGACTGCACCTCCCCCAAAGCCTGCACACCTGGGGAGCAAAGGGCAGCCCTGGGCGCTCCACAGTGGCTACGGCACCTGCCCATAGGGCCACACCCCAAGTCACCTCCCTCACCTACCTGGACCCCAGTTCTCCTGGGAGAGCCTAATTCCTCAGAGGCTGTCAGGCCAGCTGCCCTGTGGGGGCAGAGAACAGGAACAGAAGTTCAGACAGCAGGGCCGGGTTCCCAGAGACAGAGGGGGCAGAAGGACAAATCAAAGACACCTTTTACCAAGACCTGCTCTGTGCTCACGTTGCCCTGAGCACTTGATGCTTATGAATTCAGAAATCCTCAAAGAGGTAGGCACCATTATTACCCCATCTCACAAGTGAAGAAATTCAGAGAAGTCAAGTCACTCATCCAGGGTCACACAGCAGTAGAGACAGCATTTGAACCTCAAGCCCATCACTTGGCCACTCCGTTCTGCTCCACCCACAAGCCAGTGTCCTTTCCTCCCTGCCTTCTATCGCCCAAATCTCTTCCTGCCCCATCTCCAAAACCATGGCCTCTGTACGGGCCCCAGCAGTGTGGGGGGAAACAGCTGGGTGGTCTCCAGTCCCACCTCCTCTCCTGATCCTTCCAGAGTGCTCATCTGATTTTAACCGACCTCTCTAGGTCTTTCTCTCTCACCTGCCTTGGAGGGTTCACCATTGGCTTTTCCTCTCCGGCACTGCCCCCATCCCAGGGTGAATTTCTGCTTTCCCTTAGAGGCCAGATCCCGCCACATGTCCTCCACAAGGCCTCCCTAGAGTCCAGCCTCAGCCAGGGCAGCTGTCTGCTTTCTCAGGACCATGATGGCTCCCCACAGGACACACTGCCAGCTCCCCATCAATGTGTCTGACCCCCACGCGGCGCTGCCTGCCTTCCGCTGCCTGCACCGTACCGTGCCGTGCCTGAGCGCAGCTGGTCTATAGCACAGACCTGGGAGGGGACAGCACCCGGCCTCAGGGGAAGGCGTCCTCCATCGCCCAGGCGGGTCCTGCAGACAGCAGCCTCTGGTGCCCAGGCTGAGGTGGGGCCACGGGTGGGGAGAGTTGATGGCCCTCGCCCAGCAGTGCTGCCAGGGCTAAAAATGTCCCCCTTTATCTCTCTAGCTCTGGTCTGGGCCACCTTGGATGACCCTGAAGTCCAGCCTTGGTACATGGGGGGAGAGTAAACAGAACGGGAACCCTGAGAAGTGGGCTAGCAGGCAGGAGGGGCAGAGCCTGAGGGACGCTGATGGTGGACTAGGAGCCTGAGTGGTCCCTCACAGCCCTCCTCTGTATCAAGTGCACCATGGGCTCTCTGTGGCTGACGGAGAACAACAAGGGCGGCATCTGCTGCCAAGCTCCTGGTTTATGTTTGGCTAAAAATAAAGATGCTTAGTCTGATAAGGAAATATCTGTTTGCAGTCAGGTGTGGTGACTCCCAGTGACTCGGGAGGCTGAGGCAGGAGGACCACAAGTTCAAAGCCAGTTGCTGAGGCTCTAAGCAACGTAGCAAGACCCTGTCTCAAAATAAAAAAAATAAAAAGGGCTGGGGATGTGGCTCAGTGGTTAAGCGCCCCTGGGTTCAGAACTGGTTACCAAAATAAATGCATAAAATAATAATCTGCCCTGAATAAGGAATCCATATAATAGGAAAGAGCTTTGAAAGTTGTTTAAAAGTGCCTCCCTTTTGTTTCTTGTTTTGAAGGTGATTTTGGAAGTATGTATGCTTATAGAGGCTGCCTTAGTCTTTGGTATTATGCTTTGTTATGAATTTAAGAATCTATTTTTACCCAGGACTACAGCACATGCCCGCAATCCCAGTGACTCAGGAGGCTGAAGCAGGAGGATCACAAGTTGGAGGTCAGTCTCAGCAATGTCGTGAGACCCTGTTTGAACCACGTACAGCCAGAGGAATGAGAAGTTGTGCTCCATTTATGTACTATACGCCAAAATGCATTCTACTATAAAATTAATTAATTAAAAAATAAAATAAAAATGGGGTTGGGGTGGTAGCTCAGTAGAGAGCGCTTGCTGAGCATGGGTGAGGCACTGGGTTCGACTCTCAGCACCACATATAAATACATAAATTAAATAAAGGTCCATTAACAACTAAAAATAAATAAATAAAAATAAAAACTTCTAGGGGTGGAGCTCGGTGGTAGAATGTCCCTAGATTCAATCTGCAGTACTGAAAAAAAAATCTAGTTTCCTACTTGGTTGTCAGAGTGCACCTGAAATTTAGAGAATGAACACCCATGGCACCTACTGGGTGCCAACCTCTGTGCTAAGCGTGCTATGTGACTCAAACTCACCTGGTTCTCAAGGCAGTTGCAAGAAAGGTCCATTATGCCCCCAGTTCTCAGATGGGCCCCATGAAGCCCCAGTAGTTCAAGTGAATGTCACAGGGGGACCAGAGCAGGCAGGAATTCTAACACAGCAGGGTCCAGCCTGGAAGTCCAGGGGTGTCCTAGGACCTGAGGTGGCCGCTAGCCCAAATTCACAGGCCTGTTCTCAACCCAGATGGCCCTATCCAGACTGGGTAGCTTGTGGTCAGCACACTCTAGACGGTCCCCAGAGACTGCTTCCGACCTTAGGGACACAGCCTCCACCCCCCTCCCCAGCTCTGACCCCTCCTCCATTCCTCCGGGAAATCAGATCTGCTTGCTTTCTGGGAAAACGTCCAGGGCTGAGGCCAGATGTTCACAGCTGTGCACCCCCCAACCCTCCCAAAGGTCCCCTGCAGGGACTTCAGGTCCCCACGGGAAGGAGCTGAGTTGAGGACTTTAAAAGAGCTGTCAAATCCCATCCGAGAAAGGGGGCCTGGGCCTGCCCTTGGTGTCCTGCGCCCAGGTCACCCTGGAAGGGCTCAGGGAACCCTCGCCCCACCCTGCTTCCCCCCAAAGGGCGAATCAGAGCGTCAGTTGGGAACGCAGAGAAAGTGGGAACAAAGGGAAGGAAAGCCATTTCCTGTCAAGAGGAAGGAAGGAGGCTGAGACCAGCCAGCCACCGGGCGGCTGCAGGCTTGGGCCCAGGGGCGGGCAAGAGCTGACTGATGGGGGGGCCGCCCCGCCCCCGCTGGCCCCCTTCCTGCTCCTAATTCCCCTCCAAACCACCTCTGAGCTTTGTTCTTTAATACCTTAATAAAGCAGGCCATGTCGGATCCAGAGGGAACTTTGCTGAAGTGGGGAGATGCTCCCCATCCCGCTCCAAGGTCCTGCAGCTAGCGAAGGATTCCCTCCTCCTCCTCCTCCGCCTCCGCCGCCGCCGCCTCCCCCACCCCCAGGAAGAGCACGGAGCTGCGTTGGCTGCGCCCCACCTCTTTCCCGACGGGTGACCCTGAGCAGTCACCCCACCTCTTTGGGCCTGGTTTTATTTAAAAAGTGAGAATCTGAGCCTGTCCTGAAGGGTGGCTGAGAGGACACGAGGAGAGTGAGCGCAGAGATCTGGGCACTTGATAGGTGCACCGAGAAAGACCGCGGGTCACCCGCCCGGGAGGAGGGAGGAGGCGCCCGAGGACAGCTTTCCCATTATTAGGAGCAGGAATCCGGGAGCTGCCCAGCCTCTTCCGGGGATTCTCAGATCTGGGCTGGAGGGGCCCCACGCCAAGATCGCCCCAGGCACACACCTTGGGGACCGTCCCGGCACTCGCCGTCCCAGCCTTCCCAGCCCGAGGGGCATCTGAGGCCTCGAGAGGGGCAGCCCTGGGCCGCTCCTCCCGCAGGGACCCCGTCTGGGGAAAGGCACCCCGAGCTCCGGGAGCTCCAGAAACCCGGACCCCTCCCTCAGGAGGGGAGCAGGGCGGCTGGCCGGGTCACCGTGGGGCGCCGCCGGGGACTTTAATTCGATCCATGTGCGGGACGCTGCCCTCTTTGTGCGGGAGCTTCCGCCCTGCGCGCCGGGTCCCTGGCGCCCCGCTCCGGGGCAGGGACACGACCCCCGCCGTCCCCGCCGCGCCCTCCCCCCCTCGGAGGACACAGACGGAGACGGAAGGACACAAGGACAGGACAGCACCTCCCCGCCCCTCCTCTCGGAGCGCCCGGCCGGGGTCCGCGGCACGGGGTGGGCTCCGGCTGGGCTGCCCGCGCTGTCACCCGAGTGCAGCCGGGACGCGACGCCGGGACGGGACCCCCCCCTCCCCGCCACTTACCTGCGCCCGCGCCGGCGGCTCCAGCCCGACGCCCAGAGCCCGGCGCCTCCCGCCGCGCTCCCGCCCTCGCTCCCTCCGCCCCGCTGCCCCGCGCCGCTACCATAAAAGGTGACGCTCGGGGGAGGGGGCCGGTCCCCGCCCCGCGGAAGCGGCCCCTACCTGCCCCCCCACCTGCGCGGCCGCGCCCCGGCCGCCCCCTCCCCCTCCCTTTGTTCCCGCGACCACTCCTCCCGGTCCCCTGCGCCCAGGCCCGGGGGTGGCGTCCTCCCCCGTCCCCTTCCTTTGTGCACCCTGAGTGGTCCTTATTCTCCCCCTCCCCAGGGTCACCCTGGTTGACCACCCCACCTGCCCGGTCTGCTGGGGGATGGTGCTCAGCCAGGAACTTAAGAGTCAGACTTAGGTTACTGACCCATTCCCTAAACATCCCTGGGCGGCAGGCCATCTCGCTGAGCCTCAGTGGCTTCACGGGAATGTCCCTCTGCCTATCCCTGCGGCCAGGCCTAGGGATAAAAGGCGTCAAAGCCAGTGAGGAGCACACAGTCAGTGCTCAATATATGCTGGGTTTGGGACTTTTTTCAGGAAATGCCTTGGGGAGGAGGGGGCTCTGAGTCTCCAGTGGAGCTGTCTGATTCGCTGTCTCCAGCTGTCACTGCTGGTCTGGATCCCTTAATCCCTCTGGGGGTGGGTCCCAGGGTCCTGAAGGCGTGGGGTGGATAGGTGGGACAGGCAGGGCCCAGCTGGCAATCAGCTTACCTGGTTTGGTAGCCTGCACCAGGCCACTGACCCCTCCCTGCACCTTCCAGTTCCCACCTGCCACGCAGAGCAGATAGAATGGGGGGGGGGGGAGGAGCAGCCTAGGCTCTGGGACCAGTGCGGAGGGGGTGGGCCGCTGGTCCCTGGAGGCCAGAGAACATGGCTGGGAAAAGGAATCCGAGTCTGATTCAGAGACAAACAGATTGTTCTCTTGATTAAAACCCACAGTGCTGGAGGCCAGGGGAGGGCCGGACCCAGTGCCATCTGGGGGTGTCCAGGCAGGTTCTGGCTCTCTCCTGCGCCCCTCAGCTGGGGCTACTACTGAGGGGCTCACATGATGGAATTCAGGAGGGTTTGCCTGGGTACCTGTTTCCGTCCTCCCTGAGCCCTCACCCCCGAGAGCCACCCCTGTCATCCCTTTCCCATTTGATCCTCACAACCTCTGCAACAACAAAGGCCGCAACCAACAGTAGCTGCTATTCACAGAGGTCCTGTGTGCCCAGGTACAGGGCTCTCATTTCAACCCCCCCAGCCCTGGGTGCTGAGGATTCCCGCAGGACTGAGGCCCCAGAGGCTCAAGGCCCAGCAGAGCTGAATTCAAAACAGACCCACGGGTGCCCCTAGGCACGCTGCTCCGCGGGTTCTGGGGTGCGAGACATGCCACGCAGGGTGATGAGAGCTACCACTGCAGATGAGGCCACCCGTGGCCTGTGGCTCCTTCCGGCCTGGCAAGGCGGCCACTCTGTAGCACTGTTAGGAGACCCAGCCTCCTCCGCTGAAGGAAGGAGGAGCCACTGAAGGCAGGGATGGGAGGCGGCACCCAGGGTTTCAGACACGTCTGCAGCAGAACCCCTTCTTCAAGCGCTGGGTGACCCCGAGGCCTATTTAGGTCAGGTCACAGGGGAGGTGCCCGGGAGTGGGCACCTCCGTGGCATTCCCTAAAGCTACCTCACCTGCACTGCCAAATGGGACAATGAGGCCCTGAAGGGTTGACTTGGGGGCTTGCAGAAGGCCACAGTGACTCAGTCTAGGGTGTCCCCGTGTCCCCTCTAGACCACTGAGGGGAGTGTGGGACGCAGCTGAGCTGCTCACCAGCTGTCCAGCACCCCTGGCCACCTCCCTCAGCTGCTGCTCCAGATACGGGGGACCGCCCAAGCTGAGGCTCCCACACCAGCCCCAGGATCAGTGTCCCCGATAGGCAGGTGCCAGACTTCCTGCAATGGAAACCCAGGAAGTGCGCTGGGCAGAAAACATGCCCTTTGCCTGCCAGCTCCGAGAACCTTCTCCCTCCTCCCTCCCGGCCGGGTTCTGACCAGCCTTCTCCCAACCCAGATGCCCCGGCAGGCAAGGGCTTCAATCTTTCACTAGTGTTGAGACCCTGGGTGGCAGGAAGCGGGTGGGAGAGAGGCTGAGGGACAAGGTCCAGGGCAGCAGGGAGGTTTGCTACCATCCGGGCTGCGGGCTGTTCGGCCCCTGCCGTCCACAGTGGAGGGCTTTGACCATGGACACTGGCTAGGCACTTCCTGCATGGGGGAGATGAGTCAGGAGCCAGCGGAACCAATCCAGATGCCATCAGTCCTGTCGCCACAGAACTTACAGGGAGGTGGGGAGATGGCGGCTGTAAAGGAAATTAATATCACCATTGCCCATTAAACTGTGCATTGAAGGAAGGGACTGAGACAGAAAAATGGGCGGGATGGGGCGAGGGACTCTCTGAGGAGGTGGCACTTAACCTGGGGGGGGGGGACAGGGGCTTTGAGGTCCGACCTGGCTGAACAGCTCTGGTGCTGACTGTGACCTTGGACGTTCTGTCCCTCCCTGGGGAGGCGTTTCCTACCTGTGGCCTGGGCAGCGCGGGGTGGGTGCAGGCTTCCCTTTACAGAAAGGTGGGGACAGGGAGGAAAGGGCACACACGGGTCTGGCCCACAGCGCTGAGGATTCCCGCCTCGCTCTACCCTGTGCCTGGAGCTTTTGTTCACCGTTCCCCCCACCCAGGGCAGGACACCCCGGGAAGTCCACTCTGCCTCGGGCAGGCTTCTCTGCAGGCTGTTGCGGGAAGTGCAGGGGGTGAAGGGTGTGGCAGGGTGGGCCCCGGCTCCCAGCACCCTCTGGCCTCTGTCCTGCAGCCTGCCTGCTAGGCCTCAGGGCAGTCCTGAGCACCCCTGTGGGCAGGGCCCTGTGCTGGGCAGGACAGGACAGTGGGCGTTCCCACAGGGTGGCCCCAGCACCCATCAGTATCCCAGGGATCCCAGCTCTGCCGTTTTCTCTGAGCTCCCTTTCTCCCACAGCCCAGGGCCAGCAGCGCCTTGTGGCCTCTTTGTGAGGATTCTTTTTCCCAGGCCTGGAGACGGAACCAGGGTGCTGGACCACTGAGCTCCATCCTTAGGCCTTTTTGGTTTTTTTTATTTTGAGACAGGCCCTCACTAAGCTATTGAGGGTGGCCTCGAAATTGCAATCCTCCTGCCTCAGCCTCCCAAGTTGCAGGGACTATGTGTGAGTGCCACTGTGCCCGGCTCAAACTCTGCACTATCATCACTTTTGGGGGGAAGGTGGGGTGGGTACCAGGGATTGAATTCAGGGGCGCTCAACTTCTGAGCCCCATCCCCAGCCCTATTTTGTATTTTATTTAGAGACAGGGTCTCACTGAGTTGCTTACAGCCCCACCATTGTTGAGGCTGGCTTTGAACTCAGGATCCTCCTGCCTGGGCCTCCCTAGATGCTGAGATTACAGGTGTGTGCCATCGTGCCCAGCTCGTCACCACTTTTAAGACTCTACTGAAGGTTCCAGAGGGCTTAGGGGTTCTGTACATCCCACGGCTGCATCCCAAGGCCGCTGCCTTGCGATTTGCCTTTAGTGAACCCCAGTGTCCTAACCCTGAGAACAAACAGGTGGAAACAAAGGGAGAAAGATGAAAGAAAAGAAAGGGCCATGGGTCAGCCCTGGCAGGGTCCCCTGAGGTCATCCCACGGTCAGGATCGAGGGCCCTGGGCTCCTCAGTGTATTTCAGGAGAGACCTTCCTGCAGCAGCCCAGGGCACTCAGGGAAGTCTGGCTCGCGTGGGACTGACTTGTGGAGGCAGCCCCCACCCCACGGGATGGTCACCTTGATGGTTGTGAAGAGGACCAACGCGGGTCAAATCCCCCTGCCCGACTTGAAGGAGGGAATAAACTTGTGACTCAGGAAGCTGGCAGAGGGCGCCCTGCTCTCCTGGCAAGGTCACCAGCAGCAAACGGGGGTGGGGGGGGGGACCGCAGCGCTTCTGCTTGGAGGTCCCCCCCTCTCAGTCCCTCTCTCGAGCCCTTGGCTTGCGGCCTCCTTCACCTTTCACTCAGAATAAAGTTCTCTCACTTGGCTTTTTGCGTCTGACCCTGAGGTTTTTTTTCGTCTGGACACAAGAACCCAGGGTTGGAGCTGCAGTCCCCCATCTCCTGTGACCCACGACCTTGAGGAAGTCACTTACTCCTGCTCCGCCTCAACCTCGGCTTTGTCCTGGGGAGGCAGACCAGCATCCCCTCCCTGCGAGGCCGGGGAGAAGGCCGGGTCCTACGGCCAGGAGAACGCTCCTCCAGGTGGCCAGGCTGAGGCAGGAGGAGGGCAAGTTCAAGACCAGCCTCGGCGGTTTAGTGAGACCCCGTCTTCAAATAAAAAATAAAAAGGGCAGGGGCGTGGCTCGTGGGGAGCGCCCCTGGTTCCCTTCCCAGTACAAAAAAGAAAAGGAATAAAAGCAATTCCTGTCGGGGAGTTGGCCCCTGAGTGACGATCTGCCAGGGACTCCGCTGTCCCCCAGGGAGGAGCCTGGTGGAGGCGGGAGAGGGGAGGTCTGGCCTCTGACATGGCCCCTGCCTCTGCTCCCGCCCGGGCAGGGTCTCCTTCCTCAAAGTGCTCCCTGGCCCTTCCCCTCAGAAGGGTGTGCTGAAGCCCAGTTGTGTCCACTGTGGGCTCTAGAGGCCCTGGTCAGGGTCCAGGCTTAGTATCCTACCTCCTCATCTTCTCCAATATCTCAGCAAAGGGGGACCCGGGGCACAGAGTGACTCGCTCAAGGCCACGTCCACTAGTGAGTGAGCTTTGTTCAAGTCCAGGCCCCTTTCTTTACCTACTGGGCCAAGTTTGTAGGGAAGTGTGACAGCCGCAGGAGTCCCCACCCCAGGCCCCAGGCCTATGTCCCCCTGCCTCACCCAGCAGGGCCCTGGCTTCCCCAGACCTGGCAGTGTCTGGGCCTTAATCCCCTCCGGGCTGGGGGCTGAGCCAGCTCTGGGAGGCTGGGATTCCCATGGCCTCTGTCCAGAGCCAGTACAGGCTCCAGAGAGGGGTGACAGTGTTGGAGGGCCAGGAGGGTCCCTGAGGCTCAGGACTGGGAGGGCTTCCCTGATGTTGGCCTGTGGCCCAGAGCCCCTCTGCCGCAGAGAGCAAAGAATTCTGGTGTCAGCCGCATGGGAGGGCCCTAGAGACCCCCAGTTCTCAGTTATTTTCGTCGGCAGAGACCCTGTTCCCTCACCAATCCCAGCCTCCTCCTCCTGGAGCCCCATCCTATTGGGAACCTCTGCTCCCAGTAATACCCACCCCCACCCCCAATCCCTGAGACCCCCTCCTTCCAAAAGTAGGATGGGCTGGCCCCTGGGGCTGCCCGTTGCCCTCTCACTTCTCTCTTACCCCAGGGTGACCTGACTGAGAAGCTAATGAAACCCAGGCTCAGGCTGTCCTGGCTCCTGTGAGGACTGGGGGATGCTGGGAGCTATGGAGTGTTGTAGGCAGGGAGGGAGGCCAAGTTCTGCTCGGGGAAGCATTTCCTTGAAATGTTCCTGGCAAACTACCCAGAGAGATGTCAGGAGGACGGACTCAAATCTCTGAGTCTCCAATAATTAATTGTGTTTTCCTTTCTCATTCCAAATAAATATCCCTTTTCAGAAGAGTTTCGTATTATTTTTCCTAAAGGGGTCCTTAAAATGGATTTGCCCACCTCAGTGACAGCCACGCCAACCCTTCCAGGTCCCTTAGAGTACTCTGGAGTCCTAAGACCCCCGCGGACTTCAGTCCACCCCCTTGGCCCATGAACTTATCATCTCACCTGGGTGATTCCAGTTGCTCCCAGACTGGTTGTCCTGTTTCCAAACTGTCTATTCCAAAAGCAGCTTTGAGAGGAATCCTTTGAAAGTGTGCATCAGATTTAGTCACTTCCGTGTATAAAACCCTCCCCTGGCTCCCAACATGGGGAAAAAATCCCGACACTGGCTTTGTCCCTGAGTGGTCTGTCCTCTGTGAGGCTTCTATAATGCTCCAGCGCTGCTCCTGCCCCAGGGCCTTTGCTCCTGCTGATCCCTCAGCCCTTGACAGTCTTCCCTCGGTTTCTTGCCTGGCTCGCTCCCACACTCCGCACAAATATCCTCCTCACCTCAAAGCGGCCCTCCAAGGAAGGCAGCTTCTGAACTGTCCCCAGGACCCTTCCTCCTGGGATTCACCATGTGGCAGTTCAGAGGATGATGGAAACCAGACTTACTTAGAATATGGCAAAGACACTGGGATGCACTGTCAGTATTGGGTTGTCCCTTGCTCTCTCTGAGGGAATCCAGCTGCCATGTTCTGGGACAAGGAGTTGCGGGAAGTCCCCAGCCTTGATGGCACTGCAGCCCCAGCTGACCCCTGAGTGCAACCGGCAAGAAACTCTGAGCCAGACGGTCCAGCTGAGCTGCACCCAGATTCACGAGCCAAAGAAAAAGCAAGACAATAAGTGTCCGTTGTTTTAATGCTGATTTCTGGGGCTATTTGTTACACAGCATGCGTAACAGAGACAGCCTGGCGCCCGCCACGCGCCCTGACCCCTTACCCAGCTTGAGGCCTCTCCAGCAGTTCTAGTCACCACTTGCTATCACCTTGTTTCTGTCCTAGCGGGGAACCTCTGTGAGGCCAGGGCTGTGCCCAGGAGGTCCACCCAGCGGTCCATCCATCACCTCAGCATGCTGGCCACACAGCGGCCCAGCAGCCCCTGACTGAAGGGGTAAGTGAAGGAACGCAGGACCCCCGGGGGCAGGGCATAGCTCAGAAGAGCCCCCGGGGGTCTCAGGAGGGGCAGGCCAGCTCACCCAGTCTCAGCCCACAGCAGGCACCACCTACTCTAAGCAGGGACTGGGGACCCGGCCTGGCACCTCGTCTTTATCTCTGCCATCTGGGAGGGGGACCCAGGGCCTGGCGCCTGTTAGGCAGGTGCTCTGTCCTGAGTCCCAGCCCCCGTCTCTTCAGAAGGATGTCACCCCATTGAGAGCCAGAGCCCTGGGGTCCCTGGGGGAGAGCCAGTCTCCCCTTGGGCTTCACCCAGACCCTGCGGTTCAGATTGCCCCAAGCCCTCGGGACCTAAGGCCATCTTTCCTTCATTTGGTGTGGAGATTTGCTGAACGCCTCACTGGAAAATCGGGACCCGCGGCTGGAATAGAATTCTTTTCTTATCAAATTATTTTGTGAGAATTATTTTGTGTCTGACAAGGGTCTAAAAATTAGATGGCTTTGTTTGCAAAACAGTCTCTGTGCCCATAAAAGGGAAAAGACTTCTGGGTCCAGTCACCACCCCCCAAACCCTGTCCCCAATGGGTCCCAGTCTGTGCCAGGGCCTAAGAGACTGGGTCACCTTCCAGCAAAAACACCCAGCCCTGGTTGGAACCCAGAGTCCAGTCTGGCCCTGCACCCACCCAGCTGAGCCATTTCCGCCTACACGGGCCTGGGCCTGGTTTCCTGCCCAGAGGGAGGGGGCTCTGGGTTCTGTCCTGGAGGAGGGGCTTCCACAGGCACTACCCACCCTCCTGACCGGCCACACCCTGTCCTGGGGGAGGGTTGTGCCCTAGCTGTCCCAGGGTGGTCACTCATGGGGAACGGGTGGAAAGCTCCGTGTCCAGCCCTGGGTATAGCCTGTCCTGAATCCCAACACTGAGGTGCGGAGTGGAGAATTCAAGGCCACCCCCACCCACCTGCTCCCAAGCAGCAGCCTACAGGTGGTCACGGTGGTTTTGCAGAGAGGACTTTCCCCCTCGGAGCCTGGAGTCCTCTAGTACCTTCTCCAGGTTTCAGCTCTTCCCTGCCAAGCCCAGACGACCTCGACTCTCCCACCCGTGGAGGCTGATGGCAGTGGGGTTCCTCAGTACCCTGAGTTGGGGCCCTTGATCCCCAAGAAACCCAATCACCCTGTGGGCTGGATGTCCTGCCTGTCCAGGGGCCTCAGGCTACCCTGGACAAAAGGTAGCCAGAACCACATTCCAGAGCGGGCTGGCCCTGTTCGCTTCCTGGATCCCACATCTCCAACCAAAAGAGGGAGCTAGGAACCCACAAAGCACTTGAGCCCTGGAGATGACTGCCTGCGTTCAAATCCTGAAGCTTACTCCCTCCTGTGTGCCCTTGAGCAAGTTCTTTAACCTCTCTGGGCCTTGGCTCCTAAATCTGTAAAAAGAGATAACAGCTATGGCCTCTTGGGGTTGAGGTCAAAACGAAAGGGGATAAGCCCCCACACCTGGTAGTGATTCTTCCCACAGGCTCAGAGAGCGCCATGCGAAGGCAAGCAGAGGAGCTGTGCCCAGGGCATTGGTCTCCCTGATCTTGGCCCAGAACAGGAATGAGATGGGAAGGATCCTTCCTCATGGTCTTATACAAGAGTCTTGGGATTCAGGGCAGGCTGTATCCAGGGCACCCAAGAGCACAAGAGGCCTTAGGGGGCCCTCTCCAGCTGGTTCTCAGTGTGGGATGGGACATTGTCCACCTAAGACTGCAGGTGGGTGCCAGACTATGTGTCCAGCCTCTCACCTCCTCAGCCACCTCAATACTACACCCTCCACGCCACCCCTGAGCGCCCTTCCTCTGTCTGCAAGGAGCCCGGTTCCCCAGGAACTCACCGAGCCTGAGCCAGCCCTGAGGAGCCTACCCCAGGACTCCAACAGAATTGCTGTGTGGCTTCTGAAAACCTCTTTTCCTTTCTGTGTCTTTGTGATTCTGAGCACTTTAAGAAAATCATATTTAGGGGCTGGGGTTGTGGCTCAGAGGTAGAGCGCTCACCTAGCACAGGCAAGGCCCTGGGTTCGATCCTCAGGACCACATAAAAATAAATAAGTAAAGCAAAGGTATTGTGTTCATGTACAACTAAAAGAATTTTTTAAAAAAGAAAATCATCTTTATTGTTCATGGAGGCGTAAAGGGGTAAAGCAACCTGAGGATGCGGTTGGCCCCCATCCCCCAACCCTGCCCAAGAAGTCAGTCCTGCCCATCAGAGAAGGATTAACTCAGGCCTCCAGGGCCCCCATCCCCCAACCCTCCCCTTCCTCTAGGGGGTGGGGGCAAGGCCCAGGTGGGGGCCAGCCCTGTGGCTGTGTCTCCAGGCAGTGTCCCAAGGTCAGGCCTTGCTGGTCAGCCGGAGCAGGCCTGAGACAGGCTCCAAGTCCTCCCCGAGGCAGGTCAGGAGGGGGCGGTCTTCTGGGACCCCGGGGGTGTGGAGGGCAGGGGCTGGCTGGGAGCTGGTGCGGAAGGCCTCTGGGACGGAAAGCCCTGGGGAAGGCGGGGAGAGGATCAAGAGGCCACCCACTTCCCCTCCCCCTGGGGGCCTCAGACCCCCCACTCATCCCAGACCCTCCTCCCCTGGGGCCTCTGAGTGCAGGCTGCTCCGGGCAGTGGGCGTTCCTAGTGACCTAGGGGACGGCTCAGGCTGGCACGGACGGACGGGGCAGGAGAGATCTCAGCTCCCTCCGCCCTCCACCAAGAGAGGTCACCCTGGCTCTCTTTAAACTTGGGCCTCTGGAGGCGCCAGGGACTGTTTGGGGCAGGGCGCTCGGGCCTGGGGGACCCGGGGTGCATGGGGCCCACCTGGATCTGGCAAAGGTCAAGCAGGGCGCGGACGCCCACCAGGCACCAGAGCTCGCCCAGCAGGGAGACAAGGATGCCCAGGAGGTCCATCCAGCGGCCGACGGTCAGCAGCAGCACGAAGAGGCCGCCCATGCGCACCAGCACCGTCTGTACCTGGCTCTGCAGGCTGAAGCGCTGCTGCTCCTCTGCGGGAGGGGCGCACCTGTCACAGCCTGTCGCGCACCTGTCACCGCGTGCACCAGGCCCCACTCAGACGTCCGGCTGGAGCCACATGGGCCTCTCAGCTCTCGCCTCCCCTGGCTGCCCCCGCATCCACCCCTCTCTCTGAGCACCCACAGGGTGCTGGGCACGCCGGCCAGGGCTCCCGTTCACCTGCTGGCCTCCCACTGGCCCAGGACAGAGCCCCGCAGTTGTGGGGTTGACCCGATTATCTTTCCCACACAGCCTCGTCTGATCCTTCAGCAAGCCCAGTCCTCCACACACGTCCCCAACTCCCATGGCTCCTCCGGGTCCAAGCCACCTCCCAAGGCAGCCCCTCCCAGGGCTCCTGTTCTTTTTTTTCTTGGGGCTGAGGATGGAACTCAGGGTCTCCTGCATGTTAGGCAAGCGCTCTGCCACCGAGTTACACCCCCAGTCCTTTGGCTTCTGTCCCTGCCCCTACGATCCAGTGTGTACTGACCTGCTAAAGTGACCTTCTAAACATGTCCAGGAGATGAAATCATCCCTCTGTTTACAACTTCTCAGGACTTTCTTCTGCATTTGAAAATCCAAACCCAGACCTGGGCCTTACCAGATCCTGCCTGATTTGGCCTGAGCCCACTCCCAACGTCACCGTGTCTCTAACTTGATCCTGCTCACTACCCCAACCATCCTGGCTTCCTTTTAGTTCATGGAGTATGCCAGGCTTATTCCCACCCCAGGGCCTTTGCACTTGCAGTTTTCGCTGCCTGAACACCTCCCTCCCCCTGCCTTTCCTAGACTATCTCTATTCTTCAGCCAGGGCTCTTCCCTAGAGACCAGATCAGACCATAGCACTCTCCCCTGCTGGGAACCCAGCAGCGGTCTCTCAGCAGATGGCCCAACCTGGCTGGCCAGGGCCTTCAGTTAGGCTCTTAAGCATCTAAGCAAGCCTGTAATCTCAACAGCTCAGGAGCCTGAGGCAGAAGGATTTCGAGTTCAAAGGCAGCCTCAGCAACTCAGTGAAAAATAAAATACAAAACAGGGCTGGAAATGTGGCTCAGTAGTTAAGTGTCCCCAGAGCTCAATCCTGGGAACCAACATAAAAGGAAACAGAGCAGGCTGGATGTGGTGGCACACACTTGTAATCCAGCAACTCGGGAGGCTGAGGCAGGAGGATAGCAAGTTTGAGGCCAGTCTCAGCAACTTTTAGCAAAAAGAAAAAAAGCTGGCCAGCCTCACCGCTTCCCAGTGCCCTTTGGGTGACAGCTGCACTGGACTTCTGTCCAAGGTTTGATGGTGCGGTGCAGTGCCCTCCCTCACTCTGGGCTTTGGCACATGTGACTCTCTGCCCATAGTCCCCCTCAGCCTCACCTCTCAGAGGGCCCTGCCCAGCTTTGGAGACCAAACCAGGCACGAGCTCCTCGGGGCTCCCCCGGCAGGCTGAAGGCTGAATCTGCCCTGAGTGGCCTGTGTGCCTTCTGCCCCTGGGTCGGTGCCCTGGGATGACAGTGGGCTGTGCCTACAATCGGAGGAACCCCGCCCCGGGCCCTCACCCTGCATGTGGATGACCAGCAGCGTGTAGCAGATGGTGAGTGGGGTCCAGAAGCGCACGGCCTCCGAGGTGCTCAGGAAGTCCTGGTTGATGAGGACCACGGCCGCCAGGTCGCCCACGGCAAAGGCCACGGCCAGGGCCCGGCCCAGCAGCCGGGGAAGGCCATGAGCCCCGGCCAGCAGGCCCAGGCAGACCCCGCAGTAGCGCTGGGCGCTGTGCAGCTCGTAGAGGCGGCAGACGTGGTGGTGGAGGCGCCGGGCGCCTGCGCTGAGCAGCGCGGCCAGCCCGAGGCTCAGCAGCAGGTTGAGGGTGCTGTGCGGGGCGCCCTCCTGCAGGACGCTCAGGGCGCAGGCCAGCCCGCAGCCCAGCGAGAACTGGCTCAGCAGGAACAGCTGCAGCCGCTCCGCGCTCCGGGAGCCCTGCTGGGGCGGACAGGAGGAGGGTGGCCGCGGGCGGCAAAGGCTCCACTCTGTGGGAGGCCAGAGCCCCCAGGGACCTTGGGACCATTCTCAAGGAGAGCCTGTTGGGACCCTTCCTCTCGCCCGCGTCCCAGCCTCCAAGAGCTGCTGTCACATCTGACGCTGGATGTTGGCCATGGATGAGCCGATGAGGGTCACAGCGACCCCCTGGCCGCGAGCGTCAAACGAGACGAAGCCTCAGAGTACTTAGCGCAGGGCCTGGCACGCGGGAAGCTCAGGTCACGGAACTGTCCCCATGTGCTTGGGACTGGGATCTGGGCCGTCAAAACCCCAGGGAACCACCCGCAGCCTCTTCTCCATCTTAGGGAAACGGGGCCCAGGGGTGACACGAGGGCCTGCAGGGACCCCCAGCCTCACCTTGCCCAAAGACAGCAGCGTGGACACAGCCCGGAGGGAGAACTCCAGCACCACCAGGGCGGCCACCCGGGACCCCACCACCGTCAGGAGCAGGGCCAGCCCGGCCAGGTGCAGGGTCTCCAGCCAGGCCCACTGGGCCCGCAGCCGCTCCTTTTCGGGCTGCCGCTTGGGGTCACTGTGGAGGAGAGTGGGCAGAGGAGCAAGACCACCCTCCTGGGCCTCAGGAAGGGTTTCGAGGCCCAGGGAGGAGGCCAGGGAGGAGGGTGGAGGGACTCCAGTGGGATGGGGCGTGGGCACTCACTTGGCACAGCCCACAAAAAAGTAGACTTTCAGGAGGCTGTTCAGGACGGAGATTCCGAAGGCCCCCACGAGGCCTGCAGGGGGGCGGGGAGGCAGCAGGTGTGGGCTGGGAGGGAGGGAAGGAGGGAGGGAGGGAGGGGACGGCTGGGGGGGGGGCGGGCCAGGTGGCACGGAGGAGGGGCTCACCTTGCAGGAGGCTGTCCAGGAGGCTGGAGCCCCACTCCAGGGAGGGGAGGCTGGGGAGCCAGGAGCGGAGGGAGAACATGGCAGCCCGACCTGGCCCCAGCCTCCAGCCAGGTCTGCACAGGGACGGACCCAATAATGACGCCACCACCGGCCAAAGGTGTCAGTGGAGGGCAGGGGAGGAGCCGGGAGGGTCAAAGGCCCAGGGAGGGAGGAGAGCTGGGGCGTTAACCCTCCGGGCTGCTTGCTGGAGCGCAAGGCCCAGCCAGCTCCACAGCAGCCTGGGGTGGCGAAGGGGTGTCCCTGGGCTGGGCTCCAGTCTCTGTGCCTGATAAAGTCCGTGTCCACTTGCCTTACCCTCCCAGAGAGCTTGGCCATACCGTGCTTTCCTGAAGCCCCGGGGCCTCCGCCTGCCCTGCCTCTCCTCTCATCCCAGGGGCTGAAGTAGGGGCTCTCTCCCCCACAGCCTGAGGTCTGGGGCCTCTCCCCTGCGGCCTGAGGTTAGGCTCTGCCCTCTTATCCTGAGGTTGGGGCCTCCCCCCTGCTGAGCTGGGCTCTGTGGCTTTCCCACGAGGGCTGGTAGCCCAGCTTCCTGAAGCCTCAGCTCTGGCTCTGCCCTTTCAGCGGGTGACCTCCAATCTCTGGCAGCCCGAGCTGGGGGCCCTGCCCCAGCCCTCCCCCGCCTGAACCCTCCCCTGCCTGGGCCCCTGGGCTGCCCATCCTGATGTTCCCCCTGTGTCCACTAGGTGGCAGCCTTGCCTGGCCAGGCAGGGTGGGGCTGGCCACTGGAAACCCTTCTTGGGCTCTCTTCCCAGAGGGGAGCGGGTAGCCCTGGTGGGGACTCAGGGGTGGGGCAACTGAGGCCACGGTGGAGGAAGTCCTTGAGGTAAACAAAGTAGAAAACTTTATTGTTTGGAGTGTGCAGTGGGGCTGCCTCCAGGGCCCGCTCTTCACACCCAGGGTGTGGCAGGGGAGGCTGCACCCACCAGGCCAGTCCTGCCGGCCAGGGAGCTGGTTCCCTTGGCAATACCAAGGTCAGTTCAGGCCTGTGGCAGGAGTGTGGCTGCCGCTGGAGGAAGGGCCAGGGCCTGCTGTTGGCCCTGTCCCTGGCTGTGCCCGCCACTCACCTGGGCAGCCATCCCTTTCCTGGCCTCAGCCTCCTGGTCTGAACCACGGGCTCCCTGAACCTCCTTTCGGAATCATCCGAACATGTGCAATTGCGGGGTCTCAGCGAGACCTAGACCTCAGGTGAGGTCTAGGCTGAATCACATCCCTGTCCCCTGGCCCCATGCATACTCTGAGGTCCCACCCCCAGGACCTTGGGATGGGCCTGCGGTGCAGACAGGGATAATCATCCTCTAGTAAAGGTGAGGTCACTGGAGTGGGCCCGAAAGCAATGTGACCTGAGTCCTGGTAAGAGGACATTAGGACACAGTTACACCAGGGGACACCTTTGCGGGACCCAGGGAGATGGCAGTTGGCTGCTAGCCAGGGGGAGAGGTCAGGAGAACCCAGCCCTGGGCTGGGACGTGGTGCAGTGAGGCCCTGGGCTCCGGCCCCAGCGTGGAGAGGAAGGAGGACCAAGCTGCGGCCCTGTGATCTCAGACTTCAGGCCTCCAGGTGGGAGAAAACGATTTCCCACTTCAAGCCCCTGAGTCCGTGGCCCCTTCAGGGCAGCCCTAGTGAACAGCCCTGCGGTGTCCCCACACCAGTCTCAGCCGCAGAAGTGAAGGAGGGTTCGCTGGATTCACTGCTGTTGGGGACCCAGGGGCCGAGACAGTTCGGTCCCTCGGCTCGGTGCTGCTCACCCAGGTCATTCAGCCAGGACTCAGAGAGAAGGACAGGGGCCACTCTGAGTGGATGCTCAGGGTGGGCTGGGTTGGCCACTGTTGTCCACACGCTGCCCCCACCTGTGGCAGGGCCGGGCCTGTGGTCTACTCTGGGATGGCCGGTCTCATGGAGGAAGGACATCACTTCTGGCCAAGTGCCAAACTGTGCCAGGCTGTGGGGTGAGGGACGAGGCCTAGGTGCCCTGGTGTTGGGCCCCCCGCCGGGCCAGTTTCCGCAGCTCATCCCAGAAGAGCATGCTGAGGATGGTGTGGGGACCCAGGCGCAGATAGGCAGGGCCCAGGCCCTTGTAGAGCGCCAAGGGTCCCTCCTGTTGACAGATCTTCACCAGGCAATCCGCGAGGCCACCATAGAGCTGGCCCTGTGGATGGACATGGACGGGTCACTGTAAGGGCTGTGAGGCCCCAGCTGGCACAACTGGGAAACTGGCACGTCTGTGTGTCCAGGGCTTCTTCTGGTACATCAGAATGCACTGGTCCCCAGCGGGGCAGGCTGCAGATAGGTGATGCTGTAGGTTGTGACATTAGGAAGGAGGCCTCTTCCTTCAGGCAGACACAGCCCGCTGCCAGGGCTCTCAGCCTGTCTTGAGGCACACGGGCACCCTGGTTTTGGGCACATCTGTGAGACTGGCAGTGCCATGGGAAGACCATGATTCCAATCCCAAGTCTCCCACTTAGCAGCTGAGTGACTGCAGGCAAATCACTTGACCTCTCTGAGCCTCAATTTCCTCTTCAGGAAAAAGAATAATAGCTGGATGTTGAAGTGCTTGGCGGTGCCTGGGACACAGCTGCTCATCAAACAACCCCAGGTGACATGCGTGTGTGCCACATGTGTCCCCCAGGCTCTGCTGTGCCTGTGTGTATTGGGGGGTTGATCCCAGCTCCCCACATCCTCCCCAACCCCGTTCCCTGCTCACCCTGCCAGCTCCATCCACAGGCTGATTGTACAGCCGCGTGCTGACCACGTCGAAGGGGGTCATAACAGCAGCCACCGCTACGCTGCTGATCATGCCTCCAGCCAGGGCCACCAGCCAGCTGTCCTCTGGGAGCCACTGTGGGGACAGCACAGACATCTGACCCCAGCAGCCGCCCTCATCCACCCACATGGTGACCCCCAGCACACAAGGTAGAGGGGCTGGTCAGGGAGGAGGCCATGCCCCCCAACACCTGAGCTCCTTCACAGCCTCAGGGTCACACTGCCCTCAACTCCTGCTGGGCCCAAGGGTCAGGGTCACAACATGGATGGCAGAGCCAGGGCTCCCAGCTTCCTCAAGGGGCCCCATCTGTCACCACCCTGGACTTCTTGTGGGGAAGGAGGCGGGTGGCCCTCCCACTCCTGTCTGTGCCGGTAGGCACAGGAGTCCCCAGCCCTCACCTGCTGCTCCTGCACCCAGGCCTTGGCGGAGGCAAAGGTGGCCAGCTGGGCGGCCGAGCCCACCATCACTCGGGGCACAGCCCCCCCCACGCCCCGCCACAGCCCCAGCAGGCCCTGCTGCCGCCAGATGGTCTCCAAGGCACCCAGGACACTCTGCGGGGAGAGGGTGGGAGGTCCCTGGTCAGCTCCGCCCAGCCTCGAACAGGAACAGCCCAGGGAGTCCAGGGCCGGGGCTCACCTGGTGCTGGTGCTGATGCCCCACTGCCATCGCAGCCACCGTCTGCGCCTGCAGCTGTGTCTTGACCTATGGGAGCAGGGGGCAGAGCCTGCAATGCCAGCTGGTCGTGGGAGGGGCCCTCTGCAGTGTGTCCCCGAAACCCAGATGTCTCTGGTTGCTACTCCTGGCCCGTACATCCTGGGCTCCAGGGCGAGACTCCAGTCTGCCTGTGTCTGCATCTTGGTGGGACTCAGGGCAAGTCACTTAACCTTCTCTGGGACCAGGTTTTGTCACTCCTGGAGGACTGAGTGACATGGTGACTGCAGAGTGCCCAGACCAGGACAGGAGGCCTCACCCAGTGCCAGCTCTCATTCTTAACTCACACCAGGCCATGCAGAGGAAACGGGACCAAGCCAGGTTTGAACTGGCACATCTACTGCCACCCTCTGCCCCCTTCCTTGGTTCAGGAGCCGCAGTGTAGGGACCCCAGGGGAGCAAGGGTCAGGGCAAGGGACGGATTCCAGGCCTGGGCCAGATATTCCCAGGCAGCAGCCCCACCCAGCTTGCCCCACCCCAGTGGGGCCACAAAGCCCTGGTGACTGCAAAGTCCCTGTGGGATCGAGTCCCAGGGTGGAGAGCAGGCACTCACCAGGTAGGCAGGGCTCCCCACGAAGGCTCCCAGGGCCCCAGCCACGGCGCCAGCGACCACGATGCCACCTGGCTGCTGGGTGAGGCCAGCTTGGCCTGCCAGGCCGTAGCAGTAGAAGCGGACACCGTTCATGAGGCCCTGGTAGAGGAGGCCGGCGGCCAGCCCCTTCTGCAGGCCCCTCAGCCCATCAGCCCGGGCCACAGCAGCCACAGAGGCCATGAGACCCCGGTAGGGCCGCGGGTAGGTGCCCCGGGCTTGCAGCTCCCCCTGCAGCTGCAGCCGCGTCTTCACCACCTCCAGGGGGTTGGTGAACACGCAGGCCAGGCAGCAGGCCGAGGCGCCCAGCACCAGGTCCACGGCCGGGGGCACCGTCTCCACGGCCTCTGGGCCAGCCGGCTGAGCCTGGGTCAGGGGCGAGGCGTGAGCCATAGGGTGGCGGTGTTTAGGCTGTCTGCACCCCTGCTGGACCACAGGGCTGGGGACCGAGGGGGTTCGGGGCCATGTCTAGAGGACAGTTCCCGGTATGTCCGGCAGCTCCGGTTCGCCCTTGGTCTATCTTGGAAATCCACCTGCTCAGCCTGCTCCGCGGACCAGGGTCTGTTGGAGCCCAGAACACGCCCCCTCCGGCTCCAACCAATCCCGGCCTGCTCTGGCTGGGGCGGGGCTGGACCCTGGGATCTGGGGGAAAGTTCACTTGGGACTGGAAGGAGAGTGGAGGCGGGGCAAAGCTGCCCACTAGCGGGGCACCTCCTCCGGCCCCATTGTCTTCCTGTCCCCCTCTAGGCTCGTCCTGGTCCAGCTCAGAGCCCCAGGCACCAGGCAGGTGTCCAGGGAGACTCCTGACATGGGGTGTGAGCGCCGCTTCGTAGCTGTCCTATCTCTGTTCTGGGGTCTGTGTGACTTCCCCTTCCAGGCCTCGGTATCCCAATCTGGCTCCTGTGACCTCGGGTCCCAACTTCAGCAAGAGCAAAGGGAAAGAGAGGAGTCTGGAGCCCTGCAGAGCTATTTCGCCTCTGTGTGTGTGTGTGTGTGTGTGTGGTGCCTGGCATGGACGCCTGACAGCGCGCTGTCCCTGAGCCATGCTGGCACCGCGCCTTCTCATTCAAGGGAAGCACTTCATAGCTTCTCTTTGGCATGTCCAAATTGCCAGCTATCACTACTCTTGAGCTTTGGGGCTACCATCAAGTAAATTAAGGGCTACTTGAACACAAAATGCCGCTATACCGCCTCAGGCCATCTGAAAACCAAGGCAACTACAAAGCCACTTGTGGGAAGCCAGTGTACAGCACAGGTATATGCGGGACAGAGGGAGGATCCTTCACCCTCCTCAGAATGG
Organism: Marmota flaviventris; assembly: GCF_047511675.1. Taxonomy (NCBI): domain Eukaryota; kingdom Metazoa; phylum Chordata; class Mammalia; order Rodentia; family Sciuridae; genus Marmota; species Marmota flaviventris. The sequence continues at coordinate 11,803,032 of NC_092507.1, read as the reverse complement.
TGCACAGCATAAAACTGAAGAATATTTATCCCTTTGATATTTTCCTATTTGCTGGTACTGAGGATTGAACCCAGGGGCGTTCTAGCATTGACCATCATCCCCAGTCGTATTTTCAGTTTTGAAACAGGCTCTTGCTAGGCTGCTGAGGCTGGTCTTGAACTTGTGATCCTCCTCTCTCAGCCTCCTGAGTAGCTTGGGATCACAGACTTGCGTCACTGCACCCAGCCTGTGTAATATTTTTCCATCTGTAGTCGATCTCGGGTAACTGAACTGTGGGAGGCGACACCTCAGATGGGGGGACTGCTTCACTGATGGCCTGCTCCAGAGGGGACTTTGGAGGGCGAAGGTGGAACAGCTAGCGCTGCACTGCACTCAGTAAAAGGCGGCCCCACCCCCACGGCATCTGTGCCATCCCCCAACCCCTGCCCACCCCAAGACATCAGGGCCCCTGAGTGTGATGGAGATAAAAAAAAAAAAAAAAAAAAGAAGGGCATTGTTTGAGGACTGACCTGTGGTTGCAGTCACTTGGCCAGGAGGACCTGCCCACTATCCCAGCCCCTCCTCCTGGTAGTCAGGCAGAGACTCCTTGGGCCGCACACTTCTGGATGGTGAGCACCCATGGGGGAAGCCGCGACTGATGGGTGACAGGCATGTTGCAGAATAGGAGGGTCTGGAGATGACCCTACCTACCTTGCTCAAAAAGGGCCAGTGACGAGTCTTGGCAATATAACATGTCTATTTTATTTTAAAAAACAAAACCCACACCACCTGACCCCTTCCCGGACTCTGGACAAAGATGCTCAGGAAGCCCCAGGCCCCAGCCAAGCAGGGGACAGTTGGGAGATTCAGTGTGTGGTGGGTCCTGCTCTTCTCCCAGTCTCTCCCACCCTCCTCTTTGCTCCTGGCCAAAGGAGCCACCTGATCCCTGGGTTCTGTAGGCTCTGCTGAGGTGGGGGAGGTGGTCAGGGCCACGGCATGCAGGGCGCCTGGTGGCCTGGGCTGGGCTCTGTGAGGCGGGCAGCTGTGCGTGGGGTAGGTTAGTGAGAGGGAGCATGCGCAGACACCCGGTGCTCCAGCTTCCCCGCACAGACAGGAGAGTGTTCAAAAATGAACAAGGGTGGCTGGGCACTCAGGACCCGGGGGCCCTGAGCCTCTGCCCAGGCCCCTGACCTGGGGCGGGGAGCTCCCGCCTCCTGGTCCTTCCACTCCTCTGTAGATGGACATTCCTCTTGTCACCATCCTGAGGTCCTGACCTGGGAGGACAGCTTGTGTCTGCAGAGCCTGCCTGGTTCAGATCCTCTGTCCCCAGTAGCCTCTAGCCACTACCCATTGGGCAGGACACCCAGGTGTGTGGGCACATTCTGGATCCCTGGGAGTGGACAGATCCTGCCTCAAGCTGGGTGGTTCTGCCACCTGGGGCAGGAGTGGGCTAAGAACGTGCGTGGAGACCTGGCTCCGAAGCAGCACAATGACCTCGACCCTGAGCCTGCTGCTCAGCCCGCCTCCGCTTCCCTGACTTCCTGGGACACCACCCAGCTGCCTTAGCACCAGGGGTCCCGGGAGGCTCGGCCACGGCAGAGGCTATCACTTCGTTGCCAGGCGCTGTGGATGAGGCTCAGGGCATCCTCAAACTTCTGCTTGTTGGAGGCTTCCTGGATGGTCTTGTGTGGGAGGTCCACCTGGGTCGGGGCAAGACAGGACCACTGAGGGCTGCAGGCTCCATGCTCCCAGGGGCCACAGGACTCCGGGGCTCAGCCTTGGCCATGGACGCCTATCAGGCCTCCCCCACCAGTCCCTCCACACCTCTCCCAGGGAACCGCTTCCACGCTGCCAGATCCTCCTGCACTCTGGGGAGGGCCTGAGCTGACGGGGTGCTCCCTGACCACCTTGTCCTGGGAAGACCTCTCTCCTCGGTGGCCAGGGAGGTGGCCCTGTGCTCCCAGCAATGCTGCCTGGCGAACCTCTGTCCGAGCCCTTCTCTGACTCAGGCCAGCCTGTTTGGGCTCAGTGCAGGTGGGACAGTCCCCGGCTCCAGGCCAGTGAACTCCTCTCACTCTGGGGTGAACTGCAGGGCAGGTGAGGGTCCTGCCCCTCCTGTGCCCAGCCTGTCACAGCTCCAGAGCCACCGTGAGCACTGTGACTGGAGCCGGGTTAGGAAAGGCCGCTCCTGGACCCGCATTCAGCTTTCACCCCAGCCTCGTCCCTGTCCCTGTCCCAGAGTGCTGGCACACTGCTGTCCTCAGGATCCTGGAGGGAAGGTCAGGTCCTGGGAGTGGCCGGGGCTTCTGGGCAGCTGGGTACCTGGTAGATGGCTCTCCACCCGGAGCTCAGTGCAGACAGGAGCCGGTCCAGTTCAGAAGTGCAGCTCAGGTAGATGACCCAGGGGGCGGGGGGCTGCGGGCCCTCCGGGGAGAACTCCTAGGGAGAGCGGGCGCGTGAGCACCTGGCCCCACCCCGGCAGGCCCCTCCCCGCCGCCCTCCCCACTTACCAGGACGCAGTACTCCTTGCCTGGCTCAGTGGAGACGGCGCTGATGTCGGCCAGGCTGGCAGTGCCCAGGGAGCGGAAGAAACTGGTTTGACAATCCTCATGGCACGTGAAGAGGCGGTCCTCGGCAACCACCAGGCAGCAGGGGATGCAGGGGCTGGGGGCGACTCCCTGGGGGATGACCTGAGGCATTGGCAGAGGTGGAGAGGCGGCTGCGTGTCCAGAGTGCCCAGCCCAGAGGCCCGGCTGGTTCTCTGCCCTCCCTGCAGGGTCCAGCAGGTTCTGCCCACCTCAGGAGTGTGGGCGGGGAGGAGGGTGGGACAGGTGGTCCAGTCCACAGGGGACTCTGAGCTCCAGGTCTGTTCCTGAGATGTCCCCTGGGTTCCCCAGCTGTGTCCTCCCGGGCTGCCCAGGGCTGCTGTTGCGTGTGGGGATGGGCCCCTGGGGTCCTGCGCGGTCAGGCAGGCGAGGTGGGGGAGACGCTCACCCCCTTGGACACGGCCTGGCAGAGGTGCTGCATCCAGCCAGCCATCTCGGCCTCGCTGTCGGCGCTCAGCTCCAGGCAGGGCCGGTCGGCAAGAATGACCTGGAAGGCGTGGGGCCGATCCGTGGTGTTGGATCTCCGGCAGCCACCGCACTGCTCCCCCCTGGGCCAGAGGAGGAGGGTGAACTGGGGGCGAGGAGGCGGGCGGCAGGAGCGGGGCCCTGGGGACATGGGAAGGCTGCCCAGGCCCTCTGGTGCTGACAGCCCCACCCTTGCATCCCCAGAATCGCCAGTCCTTTCTGGACACCCACATGCGGCCAGGTGAGGGAGAGGCAGGTGAGTCAGCCGAGCTCCCCGTGGCGAAGCGGCCCTGCTCGCCCTCCCTCCCCCTCTCCGGGGGCCTGTCCCCACCAGGCTGCAGCTTCCCCTGCAGACGCACCCTCTCCAGGCAGGCAGCACCGCTCGGTCTCTGCCCTGCCTCCTGTGGGTTGCCCTCAGCCTCAGGGTGCAAACCCCAGGGCACCAGTCAGAGCTGCTGGACGGGGCTGAGGGACAGACACCTCACAGGGGAAATGGGAAGGTCCCAGGCTTAGCCTTGACGCCCTCAGGCAGCGACACTCACCCCATGTTGACGGAGAGCAGGGGAATGACGTCGGTGCGGTCAGGGTACTGGTAGAGGATGCCATTGCTGCAGGGACACGCACAGTGGCGGTGAGCCTGGCCAAAGGGGGCGGGCTCCATGTCCCAGGGCCCCCAGACTAGCCATAATCCCAAAGGCAAAGGAAGCCAGGCCTGCTTTCCAGGAGGGAGGATGAAAGGAATCAGAGAGGGACAGCGGAGAGCACTGCCTCAGTGGACCTGGGCAGCGGCAGGCCCTCCGTGGCTGGCCCTGGTCCCTAGCTGAGGCATGGGGCACTCCTGGGCCTAGCTCACTCACTGGCTTTATAGAGAAGCCCTACAGCTCTGGACCGTGTCCACCCAGGGCCCTGTAGAGGGGAGGCACCTCCCTCAGACCTCTCTCCCCAGTGAACTGCTGCAGGAGTCCCTGCTGGGGACCTGACAGCCCGATGCCCTGGCCTGGGCCGGCAGCGCAGAGCCCAGGGCTCCCACCTGAGCACTACGAAACAGGTCTTCCAGTGCTCCCTGCCCAGGTAGGAGGTGCCCGCCTTGTAGTGCAGCATGCCTTCTTTGGTGATGGCACCCTCAGGGGGTGAGCAGCGGCAGGGGACAGGGCCCAGAGACTCATCCGCGGGGTCCTCCCAGTGCACAAGCCCATAGAAGTGCACAGTCACAGTGGATGCCTGGGGTTGGGGGCAGAGGACAGAGTGAGCAAGGCCAGGCAGGTAGCTGGGCTCACCCATGGCACAGTATCAGGAGTACTCGCTGAGAGAGAGGCACAGGACGGGGAGGGGGAGGAAGTGACCAAGAGATGCCAAAGCATCACCTGCTTCACTTGTCTCGAGCACCAAGGCTGGCCACCACTGGCCCCTCATGGACTACCCCGAGCATCCTCTCCAGCCCCTCACCTCACACTTGGATTCCTGGGCCACAAACTTGGCAAGTGCCAGCTTCTCCATGGTGGCATCGGTCAGGATGCTGGGGTAGGGTGGTTCCCGGCAGCCCTTGATCATGGCTGACTTCAGAGAGGCCAGGAAGAACCTGCACAGGGAGTGGGTTGTCAGAGGCCTGGGGACAGGCTTCGTCCTGAGAGCTCCTGACCTGGAGGGGTCACAGAAATGTGGGGGAGGGGCCTGGCCCACGCAGCACTCAGGGCCTTTTGGGGCAATGATGTGGCTGGGTCTGTGCTCGTCCAACAGTGACCAGAAAAGGCCTGACTCTTTCCTAACAGCCCAGGGCCTTGGATCTTGGCAGAGGAGGAAGACCCGAGATGCTATCAGCAGGACTTGAATGAGGGACCTCGAGCTGGTGCCGTGACGTGACTTCATGCATGTGATTTCCATGTACTGGCGGGCAGGCCCCGGCCAGCAGGGCCCCGTCTTCCTCCCCGTCAGATGCTCACGCCAGTCCCTTTGCCCTCTGCAGGCCACAAGGCACTGAGAACACCTAGGCTGCCACATGAGTGGTGGGTCAGTGACCGTCCACTGTCCTGCCTCTCTGACCAGACTGTGGGCTCTGGAGAGGACACACTTGTTTTCACTTTGATGTCTCCCACTTCCCACCCTCCACCCCATGCCACGGCCCCGCAACTCACTCAGCCAAGGCCACGTCAGCTGTGTCCAGCAGAAACTGCTTCCTGCGATTGGTGCACACCAGCCTCACCGTCTGCTGGTCAAGGCCAACCTGCCAGAAACCACACGGGCTTGGCTGCTGCCTGGCGGAGGAAGCAGTGCAGCCAGGCAGCCAGGCAAGGGCAGGGAGGGAGGGAGCACCCAGGGTGGCCACCAGTGAGGCCTTCAGACGGAGCCCCGCAGGAGCTGCGGGCAGCCAGGCCTCGCGCTTAGCTCTCGTCCCCAGCACGTGTACAGAAGCTTCTCTGAGAGTCAGGTTGGTGCCCATCCTTGGGACGAGCCCTGCTCCGGGCTCTCAGGGTGGGTGGCCCAGGAAGCCCTGCGCCTATGGTGGTCCACCAACTCGGAGCCTGAACTCACCGACACATAGTCAAGTTCATTGTAAGAAACGGCCTCTTCCACCAGGTATGGCTTCTCTGTGGCCCCTGAGAGAGGAGACCCCAATGCCTGTTACCCCCTCTGGCCTCTTGTCCCTCCAGGCCCCATTTTCTAAGGGCTGGCCCCTGGCAGAGAGGACCCCTCCTTGCCCTGAAGTGACGGAGCAAGAGAATGACATGGGTGCGAGTGGCGGGGTCAGGCCCACCTCAGCCAGCCACACCCTCCTCAGAGGCCTTTCTACTCCTACATGCCACTGGAGGGGGCGACGGCTGGGGAACAGGGGTCTCAACCTCAACCCGCTCTCGATCTGGGGCGGCAGGCACCTTTCCGGAGCAGGTAGACGTAGCAGTCCGTGAGCAGCACGAACAGTAGCTGCAGGTTGCCCTCCATGTGCCCAGTGCTCATCCGGATCATCTGGGGGCCAGGCAGACAGAGGTCAGGGGCAGGCCTGGATTCTCGCCTTCTGGGCAGGCTCAGGCCATCTGCCTGGCCCTTGCTGGGTCTCGCTGGCTCCTGAGTCCCCTAGACTTACTTTGAAGAGCTGTTCTTCGTTTTCCCGAAACACGTGGATCATCAGCAGGAGCAAGTGATTGTTGTCCACCCTGTGAGAGGGACAAGTATCGGGAGGACGAGGGTCAGGCTGGGTGGCGAGATCACGTCTTTTCCCACCTCCCACACGGGTCTGGGTCCTCCGGGAGCTGGGCTTAATTCACTGGGAGGTCAAGGACTGGCGGGGTCCCCTACCAGCCACAACTGTCCCTCACCTGAACTCAGAGGCGTGTGTCACCTCGGAAGGGCTGCCCTGGCCCTCATCTACCCCAGAGTCCTCAGCGCTGCTCAGGCACGGGCTGGGCTGGTCCCGCTTGAGCTGGCAAAGAGCCTCCTGTGTCCCAGGCTCAGGCTGGGGCTGAGGCTGGGGCTGAGGCTCAGGCACAGGCTCCTTGCTGACCAGGGGCACCTGGGTGTCCGGTTCCTGGGTCTCCAGCTCCTGATCCTCCCGTGGCGTGTCCTCTAGGGGCCCAGGAGTCTCTCCCTCTTTTCTTCCTCCCTCTTCTTCTTGGCCAGCAGCCGCAGGGCCACCAGGAACATGCAGCGGTTGGCCAGGCCCTGCAGCGTCATGGTTGCCACCACCTGATGTAACAGTGCTTGGACTCTCAACGGTAAAGCGGTAGAAGTCCATGGGGGCTGGAAGCCCCTCACTAAAGTCGCCAAATGGCGGCTTCTCCGGGGCATCCCCGGGAGAGCCGGTCCGAAAGGACTGGTCTGGGGGCTCGACATGGGAACACCAGGTGCTGGGGTCCAACTGCCCGTGGAGCTGGTCGATGACCTTGCTCAGGGGCTGTCCCAGGGAGTCCATGGAGGTGTCCTTCATCTCAGGGATCAGCAAGCCCATCTGGCCAAACTCCGAGTGCTTGCTGCTCTCTGCTGCGCTGCTGGGCCCCTCTCCCTCCTCCTGGAGGGTGGCCCCGGGGTCCTGGGCGTCCTGCCCCAGGCCTGGGCAGACCCGGCCAGCGCCATCGCCCTGTGTGCTGAACTTCTGTTGGCCGGAGGCGGGGTGCAGCGGACTTGCCTCCTCATCCGACCTGGTTTTCTTCTTCTTGCCAGTTTTCTTCTTCTTGGTGACCCTGGATCAGCAGTAATGGGGAGGGACTTATACCCGAGTGCTGGGGACCAAGGGAAACCAGCCTGGGTCAGAAGGGCCAGCCTGGGCACATGCCCTCCAAGGTCAAGACCAGAGCCTCTTGGTCTGGGCAGTGTGGGGCCCTGAAGTAGTCCCTGGTGCTGGCAGAGGCAGGGGTAGGGCCATGGGCTGGGGACAGCACAAGGAGGCAGAGGTGGCAGTAGCCAGGGGGTCCCCTAAACAGATCCTACAAATTCCAGCTGATAAAATTAAGCTGGTCTTACCCGCCTAGGGAATGAAGCCAGGCTGTGGTCAGCCAGGCCAGCACTCCCCTGGGCTCAGGTCTTCTCTTAGGATGAGGACATGGGTCCCTGCTGACCCCACTACCCGCTAGGTGTCACCATGGATAAATCACCGAGAAATATACTCAGTTTCTAGGCATAAAGTCCTGCCCCACCCTGGTTCCATGTTAGTGGAATGGGCCTGGCCAAGCCACCCTGAGGCTGAGTGGCTAAGCTGCTTGCTTTTTTTTTTTGTTGTTGTTACTAGAGATTGAACTCAGGGCACTTTACCACTGAGCTACATCCCCAGCCCTTTTTATTTTTAATTTTGGAATTTTGAGGCAGGGTCTTGCTAAGTGGCTGAGGCTAGCCTTGAACTTACAATCCTCCTGCCTCAGCCTCCCAAGTTGCTGGGATTATAGGCATGCACCACCATGACCAGCTTAAGCTGCTTTGTTCTGAAACCAGCCTGTGGGTTTCAGGCCCTGGGGAGCAATGTCCCTTCCTCAGGCTAGCATGTCTGACCAGTATATGGGGCTTCTCTTCTCATTCAGAGTGGAGAATTCTAAGGACCGGGCCCAGGGAGGTCAGGCAGCCCCCACTCTGCTGAGGCTCTGGAAGAGCCCCCAACGTGTCACTGACCTCCTCCCTCGCCCCATGTACCTGTCCATATGACAAAGATACTTTTCTTCCAATGAACCAGGCTGGACTAGGTCTCTGAACTGGCACACTGACTTCTAACAACTTCCTCAAGAGGAAGTCCAATCTGAAGGTGTTTTTTGATCTTTGGGGGTGTGTGTGTGTGTGAGTGTTTGTGTACTTGGGATTGAACTCAGGGGTACTCAACCACTGAGCCACCTCCCCAGCCCTATTTTATATTTTATTTAGAGACAGGGTCTCACTGGGTTGCTTAGGGCCTCACAGTTGCTGAGGCTGGCCTTGAACTCGCCATCCTCCTGCCTCAGTCTCCTGAGCTACTGGGATTACAGGTGTGTGCCACTGCGCCCGGCTGTTTTTTGATCTTGAATGGACCAAACAAAATGCCCCAGTAGCCTAGGCATGGCCTCAGAAGCCAGCCATGGTTGTTATGTGTACAGGCCACCTACCTCCAGGGCTTGGGCCGTGCCCTGGTCCCAGTGTTTGTTTCCCTCCAATTTCCATGTGGAAGCTATAATTCCCATGTGGTGGGATCAGGAGGTGGGGGCCTTTGGAGGTGAGAGGTCCCGAGGGTGGAGCCCTCTTGTGCCCACACAAGAGCAGCTCCAGAGAGCTCTTTCTCTGCTCTGCCACGTGCAGACAGTGGTGTGGATGTCATCAAACTTGGAAGAGGCCCTCGTGGGAACGGCCCATGCCGCACCCTGATCTCATGCTCCGAGCCCCCAGAACCTCGGGAAGTAAAGGGTGCTGTTTAAACCGCTCTCTCTCCTTGTCCTGGTGGCTGCAGGACAGGCTGCCGACTCCTCTGGCTCCAAGGACTGCCTGGGGCTGGCAGGGCTGCTTCTCAGCCTCCAGAAAGGGGCTCCGCCACCATCAGGGGACACCCACCCGCCCTGGTCTCAACAGTGAGGCAGGAATGGACACAGACGCGGGGACACTTGCAAACTCCCCAGGCCCCTCCCTGCTGACCTGATGACCTCCAGCTCTGTGCAGGCGTCCAGGAGGCCCAGGGCCTGGGACTCCCCCCTCTCCTGAGAGCTCCCTGTGTGCACAGGGGTGGTGTCGGAGGAGGACACGGTCTCCGCCTGCTCCTCGTTGAAGGGGTTGTGGCGCTGGGTGGGGCTCTTGGTGGACGCCTTGCTGCTGGTCAGGTCTGAAGCAGTGGAGCGGGGGCCGCTGACAGTGTCCGTGAGGTCGCCATCTGGGAGGACAAGGAGATAGGAGACTGCCCATCAGATTCCCGCTGGGCCCCAGAGGATAACCACTGGGGGGGGGGGGGGGGCGCGAGTGACTCCTCCAGGGAGGCCTGACAGGGTGGCCCTGTTTAAAGAGCTGAAGCCCCAACCCAACAAGTCATGGGACTTGTGCTCTAGGAGCAACCTGGAGGGACCGCCATCTCGCCACCCCGGGACCCTCAGGATCTGGCCTGTTAAGGTCAGTGGTGAAGCAGCTTCTAGGCCCAAGGGCAGGGTGACCTTGCTGCCTCCAAGGGAGCCAGGAGGGACAGGCCGCACACCTCCTAGATGAACCTAAGAGCGCTCCTGCCAGAGGACAGGCGCCCGCCACCTCCTGCAGCCCACTCCCCGCTCGCAGGGCTGAAGGAGGCCCAAAGTCCTCTGAAGGCCACAGACAAGAGACACAAAGGAAGCAAGGAGAGTGGAGGAAGACACCGGAGAAGACAGGGGGGGGGGGGCTCAGGGGGGAGCCAGAGGGGGCCTGGTGGGCAGAGCGCAGGGGGAGAGTGGGAGGGCCGACAGGAAACAAGGACCCGAGGCGAGGGGGGGCTGCCCAGACGCCTTGCAGGCCCTTCAGAGGGTGTGGCTTCTCTTCCCAGCCCCCATCAGCACTCCCCGGGGACAGGCCAGGCGCCCCTTTAAGGGTGGTGCTGAGAGCCCGGTTCCATTCAAACCTCAGCTTGCTGATGGGTCCTCTTGGGGTCACCCCCTCACCCACTGCCCCTCCAGCGCTGGCCTAAGCAACTTCCCCCGACCCCCTTCAGCCACCTCAAGTCACTGGGACAGGCAGGGGGCACCGCCATGACAAGCACCAGGCTGCAGTGGCAGACGGGAGCTGGCCAAGCAGAGAACTGAGCCCAGATGGTGCAACCACATGGGCAGGTCAGCGGCCAGGGACACAGCTGTTTCTGCCCCATTTGCTGGCATATGGACAGCTTGCTGGCCATTATCTGCCCAGAAGAGAGGTGACAAACACGCTCCCCTCAGCCCCACTGGAAGGGCCCAGTCTGCTGTCACCTTCTTAGTGGAACTTAGAAACCATGGGCAGCTGCCTGCTGAGCCTGCACATCAGCCGTTTTTAAAAAAAAAAAAGAGCACCGTCTTTTGCTATAGAAATCAGGAGGGAGCTGGCGTAATCTCCAGCTATGCCGGAAAACAAGAGTGACCCACGAGGCTCTCATCAGATCCCTGGGACTCTAGGGCCTGGCTGTCAGAGGCTTTCAGGAAACCATGCCCTGACTCCAGAGCCATCTCCTGCTCGGCGTCCAGCCCTATGCTGTCCTCAGCATGTGAGCTGCCCATGGGAGGGGTTCTAAGAGGCAAGGGGGCAGACCCCTGAAGTGTTGGGCAGCAAGGCAGAGATGCCACCAGCCCTGCAAAGAAGCCAAAGACCACTGAGCATGGTGGCTCATGCCTATAATCTCAGAGACTTAGGAGGCTGAGACAGGAGGATCACAAGTTTGAGGCTCTCTTTAGCAACTTAGTAGACCCTGTCTCACTAAAAATTAAAAAGGCTGGGATGCAGCTCAGCAGTGGAATGCTCCTGGGTCCCTAGTACCAAAAAAAAAAAAAAAAAAAAGAAGAAGAAGCAGAAAAGCTTGAAATGGCCACCCCCATCCCACCCCAGGGCCCTGAAAATTTTTTTTTTTAAATGTCGATGGACCTTTATTTTATTCACTTATTTGTATGCGGTGCTGAGATGGAAACCAACGACTCTCACATGCTAGGCAAGAGCTCTACCCCCGAACCACAACTCCAGCCCCCAGGGCCCTGAATTTTGAGGTCCCCTAAGTCCAGTTCTCCTCCAGGCCCCTGGGGAAGACGGACCCTCCCTAGGCAAGTGCCCCAGCATGCTCAGGAACTCTTCAGCGCTCAAGGAGCTTTGGAAAGCAGGAGGTTATGGTCAGTGGAGACACATCTCCCCCTGCCCTGGGCCTGAGTAAGCACTGCATCTGGGCAATTGGTCCTCAGGCCCCAGGGAGCTCTGAAGGGCTGCAGAGGCCTGTCAGGCCCTGCTTGTCAAATGGTGTAACAGGCACGTCAGGAAGGGTTAGTTGTTAGAGTCAGAGGGAAAACCAACGCCTGGCACGTGTGCAGTAGACAGGCTGAGAGGTGGACCAAGTCCTGATGGAATTCTGGGTTCAGGCTGATTAAACTAGAACCATTCGCTTGGCCAAGTGACATGATTTATTTTTCCCAATGCTGTATCCTATTTCCTTCAAAGTTAAGCTATTTCATACTAAAATTACTTGGGAAAGATCTTCTGTCACCTATTACTCGGAGATCATGTCTTTAATGTAGGGGAACCCTTGCTCCTCATCCTTGGGAGGGGACCACCCTCCGGCTCCCGGCAGCAAGCCCTTCAGGAAGGGGGTCTGGGATGGCCCGAGATGTAAGGAGGACACATTGACCTATCAGAAATGCCAGCTCTGCTCGGAGTATCACAGCAACCTGGGCAGCTGCTTTATGAATTTATGTAAGCCCAGCAGCAGGTGACAGGCAGAGAGGTGCCCACACGCTGCCACTGCCCAGCAGATAGGGTGGGAGGGTTGGTGGATCTTATTTTTGTCTGACTTAAAACTCCCAAGAGAACCTCCTGGAGGCCGTTTCAGCTCTGCCTGGGCAGCTCCCTGACTTGGACCTCAGTCTCCTTCAAAATATCTTCAAGGTGCCATCAGGAGTGGACCGCCATGGTCAAACCCTCTCCCAGACCCTCATCTAGCCCAGGGAGCTCACAGCCCACAGGTTTAAGGGCCTCATTCTCCAGAACAGCCTCTGCTCACTGGGTCAGGCCACTAGGCCCCACAAATGAGCCGCTCCCTCTGTACCCCAACTGCCCCTGCAATCAGGAAGGCGGATCTAGGAGTCCCGAACAATCACTAGTGACCCCCGACCCCTGTGCAGAGGCAGGAGCTCCCTGGGGAGCAGGGGGGGCGCCTGGGCTAAGGCCAAGTTCTCCTGCAGAATTCCATCGACAGAAGGCCAGGCCTGGCTTTGTTACGATCAGGGATTATCGTCAGTAATAGGGAGCTGATCTTGAACATGCAGCAAGCTTGGCATGGAAACATCGCACAACAGGAAAAGAGGGTCACAGCGGACTGTCCCACCTTCCCAGTCTGTGCTGGGTACAGACGGCACTGCTGGAAACACATCTCCAAAATCATAATCTACAAAAACGAGGGACAAAACTGAAGATTAGAAACACAGGAGTCGAGGGGGGTCACGAGGGGTCATGGGGGGACATGGGGGGAAACGGGAGGGAGCTCCCTACCTCTTTCCTAACCAGGAGTCCGGAAGCCCAGCTCCTGGCCAGCTGTGGGGCCTCTGGGGGCCATTCCTTTCCACACCCAGAACCTGCTCTGGCAGAGACGAGCAGGGGGGCCCTCCGCCTAGCCTCACGCTCTGCTCCTTGCCTCCTTTCCCTCCAGGCCTGGGGGGCAGCAAGCCCCCCCGCCCCCAGTGCCTGCGTCTACTCTACAAGCTGCCAGGATGAGGCGGCTCGTGGGGGGTCTGGCGGCTTCTTCAAGGCCGTGCCCTGACTGCTCCTGAGGCGGCCCACGCGGCCAGCAGAGCAGCTGGAGCCTTCCCCGGGCACAGAAGAGTGCAAGTCGCACCCCAGCCGGGACAATGACCCATGGCACAGCAGAAGTGAAGAAAGGGGAAGGTCAAGGCCCTGTGCTGAGGCAGTTCTAAGGAGGCAGAGGGAATCCCCTTCCCTGGAGTGAGGTGAAGGGACCACGGCCCCCACAGGCACGAAGCCGGGGCAATGGCCAGTTTAGAAATGAACACCAAGCCCTAAGGTTTGAGAAAAACCAGGTTGTTCTATCGGATGTTGGATTGAAACAGAATGACCAAAGGCACCTCTCGGTCTCTGCACCCACGGTGCACCCGGCCCTCCCACAGCAGCAGTGTAGGGGGAGCTCAGTGGACTTGGGCACACACAGGGACCTGGCCAGCATCCCTGCACGTCTGACCTGCCAGCTCTCTCCTCCTTCCAGAGGTGGCTCGGCCCGTCCTGCCCAGGACCTTGTGTGGTGCAACCTCCCCAGGGAGGCAGCACTCGCCCCGCCACGGGAGGCAGGCGTCTCCAGGACACACCGCAGCTAACCCTCCTTGCTCAGAAATCTGCCCTGGGACTGCGACAGGAGCTTCTGGAAATGTGTCTAATACTCATAAAATCTTGTTTTGGCTCTTTGTGCCTGGAATCCATTCTTCAGCCACCACAGGACTCGGTTGGCTTTGCTGGACTGCAAGTCTCAACCACTGAATCAAAACCACCAAGAGAGATGTCACCAGCCAGGCTCCCACGGCTCCAGTCCATCTGGGGCAGAGGCATAGTCCCCTTCTGCCCAGGGCCACTCACCCTCGCTGGATGGGGCGATGGCACTGTCATCCCACTCCAGGTTGGTGGAGGTGACAGAATTGAAAGAGTTGAGGGACAGGCTGTCCGAGCCATGCACGGAGCTGGGAAGGCGGTCTTCAAAGTCCAGCAGGTACTGAGGTTTATAGTAGTCAGGCATGTAGGGGGCCAGGTCCAAGTAGGGGGCATCCTGGGGAGAGTGGAGAGGACGTGGGGTGGGAGGTCAGGCGGATCAGAAAACGCCAGAGTCCAGGCAGGGAGACTCGGGTCTGACGCCCCCGCCCCGGGCTCTTTCTCCTTTGGGAAATCAGGGTGCCTGACAAGTGAATGCAGAGATGCACTGCTAAGAAGAGTAAGGTGAAGGGTAGGGGCTGGGCTCAGTGGGCCAGATCCACAGCACCACATAAAAATGAACCAACAAAGGGGCTGGGGCTGGGGCTTAGTGGTAGCGCGCTTGCCTCGTATGCATGAGGCACTGGGTTTGATCTTCAGCACCACATAAAAATAAAGACAATAAAGTCCATCAACAACTAAAAAAAATATATTTTAAAAAAATGAATAAACAAAATAAAGATATTGTGTCCACGTATAACTAAAAAAAAAAAAAAGAGTAAGGTGAAGAGTCTGGCTCTTCAAGCTGCGGCCCCAGCTATGGAGTCAAGCGCCGTCAGGGGTGGAGCTGGCCCAGCGAGAACAAGGCCATGTGCTCCCTTCCCAGCCTCCAAAAAGAGAGGAAAGACAGGCGCGGCGTGCACACCTGTGATCCCAGCTACTTGGGAGGCTGAGACAGGAGAATGGCAAGTTTGAGGCCAGCCTTTACAACTTAGCAAGACCCTAAGTAGTGAGACCTTGTCTCAAGAAAATTAAAAGGACTGTGGATGTGGCTCAGTGGTAAAAGCACCCCTGGTACCCCCCCCCAAAAAAAAAAATGAAGGAGAAGAAAGAGCCGTCAGAAGGCACTGCGCCTCCAGTGCCTCGCGGGTCTCTCTCACTGTCAGCACCCCTTCCCTTCTCTACCACTGCTGGGTTCCCTTTTCAGTCTGTGCTCATAGGGAGGGTGACGTGACTAGGACAGGGCAGCCAGGCCCCCCTGGACAGCCAAGTCCATTGGTGCTGTGGTCACCACCACATCTGTGCAGCAGTCGACCCTCGTCTGTGGTTTTGCCTTCTATGGTTTTAGCTACTGTGATTCAAAAAATATTAAATGGAAACTTCCAGAAAAAAAACAATTCATAAGTCTTAAATAACTTTCATTACAGGATATCGTTATAATTGTTGTACTGTACTATTAGTTGTTATTTCTTTATTGTTGTGTGTGTATGTGTGTATGAGAGAGAGAAAGAGAGAGAGAGAGAGAGACAGACTAGGGATTGAATCCAGGGGGGCTCAACCACTGAGCTACATCCTGGTCTCTCTTTTTCTTGAGACAGGTCTTGCTAAGATGCTGAGGCTGGCCTCAAACTTGCACTGCCTTATGAGTCCCTGGGGTTACAGACATGCACCACCACGGCCAGCTGATATCCCTTACTAAGCCTGATTTACAACTAAACTCCACCTTGGGCACATTTGTGAAGGAAAAACCACTCTCTAGAGAGCTTGGTACTCTCTGCAGTTTCAGGCCTCCATTGGGGTCTGGGGGTCAGGGGGACCACTGTACAGTGCCTGGCAGTGAGGGAAGCTAGAGAATTTGGAGAGAGCAGCAG
This sequence comes from Marmota flaviventris, assembly GCF_047511675.1. Lineage (NCBI taxonomy): Eukaryota > Metazoa > Chordata > Mammalia > Rodentia > Sciuridae > Marmota > Marmota flaviventris. The sequence continues at coordinate 11,787,578 of NC_092507.1, read as the reverse complement.
GGAGCACAACAACTGGAAAGCCAGAATCCCAGGAAACACATAGGTGGATGGGCCTTGTCCTTCTCAGACACACATGTCCTAAACATGAAGGCCAGTGCTTCTGGGAATGTGGTTTTTCTCCATGTTGCCTGGAGAGGGAGAAGTCACCTATATCAGGAATCCTCGCCACAGGAAGCTGGGAGAGATTCCTCCTCTGCCTTCACTTCTCCAAACCCCAAAAGCTTCTCTCCCTCTCCTGAGCAACTGAGCATTGCTCAAGCTCAGCCACACCCTTCGCACTCCGAGCATCGAGAGCCATGGCGTCTCACCAGATCCAGGTCAAACCGAATGAACTCCAGCCCAGACACCAAGGTCAGGAAGAGCGTCAGGTGGTCGTGGCTGCAGACCAGGGCGTTCCTGAAAGACATGGAGGAAGGGACACTGGTGTTCTGGGTCTGGTTGCCGGCTCAGCCCAACCTCACTAGCAACCAACTGTGTTGCAACCAGATATGTGACAGCCCCGCCGGCTGGGGCACTCGTCCCCACTCCCTTCTTCCCAGCATTCTCCTGGGTGTGAGCCACACGGCACTCGGCGGCCACTGTCTCTAGAGCTGGGCCTGTGGCATAAGGCTTGTCAGACTCCCAGCAGTTGCTGTAAATAATCTGTCCCTGCAGTGACCCCAACAAGGGCTGAGGCAGAGGTGGAACACAGGCTCAGTCTGAGGCAGGGCACCAGCTGTGCACAGGCTCCGCAGGACCCAGAGCTGCCAGAGGAAGCCACCACACTTCCAGCAAGCCCCCCAGGGCTCTTTGGCCACTGCCACTGTGTCCTCAGCATGCAGTGCCAGGCTAGGTCTCTGATGTGGCACAGTAGGGTATCCACATGTGACAGGAAGCTTTGGGAGGAGGCTCAGGGGAGCTGGAGGCGATGAGACAGCGCCGCACTCACCTGACGTAGTACTTCTGCAGCAGGCTCAGGTTCTCCTGGAACAGACGCAGGTAGCTCTCCAGGGAGTTCTCGTTGAGGGCCAGGTACAGCCAGGCCCGGCCTGCAGGCCAAGGCAGAGAGGAGAAAGGGCCGCTGAGGACCAGGCTCTCCGACCACCCTCAGGCCCCCCCATGGCCGGCCAGGAACATCTGAGAGAGGGCAGGGACACACTCGGCCAGGCTGAGCTGTGTGTGGACTCTTTCCTGTCCTGCAGGCTAACCCAGATCCCAGCTCGGGACAGAAACCAGAGTCCTCCCCCGTGCTCAGCCTGGGCTCTAAGAGCAGTCCAGTTCTCGTCTACGTCACTCTCCCCCTCATCCCCAAAGCACCCACAAACTGTCACGTGCAGGGAAAGCGGGGTCTTGTGGAGCATCTTAACGCCCCTGCCACCAGATGCCACAAGGCAGGCAGTCTCCCAGGGCTGACGGGGCTGAACCTGAGCCCGAGCTGCCCATGGCGGGGTGTGTGTGTGACTGGCCTCTGCCCCGTGTCTCCCTGGCACTACTCACTGCGCCCCAGGTTGGTGGCCACGTGCTGCAGCACCTCAATCTGCTTGATGGCCTCTCTCCGGGTGAAATGCACGACAAGCACCCAGTAACCAGAGGAGAGGTCTTGCAGCCTGTGAGGACAGGAGGGCAGCGCTGGGGCCTGGGTGGGGCTGACCCACCAGCTGCCACCAGTCAGGCCACAGGCAACCTGTGCGTGGCCCCGAGCCTTCCCCCAGGTGGGTGCGCCTGCCACGTGGGTTCACAGAGCTACCTGGGATAGCTGTGGCCCACTTCAGCGAGACCAGCCTCCCTTGGCAAGGCAGACAGGAACTAAGGCAGATGAGGCCGGGCATCGCCTTCTGCAGGCACCAGGGCTGGGCACCCACTCACCCGTACAGCAGCGCGTGGTCCAGGTGCTCGCACAGGCGCTGCAGGACCTTGTCGTGGTTGCGGATGGCAGGGGTCTCGTCCTCACATGCGGCAAAGTAGCTCTGCAGCTGGAAGAAAAAACGTCAAATGTGGATAAAGAGCAGGGCTACAGAAGTTCAGGAATCAAGAAGGCAGCTGAGAAAACCCCTGCCAGATGACATCCCCACAGTGACCTTCAGTCTGCCTTAAAAGCCCAGCCCTGCTGCCGATCCGCCCTGGAGTTCCAGAGGATAAAGCCCGACTCCTCACAGCCCTGTCCCCGAAAGTCCTTCAGCAAGCGCCTTGCGTGACAAGATGATGCTGGTGAGCGAGTCCCAGGCACACACCGGGTCTGGCCAGGGGCACCACGCAGGGTGCCATCCTCATAGCTTACAGCACCCACACCTGCACAGGCACCCGGAGCTCAACAACAGCGGTCCTGCACGGAGCTGGCTGCCCTCTGCACACACCAAGGCCGATGTCCTTGCAGAAGGCTGCTCAGGGGCCATGGACGGCCTGAGGACACTGGCAAGGCTGAACGTGGATCTGGGCACGTGCCAGGCTCATGTCGGGCCCTGCACCAAGGAGGACATTGTTCCCAGGTCCAACTGATGCAAGGAGATTTGGAGGGCAGGTGGGTGACCCACAGCACAGAGCGGGCTCTGTGAAGACCGCGGCAGCTGGGTCAGCCCCTGAGGGCTGGGACGCCGCGCTCCGGGTCTGCGTCCCCTGCAACTGCAGCAAAGCCCTGGGAGAGACGTCTGACCTGCCTCAGGTTAGCACGACCTGGTTAGCCGTTGCCAGAGGGAGAAGCTCGCAAGACACAAGAGCACAGACCTGGTCTCAGGTTTGAACTCTGGGGACAAAGGTGTTCTGAAGCGTTTTCTGGAAGCAGTGGCAGCAAGGGCTGCAGCAGGCAAGACACGTCCATGCACCAGGAAGCATGTGCTCCTGGAGGGAGGCCAGCCATTCAGCCCCACAACAAATGGCCTCTCTACCCCATGGCCCAGGGCAAGCCCAGCAGCCCTGCTGGCTGGGGACAGTCCTGTGGGGTCTGCCCATCCCCCAGGCAGGCAAATGGTGCCTCAGGAGGAAAGGCTTCAGGAGATAAAGACAGAGAAGGGAACGGCCAGACCTGCCCTGTGCCTCTGCAGTGGCTGGAGGCACTCCTGCAGGCTTCAGGTCAAGTTCAACACAGGTATTAGGGAAAAAGGTACTTTAATTTTTAATTTATTTTCTTCTTCTTTTTTTTTTTGTAGCAGAGTTTGAACCCAGGGGTGCTTAACCACTGAGCCACATCCCCAGCCTGTTTTATTTTTTATTTAGAGACAGAGTATCCCTGAGTTGCTTAGTGCCTCACTAAATTGGGCTGGCTTTGAACTTGCAATCCTCCAGCCTCAGGCTCCCAGCCACTGGGATTACAGACTGCACCACCACAAGGGCTTGTTTTTTAATTTCAAAATGTGAGATCAGAGCATCTTAAATAGATGAAAGGCTCCTTAGAGATGTAGCATAACTTCCTCATTTAAAAAGCAAGACCTGAAAGAGACAGGGGATTTCCATGAGAACAGAGGAGAGATCAAGGCAGCAGAGGAAGGGGACAGACTGAGGGAGTCGAGGGGGATGGGAAAGAGGAGGAACAGTGGGACAAATCTGATCAGACACCCATGACACACATAAATACACCACGGTGAATTTCACCTTGATGTATATCCATAATGCACTAATGTTCTAAGAACTATAAATAAATAGAAAAAAGATCAGCAGAGAAAAAGGGAACAGGAGGGGGAGGAAAAAGGGAAGTACTGGAAATGGACTTGGAGCAAATTATACTCCATGCATAATTATGTCAAAATGAACATCAATATTATGCATATCTATAATGAACTAATAAAAAAATGTAAGGGGCTGGGGATATAGCTCAGTTGGTAGAGTGCTTGTCTTGCATGCACAAATCCCTGGGCTCAATCCCCAGCAACACACACACACACACACACACAATTTAAAAACCCTGTAATCCCAAATGCTCCAGAAGCTGAGGCAGGAGGATAGTAAGTTCAAAGCCAGCCTCAACAACTCAGCAAGACCCTGTCTCAAAATGAAATGAAAAATGCGGGGGATGTGGCTCTGTTGTTGAGTGCCCCTGAGTTCAACTCCCGTTACTCTCCCCCAAAAATAAATAAAATTTCAGAAAAGGGAGGCTGAGGGTGTAGCTCAGTGGTAGAAGACTTGTGGAGCAGGTGAGAGGCCCTGGGTTTAGTCCTCGACACTACAAAAAATAATTAGCTAGGAAAATAAAAACATCAAAAGCATAAGAAGGTTTATTCGTCTTCTTGATTATGAAAGTAGCCTCAGCTGTGGTGACACTGGAGTGAGGGGGTCAGGATGCGTGTGGGCGTGTGCGTAGGTGTGAACAGGGAGGCGGCCCAGGCCAGGAAATCCCGGCAGGCAATGAGATTTTTAGCTGATAGGCAGGAACTAGGATTCCTTTCTCAAGCCAAGGTAACAAAATTAAATGATCCACAGACAACAGCCGTTTACTGGGAAAATATAGGCAACATGAAGGTGTGCATGATGCCTCAAGTCCTCCTGCTGTCCTGGTCCCTTGTGGACAGCAGGGTGCTGTGCCACAGAGCCACACCCTCAGCCCGTGGACAGCATGGGGCTGCACATGGAGCAATAATCTCAGCCCTTTTTACTTTTTTTTTTTTTTTTGAGACAGGGTCTCACTCAATTACCCAGGCTGGCCTTGAACTAGAGATCCTCCTACCTCAGTCTCCTGAGTAGCTGGGATTGCAGGTGTGCGCCGCTGCACTGGTTTCTTTTACAGCTTTAGGACTTTTTATTTTATTCTATTTTTTTGTAGTGCTGAACATTGAACCCAGGGCTTTGCACATGCTAGGCAAGCGCTCGACCACTAAGCTACACCCCAACCCTTTTTTTTTATTGTTATGTTCAGATCTTTATATATTATGTGCAATAAGGATCCAGCTTCATTATCTTCTGGAAGGAAACCATTTCCTCATATTAATGAATGGACCAGCCCTCCCTATTGAGATGTGACTTGATACGCCCCTTTCTAAACTATTCTGCGTTATTGATCTGCTGTCATTCTGTGTCTGCACCCTGTTTTTAATTATTTTCACTTTATTCATTACTTGGATGTGGGCAGATAAGTCTACTCCTTCCCCTATCCCAATTACTCTTTTTCAAAACTGTTTTGATCATTGCAACCCATTCTTTTAGAATCAAATTTCATTATAATTCCCTTCTGGGTTTTTAATAGATTCATGCTGAATCCAGAGATTATCTGTGGAAAGAAATGAAATCTTTGCAATATTGAGTCTTTCTATCGAGGACCGTTGACCCCCAGCCCATTTATTAAGGCCTTTTTTGTTTTCCGGTTCTGGGGATTGAACCCACAGATGCTCTACCACTGAGCTATATTCAGCCCTTTATATTTTTTAAATTTGAGACAGAGTCTCACTAAGTTGCTCAGGCTGTTCTGGAACTTGCCATCCTCCTGCCTCAGCTTCCCAAGAAGCTGGGATGTGCTGCTGCACCCAGCTATTCAGGACTTCTTCCCCTTGACCATGAGGAGAGAGCTCAGGAGGTGGGACACAGGGTACTGCTGCTACAGAGCTGCACACTTTTGTTAAATTACTTGACACTTTAACCCTAATTTTTTGTCGTCTATAACACATGTTAAAAGGATTTTTTAGAGCTGAGCTGTCAAATCCGTAGCCTCTACCCCATGAGGCTATTTAAGCTTAAATGTAAATGAAACAAAATTTTAAAAATCAGCTCCAGTTGCACTAGCCGCATTCCAAATGCTCAGTGGCCACATGTGGCCAGGGGCCACTGCATTAGTGTAAGTCCAGAGCACGTCTGTCACCGCTGACACTTTGCTGGGATACTACTGCACAGGTCAGGTGAGCAGCAGGTGCTCACTAAGCAGTGGAGATTATTTACAATGTTGAACCCATTTTTCTTGGTCACACCAGTGGCACAGCACTGGATAAGCATAAATTCAGATGCAAGCGCACAGCGCTGCCTCTGCTCTGTCCCTCACCTCCTCTTCACCAGCAGGGTCCTAACTCCTACTCTTGGTACTGGTACTTCACCACTGAGCCACATCCCCAGCCCTTCTTATATTTTATTTAGAGACAGGGTCTTGCTAAGTTGCTTAGGGCCTCACTAAATTGCTGAGGTTAGCCTTGAACTCAGCCTCTAGACCACTGGGACCAGTGCCCTCTTTAATCATTCTTTACTAAAAGAGTAATCCCATCATCTCAAGTGACAAAATGAGCCTGAATCAATGCTATAGCCCAACACAGATCTCCTACTGAAAAGGAAAAGGAAAAACAATGTCCAGGAATCAATAATGCATAGGGCTGGGGTGCGGCTCAGGGGCAGAGCACTTGTCTGCCAAAGCCCTGAGTTCATCCCCAGCACCAAAAAAAAAAAAAAAAAAGAAGAAGAAGAAGATGATAAATGATGCAAGAGCCCGTGGAGCTGTGTCAACAGCTTGAGCTTGTGCCTTGGGATCTGGTCAGCAAAGCATGGCACCAAGGTAAATAGAAGCAGATGCGCTGTCCCTTAGCCACAGACAGGCCACAGCCAATGGCCACCAGCAAGACTCTGAAAGAACAGCTGTGGAAGACAACCCTCACATGAACAAGGACCCCTGGATGACAGGACTGGGACGAGCACAGCAGACAGCCCAGCCTGGGAGACAACTGCCATCTTCCAGCCCAGAGACACTTGTGGGGAGCCGATGCCGGCTGTGGCGCGAGCCACATTTACCAAGCACTGCTCAGTGTGTGGATTCTAGGGTCAGATAATATGCTTGAATCCGACTCTGCAACTCACTTGCTGTGTGACCTCTAAACTCGGTGTCCCCATCTTTAAAAAGGGCTTAGTACCTTCCTTGGAACCCCTCTAAAGGATGTCACGAGGGTTCAGATGATGGTCGCACTGTATTGATCAAAGGGCGTGACACCTTGTAAACACTCAGGTGCCAGCAGCTGTGATGACAGTGCAGCTCAGGAACATACTTAATCATCAGAGCAACCCCATAAAGTGGGTCGCCAAGCCAGTAAGCAGCAGAGCCAGATTTTAAACCCCGGTCTTTTCTCTCTTTCTTTCTTTCTTTTTTTTTTAACCTAGGGGCTTTTTACCGCTGAGTTACATCCCCAGTCCTTTTTATTTATTTTTAAAATTTTGAGTCTCATTAAGTTGCCCAGGCTAGTCTCAACCTGCCATCCTCTGCCTCGGCCTCCCACGTAGCTGTGGTTGCAGGCATGCGCCTCATACCCAGCTCTCCCAGGTCTTTTCACCAAATGTGAGCTCCAGAACCTGAGGTAATAATGTACACAAATGTTAGGACATCTGCATTCCTTCCTATATGTTTTAGGAGAATTAAAAAAAAAAAGCAGTGTCCCTTCCTAAATCAGGAGAACTGAAGAGCCATGGTTGATATGGACTCTGGGTCGTCTGTAGTCGGTTCCTTGCAGGCACTGAGGCCCGCCAGGCCGTTTCTGAGAAGGTGTGCCAGTGACCCTCCCTCCTGTGCCCCACACCAGCTTCCCTCAGAAACAAGGAAGTGTCTTTTGAGTCACAATAAGCCCTAGCTGCTCGGAGGAGACCCCACTCCTAGGAAGAAATTCATCCCGCGGCTCAAGACTGTCAAGTCGCTCTGCTGTTGGCCTCTGTCCATGTGGACCTGGAGAAGGCAGAACACTCCTGGCATGGGGTGAGTGGAGTTGGCCAGTATGGCCAGGGGCTTGCTCTTGTTTTTGCCAATAAAGTTTTATTGGAACCCACATCTACACCTGCTCTGGCATTACAACAGCCAAGTTGAATAAAGGCAACCGAGACTATATGGCCTGCAGAGCCCGAAATACTGACTATTCAGCTCTCTAAGAAGAAACCTGCTGATCTGCTGGGTAGAATTTGGCAGCGGGGGCAAGCACCCTTGGGACAGGTTGGGCTGGGGAGGTGTCTCTTGCTCAAAATTCAGTTCAGCAGTGGCCAGAGAGGGTGGCTCAAGCCTGCAGAGTCAAGTCATCCAGGTCAAAAATATAACTGAAGGGCTGGGGTTGTAGTTCAGTGACAGAGCACTTGCCTAGCACATGTGAGGCCCTGGGTTTGATCCTCAGTACCGCATAAAAATAAATAGCCTGGCGGCGTAGTGGCACTCACCTGTAATCCCAGCAGCTTGGGAGGCTGAGACAGGAGGATCACGAGTTCAAAGCCAGCCTCAGCAATGGCGAGGTGCTTAGCAATTTAGTGAGACCCTGTCTCTAAATAAAATACAAAATAGGGCTGGGGGTGTGGCTCAGTGGTTGAGTGCCCCTGAGTTCAATCCCGAGTACCAAAAATAAAAAATAAATAAAGGTATTGTGTCCATCTACAAAGAAAAATATTTTTAAAAAAATATTACTGAGGGCTGGGGCTGGAGCTCAGTGGTAGAGCGTTTGCCTGGCATGGGTGAGGCCCTGGGTTCTACCCTCAGCGCCACATAAAAATAAATAAATATGTGTCCATCTATAACTAAAAAAAATTTTTTTAAATTACTGAGCACCTACTTCATGTACATCAGGTACTATTCCTTTTATTTATTTACTTCGCAGTACTAGGGATTGAACCCAGGGGTCTTCTGCCACTAAACTACTACATCTACATCCCTAAAGCTGCTGCTGCTGCTGCTGCTTCTTCTTTTTCTTTTTTTTAAACAGGGTCTCACTAAGTTGCCCAGCTAGGCATGAACTTGCAGTTCTGCCTCAGTCCTCGGAGTAGCTGGGATTACACATGTATGCCACTGTGCCCAGTAGATACTATTCTTTTACAAAGTCCTTAAGTCCTTATAAAACTTACATTCTGGTGGCAGAGATAAACTATGTGCAAATATATAAAATAGCATCCGGGAACCATAAGTGCTATTTAAAAAAAAAAGGCAGGGCTAGGCACAGTGGGGCACACCTGTCATCCCAGCTACTGATGAAGCAGGAGGATTGCAAATTCAAGGCCAGCAGGATAAATTACCAAGGCTCTGGCTCTAAATAAAAAAATAAAAAGGGCCAGAAACAGTTCCGTGGTAGAGAGCATGCCTAACATGCACAAAGCTGTTACCATGCACAAAGTTCGATCCCCAGAACCAAACAACCCAACAAAAACAGAGGCAGGGTATGCAGGCCAGGCGCGGTGGCACACGCCTCTAATCCCAGTGACTCAGAAGGCTGAGACAGGAGGATCAAAAGTTCAAGGCAGCCTCAACAACTTAGGGACACCCTGTCCCTAAAATAAAATGGAGCTAAGGTTGTGGCTCTGGGATGGAGCTAAGGTTGTGGCTCTGCGGTATAGCACGTGCCTAGCACGTGCAAGGCCCTGGGGTTCAACCCTCAGCACCACATAAAAATAAATTAAAAAAATAAAATAAAGGTATTGTGTCCAACTACAACTAAAAAAATAATATTTAAAAAAAAAGAAGGGGCTGGGGCTGGGGCTGTGGCTGTCGCTCAGTGGTAGAGGACCCTGGGTTCTATCCCTGTACAGCAAAACAAAACAAACTGAGCTGGAGAAGGTGCCCCCGAGGGCAGGGCTGTGGAGGTTTCCGGGGGCAGAGTACCCCGGTTAGGGAACAGCAGCCGCAGCAACTGAGGACCATTAGAAAGGGAGATGCTGGGAAACTTGATGAAGGAAACCTGGGTGAGGGGGCAGGACACAGAGAGGGAGGGTGGGAAGCGTGAGGGGAACCTGCTTAACAAGCAAGCATGTCCAGAAACAGCCTTAATGAATGAAGCAATTGGAGCTGAAAAACTCAGCAGAAATTTGATGATATTAAGGAAATTTTAATTTTTTTGCACCAAGAGGTGCTATAAACTGGCCTACAGCCACACACCTTTTCCTTTATTTTTTTACAATTTTGAGACAGGGTCTCGATAAGTTGCTGAGGCTGGCCTTGAACTTGTGATCCTCCTGCCTCAGCCTCCTGAATGAATCACTGGGATGACAGGTGTGTGCCATGGTGCCTGGCCAACTTTTTAAAGATGTAAATGTGGTATTGGGTTATATGAGAAAAGAGTCCTCATCTTGGAGCAATAGATACTGAAGTATTTTTGGATGTCTGGAATCTGTTTCAAAATAATGGAGGGATGCGGGCATAGCTGACGCAAGACTTTCCATGAGATGATGAGAGAGGTGGGAAGAGGAGGGGGAAGAGGGAGGAGAGGGAGGAGAGGGAGGGAGCTGCAAGGAGGGAAGGAGAGAACAAAGGAGCATGTGACAGGAGAGCAAATAAGGAAAACTCCTTGGACCAGTTTTGCCAAAAGGGTGTTGGGAGAACAAGAACGGGTGGAGTCAGCCAGAGAGTTCCTTCCAGAACAGGAAAGACGAGAGGGGCTCCCCTGTCCGGGGAGGTGGCCACAGACGTGAGCCAGAGGCAGGTGGGCTGGTTCTCCTGACCAAGGGAGGATAAAAAAGTTCTCATCAGAAGAAAATCTAGAAACAAGCAAGGTCAGTTGAGGGTGCAGAGGCCGCTCATTCTTACAGTGCCCTTTAGAACTATGCTCCCCAAGGTCCGGGAGCGGCCTGGCCTCCATCTCAAACACCCAGGATGGGCTAAGTGACTCTTCTGTCTGGTTTTTGGGGGGACTCAGGCACCAGGCCTGGGGACAGCTGGTTCAGCTCATCCCAGAGCCCTTCCCAGCCAGGGGGTGGGTGCTCCCTGAGCCCCCTGGGCAGACTGGCCATCAGGAGACTAAGCCAGACCCCGTGGCTTCGGGGAAATGTGGGCGGCACTCTCCAGCAAGCCAAGAATGCCTGACGCAGAGCCTTTTAATCAGGGTTGGTCCCACTCTGCTCTGGGCTGCCCTTGTTTTGTCTCTTTCGTAGACACACAAACACAAAACACTATAAGTGCCATAGCTAGTACCAAGCAGCCCTTCCAGATTGTTCTATAATAGGTAACTCAAAGGCAGCTGTGAAAGATTATAAATGGGCAAATGAAAAGATGGTTACAGCCGGGCACAGAGGCACACACCTCTAATTCCAGTTCCTTGGGAGGCTGAAGCAGGAGGACCACAAGTTCAAGGCCAGCCTGGGCAACTTAGCAAGACTCTGTCTCAAAAAGCAAAAAGGGCCGGGAATGAAAATAAGTAGAGCACCCCTTAAACCAGTCCCCTGAGCTGGGGAAAAAAAAGAAGAAGAAGAAGAAAGTAAGGAAGAAAAGATGGTGACCTCCTTTCTCTCTCCCAAGTCAGTCAAGCCACAGGATTTGATGCTGCCAGCCCAACAGATGGGAGATCTGGATCCAACTCTGCCACTGACTCCCAGGCTATCCTGGGAAGGAGGAGGGGTAACACCTCTATATTTATAGTGGACAAAATCCTGCTCCAACAACATCAGGAAGCTCTGCAGGGCTGAGAGCGGGCTGCACGCACGAGTGCTCCACCTGGTGACCACTACAGGCTCCTCCGCGACCCCTGCCATGCCTGTCCCTGCTTACCCACAGAACGCAGGCCTATGGCTGTAGGAAAAACTCAGCCTGGCGCCACCTGAGGCATGCTCTCATGGGGGAGATCACCAGGTAACAGCAGCCTCCCTACTAGCTCCAAGGAGACCAATCGTATTTAGATGACAGCAAGTTTAGGACAGCCTCAGCAGTTGAGGTCTAGGAGACAGAAATCCAAGAGCAGGAAAGACCCCAACCAAAGGGCTGCTTCCTCACCTCAAACTGTCCCAAGAATTAAATCAGCCATGCACAGTGGCACACACCTGTAATCCTACTCGGGAGGCAGAGGCAGGAAGATTCCAAGTTCAAGGCCACACTGGGCAACTTTGGCTCAACTGAACCTTAGAGACAGACTGTAGCAAAGACCCCCAGGTCCCCTTAGTCTACAAGGCCTGTCCTGAGACCCTGCAGGAGCACTGTGGGTGAGGACAAGCCTCGGGAGAAGTGACAGGTGCAGCCAGCCTTGTGTTTTGGAGTCCTACTCCAGCATGGCCACTGATTGGGCAAACCTTCCCCAGATCTTCTGGGACATTCTTCCTCTCCAGGGCAGGTCCCCAGAGGAAAGGCAGAGTTCAGGCCACTTGTACCATTTACTACCTCATAAGTTGGGGTACCCCTAAGCCTTGATGCATGGACTCCTCAGTGAGGGACCCCAAGAGGACTAGTGTGGATCATGGCAGCTGGACAAGGGCTGCTGTGGTCAGAGCTACCTACTGTTCCCTTGGGGAGGCCACTGTGACACCTCACCCCCGCCCTACCTTGCATCAGCCATATGGGCCAGCCTCCGGCAGATCTGAAGGGAAAGGCCAGCGCTCTTGATCTATCCCCTCAGAAATAAACAAGCAGACAAGCCAATAAATGCTTTCGTCTTAGCCAGGCTTCTTAAGAGCAATGCCTGTTACACCCCCCAGGCCTGGATCCCCACTGCCAACAGCATGTCTATGGAGGATCTAGCAGCGTCCAAGGCGAGGCCAGAGCTGGCTGGAGAGCCCTTAGTTTTTAGCAGCAGTTTCCCAGGACTCAGTGAGAACCTCCGTGCAGGAAGCGTGAAGGGAGCCAGAGACTGGGGCGGGGTGTCTGTGAATGGAACTGACTGCTGAACCTGCTGGAAAGGCAGAAATAATCGCTCAGCCAGAGCCTCCCATTTTAGGAGGGAGACTGGGGCTCAGGCTTCGCCCAGTGTCCCTCTGCTTCCTGCAGTCTCGGCCAGATGCCCTCCAGGAGAAGGCCAGTGCTGGAGGCGGCCACCCACCTGGGTGAAACAGCTGTTGAGCCGGGGTGGGGCTGGGTGTACCTGCCCAAACCCTCAGAAAGTGCTCCTCCCTGCACCCTCCCCAGGAGGGCAGAGCGTGGGGCACTGGGCCATCCCAGGGCTTCAGTGACTGAACAGAATGGGGAGGTAGGGGCTGGGCAGGAACACTCTAGCTGCTTCTTCCTAGATAGCGTGAGGGTGTCAGCAGAGGTTCCGGTTGCTGGTGACTGCTGCTCCACCAACCCAGGCAACCGTGATGCTTCTGCCTTACTCTAGTGATTATAGAATCCCTAACCCGAGATCCCACCCCTTCTTAGCCAGGAAATGACAACCAACCACAGGACAGCGGACTATGGGGCAGAAGAACTCAGAGCCCTCCCTGCATAAGAACCAGAGGTCCTTGATTTGGAGAAGATGGTCCTCTAAATGGGCATGAAAAACCATGTCCTTCAGCTGAGGTCCCTGGGGGATGGCCAAGCCCCTGCCCAGGAAGGACTTGTGCCAGGCCGTGGGGACTGGCTTGGACTGGCTGGATCCCTCCCCCAGCAGAGCTGTCACAAAGGGTTGGCCTGCCATGGCCCGCACTGCTTCATAAGCAAGACTGGTGAAACTGAGGCTTCTTAGCCACTTATTTGCCACCAAATACAGCACCAGCTCCACATTTTCCTTCTCGATCTCCCAAATCGCTGCTGCTGGTCCCTTTGCTGGAGACCTGTAGGTGCTCTGCTCTGACAGCTCTGCTGAAAGCAAAAGGCAGGTAGGGAATCATTCGTGGGTTTCCTTTTCCTGCGCTTCCTTTGGGGCGCAGGAAGGATGATGGCCAAGAAGGCCAGATCTCTCGGTACTTGGACCGAGCACAGTATCTACAGTTAAAAGCTCCTCCCTTCAGGAAGGAGAGAGCACAAGCCTCAAGGCACTGTGACGGCTCTGCCCTGGAAACGGGGACCAAGGATGTCTCTCAGAGTGGGCAGAACATGGCGAGGCTCTGCCAAGAGGTTCCTAGGCAAACACCAGAGGCCCAGAAGCCACGCTGGCCTGGAAGCCACGGGCAGGCCTGGCGCCACCCCGTTCTCCCACTGCGGGGCTGGAGGCGGGCGTCTGCAGGAGCCCTGCCTGGGGTTCTGAGCACCCCATGCTCAGGCTGCTCACGCCCTGACGGGAAGAGGGCAGTTTCTCAAAGCCTCATTTGAGCCAGGCCTGTGGAGCCTGGAGCCGGCTGCTCTGGGTTGTCTTTCACTTCCCCTTTCCTGGGGCTGCGCCTGTGCAAGACCACTCAAGCAATCCCACCCAGACACCACTGGGGTGCTGGAGGAAAACAGTCCCCAGAGTCCCTGTCTAATCACATGGCGGGGACCCCGATTTCCCTCCAAGGCCTGAGCAGGGTAATCAGCTACCCCAGGGTGAGGAAGCATGGGGGAGGGGGGACTTCACAGATCACAATCCATGGTTGGTCGGTTGGTTGGGTTTTCTCTAGGGATTGAAGCCAGGCGCTCTACCACTGAGCTCCTCCTTGGTCCTTTTCATTTTGAATTAGGGCCTCACTAAATTGCTGTGGCTGGCCTTGAACTGGCCATCCTCCTGCCTCACCCCATCCCCTATAATCCCAGCGACTTGGGAGGCTGAGGCAGGAGGATTGCAAGTTGTTTGAAGCCAGCCTGGGCAACCTGGCAAGACTGTCTCAAAATAAATTTTAAAAATTAAAAGGGTTGGAGGGCTGGGGTTGTAGCTTGGGGCAGAGTGCTTGCCTAGCATGTGTGAGGCCCTGGGTTTGATCCTCAGCACCACATAAAAATAAATAGAGATATTTTGTCCAACTACTACTAAAAAAAATTTAAAAAAAAATAAAATGAAGGCATGCTGTCCATCAAAATTTTTTTTAAAAAAGGGGCGGGGGTCGGAGGGCTTGGGCTGTAGCTCAGTGGCAGAGCGCATGCCTAGCATGTGTGAGGCACTGGGTTCTATTCTCAGCACCATATATAAATAAATAAAATAAAGGTCCATCAACAACTAAAACTATATTTTAAAAAAGCGGGACAGGGAGTTGGAGATGCAGCTCAGTGTAGAGTGCCTGGTGGTCAAATATCATCAAAAGACACAAAAACAAAGAGCAAGAGCCAAAAAAACTGCCTCTCATCTCGGCGGCACCCCTGCAGGCCTTCTGACTTTGGACAAGTGGCTTCTCCACTTCGACTGTGTGTCGACAGGCAGCAGAGCCATTACCATGCCCTCCTGTCCTCCCACAGCACTGGGCTGTGGAGATTCTATTGGTCACCACAGTTCCCGGGGAGCGGGATGATAGGAAACGAATACCTCCTCGTCACTTCTATAATGAGAGCAAGGGGAGATGATAAGTCACAATACACAGATGGCGAAGCTGCTCTGGTGGCGAGAGAGGAGACACTCTCACACCCCGAGTTGTTGTATGACCAATGGATCAGTGGCCCCAACTTTCAGTTCCAGCCTAAAGGACTCTCCCAGAAACTGTCCCGATTCTCTGGCCTCAGATGGAAGCTCTAGGGTGTCCCCTCAAGCCAGCAGCAGGGAGAACTGTCTGGAGAGCTCACCCAAACTGGCCAGCGCCACCACCTGGCCCTCCAGGAGGCCAGCTCTCCGCTCCACTCCGCAGGGCAGGGCTCCAGATGCCACTGAGAGAGCCTCTTCACGGGCAGCGAGGCCACCTGTTCCCCTTGCACACGAGGGCACTGCCAGCTCTGGTGGCAACATGCCCTTCCCATGGTGGTGATCCTGAGGCCCAGACATCACCAGATTCCTGGGGGAAGAATGACCCACCCAGGATCCCGAGGTACCTGCCGAAGCAATGCCAGCCTTCTCCCCTCAGCACACCTCTGATCCCTAGCCCCTCCTCCTGCCCTCCTATTTTTCCAGCACTGGGGACTGAACCACTGACCACGTGCTCAGGCTTCTGTATTTTATTTTGAGTCAGGGTCTCGCTAAGCTGCCCAGGCTGACCTTGAACTCCTGGCTTAGCGCCTGAGTACCTTGCGGCCACAGCGCCACCCAGCCCCTCCCTGCCTTGGCATTAAAACCTGCCCTGACCTCTCCAGGTCAGGTCTCCAGGCCAATGGCTCCGCGAGCTGGCATGGGATTTTCAAGTTTTCTGTGAAATTCTCTTCACACTGGGTTCTAGCTGGAGAATCTGGAGGAAGACTCACACGAATAGCCTGCTCCACTGGACACTCTGGGGTGTGATCTGTGACTACAGAGTGACCACAGTCAGCCTTGGTCCTCCCACTTGAATGTGACCTGCTTCTCTCTAGCCCCAGATGCAGGTGAGCTTCTGCCGCGTTCAAGACCTCACAAGGCCTTCGGATCTGGAAGGGCCTAAGCTAGGGCCACACCACGGAGACAGGCCTGGGAATGCTTGAGCCGGGCTGGAAGGACGGTAGTGACAAGCTTCCAAGAGAAACCTGACGCCAGAGAAGCATTTCAGAAAAGGAGAACCAAATCCAAACCAAGCCAACGGGCGGGGCTCAGAAAAAAAAGTCCTCGCTTCTCCACCAGCGTCTATTCCTGGGCCGGGCGGGTGACCTGGATTGGCGCTCTCTGCCCACACTGGGGGCCCCTGGTTCCTCCTGGCCTCTATTATGCAAGGCCAGGAGCAAAGCTATGGCCAAGGCCAGGATCCAGGGAAGAGGAAGCAGGGAAGAGGGCCCTCCTTATAAAATGCTTGGGTAGTATTATTTTATTTAGATCTTTGCCCTGGAGATTCGGGTCCTTGGGGACTTCCAGAACAATTTCCCTTGAAGCCAGTGAGAACAAAACTATTGATCTAAACCCACACATACCTAGCAACCCTCTCCAGGAACGAGCTGATTTAAAGTACTGCAGACCCAGCTCTCGGGGACAAGGAGAGGGAGGAAAGGCCCTGCCCTCAGATCTTCACCG
Source organism: Marmota flaviventris (assembly GCF_047511675.1). Taxonomy (NCBI): domain Eukaryota; kingdom Metazoa; phylum Chordata; class Mammalia; order Rodentia; family Sciuridae; genus Marmota; species Marmota flaviventris. The sequence goes on along the minus strand of NC_092507.1, from coordinate 11,771,043 downwards.
ACAGACCAGGATGGCCAACAGCTGCGGCCAGTCACTGCTGTCCCCGGATTCCAGACTGACAAGGAGCCCCCTGCTCCATGTGGCACGTCTGCCGGAAATAGAGCCTAAGGTACCTGACCCAGGAGGACCTGAACAAGTCACTTCTGGTTAACCACCGCAGGACTCATTTCTCCTGCTTAAGGGGGAGGGGAACAGGGGCGGTTCCTATTCATTCTAGGTGCTTCTGAGCTGGATTTTTTTTTTTTTTGCTGTTGTTTTTGTTCTTTGATACTAGGGATTGAACCCAGGAGCCCCCAACCACGGAGTCACATCCCAACCCTTTTTATATTTTATTTTGAGGCAGGCTCTCCCTAAGTTGCTTAGGAACTTGCTAATTTGCTGGGGCTGGCTCTGAACTCGCCATCCTCCTGCCTCAGCCTCCTGAGCCTCTGGGATGACAGGCGTGGCCACCTCACTACCTATTTTCTTAGATAATGTCCCTTCTCTGCACCTGACCAAGGTTCCTTGGGAAGGCAATGTCACTGCTTTGGGGAGTGCTCCCTGGTCACCTCCTCCACAGACTTCCCTGCCCATGCCCTGTCACAAGGTCTGTGTGACGCCTGTGTATTGCCACAGTCTGAAATCCTGTTTATCCATCCCTTCATTTATTTCTCATCTCCTACTAGAATGTCACTTCCATGAAGGCAGAGACCTTATCTGCCTCCACAGCGAGTTCCCTGGGGCCTAGATCACGGGGACCGAGGGAAGGAGCTCAGCAGTGTTTTAAATAACTGAACACACGACCATGGGGCAGAACTCAGTGTCCACGTCCACTCCACAAGCCTGATGTGAAATGCGACAGATCAGGTCAACCACAAGCCAGAAGGTGACTCTGCGCCCGCCTCAGTGAGGACTTTTTTGGGTGCACACGTGTGTAAATAAAAATACCTAAAAATACCGCCTGTGGGCCAAAACAGCATGAGGCCTACTTTGGTAAATAAAGGTTTACTGGAACACAGCCACGCCCTGCATGGCGGTTGCTTTTGAGTTCCAAGGGCAGAAGAGAGGAGATGGTTCAACAAAGACCCCATGTCCCCAAATATTTACCATCTGGTCTTTCAAGAAAAAGCTTATAGGAAGCATAGCGTGGGGCTGGGGCTCAGGGGGAGAGCACTTGCCTAGCATGTGGGAGGCCCTGGGTTAATTCTCAGCACTGCGTGTAAATAAATAAAATAAAGGTCCATTGACAACTAAAAAAAAAGTATTTAAAAAAAAAAAAAAAAAAAGCATAGTGTGACACACACGGAAAACTGCTCCCAAGTCATAATGGTGGCTTCCTTTGGTTTAGGCCTCACAGTGCACAGGCGCTGGCTGCGTGCTGAGTACCACAGGCAACTGAATTCTCCTTAGAACACCAGTAGGTTCTGGCTGTCACCAGCCAGGACTGACACAGTCAATGACAAACCCGGGCTCCAGGCCCAGGCCCAGGCCCGAGAACCTCTGAAGCCTGTGTCTCAGCTTCTAGGCTGGATGGCTCCCCAGAGAGCACCTTCCAGCCCCACCCAGCAGGATCCCCTGCACACTCCTCACTGTCCCCAGAAGACCACCTGGAGGGCTCCACGTCCTTGGGATGCTCCTTCTAGTTTGGATGCCTGCTTCTTTTCCTTCTCTAAATTCTACCAATTTATCAGGACTTGGTGAAGCCTTCCTTCTCTGAGGGCTTCTCCTTGCCCCTAGCTATTTTATTTAGTTAGTTATTTTTTTTTTAGTTGTAGATGGACACAATATCTTTATTTTTTTATGTGGTGCTGAGGATCGAACCCAGTGCCTGACACATTCCAGGCAACTCAACCACTGAGCTACAGCCCCAGCCCCTTATTTAGTTATTTTTAATTTGTGGTTCTGGGGACTGAACCCAGGGGTGCTTTACCGCTGAGCTACATCTCTGGCCCTTTTTTAAAGTTTTTGAGACAAGGTCTTGCTAAATTTCCCAGGCTGGCCTCAAACTTAGGATCTTCCTGCCTCAGACCCCCAAGTCCCTGGGATTACAGGCAATGTGCCACCACCCCCAGAACCCTAATTATGTTTAAAATTTCCCCCCCAAACTGTTAGAGGGCCAAGGCTGCTTCTTACAGCAGATCATTTGCTTAAACTGCATGTGTACTTAACAGACTCACTCCTCAAAAACAGGACAAAACTCAAAACTGAAAACCACTGCCTTCCCTTCCCTGGAGATGATGCTGTTTAGTAGAACCACCTGCCATCCAAAATGCCAACACGCAGGGCACGGTGAAGCACCCTGTAATCCCAGAGACTCAGGAGGAGGATCGCAAGTTCAAGGCCAGCCTTAGCAACTTAGGGAGACCCTGCCTCAAAATAAAAATAAATAAAAGGGCTGGGGATATAACTCAGGGGTAAAGCGCCCCTGGGTTCAATCCCGGGTACCAAAAGTTAATAAATTATTAATAATATCAAAGAAAGAAAAGAAACAAAATGCCAACATCCTGCTAGGATGCTTCTCTATTAACAACTCAGCAACCACAGGCTTTGTTAGCCTCTGCTACTCGCTCCCTGCCCAGAACCGTGGAACCATGGGGTTTGTTCCGTCCTGCTGACCGTCCGACTCTAATAGCCCCCAAATCCTATCTCCATCCAAGAACACGGTTCCCTGAGATTCAGGTAGGATAACAGCTATGTCACCTCTTGGGTGCTAGAGTATGTGCTGCTCATCACAAAATCTAGGTGTGACAACAGTGGAACTCATCTGGGCACAACGGCACACGACTGTAACCCCAGCAACTTGGGGTTGTCTCCAAATAAAAATGGGCTGGGGATGTAGTTCAATGGTAAAGCATTCCTGGGTTAAATCCCCAGTACCAATACTACTACTACTACCAACTACTACTGATAGTAATAATAAGACTACTAATAATAAGATAAGAAGAAGGAAGGAAGGAAGGAAGGAAGGAAGGAAGGAGGGAGGGAGGGAGGGAGGGAGGGGGAAGGAAGGGAGGGAGGGAGGGAAAATTGCTGAACTCAACTGCTTGGGGTGGGGGAGCACTTGAGGACACAGCTTCTTGGGGTGGAGGGACTTCTGGGACCATGGTCACATTGTTTCTAGTCCTAGGGGTCAGATATGTGAGTGTGAGAACATACTAAGCTGTTCTTTTAGGCTCTCTGTACTTCTCTATATGTACTTTTCTTTCTTTTTTTTTTAATATTTATTCTTAAGTTTTAGGTGGATACAATATCTTTATTTTACATTTATGTGGTGCTGAGGATCGAACCCAGTGCCTTGTGCATGCTAGGCCAGCACTCTACCACTGAGCCACACCCCAGCCCCCATATGTACTTTACAATAAAAAGTTTGAAAATGGCCAGGCATGGTGGCGCATGCCTGTAATCCTAGTGACTCAGGAGGCTGAGGCAGGAGGATCGTGGGTTCAAACCCAGCCTCAGCAGCTTAGCAGGTTCTCAGCAACTCAGAGAAACCCTGTCTCTAATAAATATAAAAAAGGGCTGGGGATGTGGCTTGGTGGTTAAGCACCCCTGGGTTTAATCCCTGGCACAAAAAAACAACAACAAAAAAAAAAGTTCGAAAATACTCTGTAAACACAGTAATACACAGCACACCTTTCTTTTTTCTTTCTTTCTTTTTTTTTTGTGGTGCTGGGGATTGAACCCCCGGCAGGCCTTGCTCATGCTAAGCAAGTGCTCTACCACTGAGTTATATCCCCAGCCCCAACACAACATTTTTTTTGCAGAAATACACATCTCATTTTCTTCCTGCAACATCCTTTAAAAAGAAGCAGTAATGTACTCCCAGTTTGAGAGGCTGAGGCAGGAGACTCAAAAGTTCAAGGCCAATCTCAGCAATTTAGCAAGACCCTCAGCAATTTAATGAGACCTTGTTTCAAAATAAAACAAAAAGGGCTGGGGATATGGCTCAGTGGTAGAGGGCCCCTGGGTTCAATCCTCAGTACCAAAGACAAGCAAACAACAACAAAAACCATTTTACTGGTGGCAGGAGTGGAACAAAGGCAAAGCAACTCTCAGGGTGCTAGTGCTGTATGACAAATTCAGGTAAGACTGGTATTCGAGGACAAATCTGACCTGCAGACTGCTAGCCTGCGATGTCTGTTGCTGTAGCTGAACTGATTCCCATTAGAAGCAGATACCCTGATTCAGAAAACCACACACACTTCAGGATGCAGGAATCCTATGGCAGTTGTCTGAAACAAGCACACAGAGGAAGTGCTACCAAGTACAAATGGGTTACACAACAATCTGGAGGGCGAGAGGCGCCTGGCCTGCCTCAGACCTTGAAGAAGCAGAGCTGGTTCTACCACCAACAGAAAAGTACCAGCACCATGCTAGACGCTCTCATACTTCTATTAAATCTTCACAACAACTAATTTTATTCCTCTGTTAACAGATGAGAAACTGAGACAGGGAGAGGTTAAGGTTATGGGTTACTAATTGTCAGGGTGAGGATTCAATTCCCCAGGAGCAGGACTCTAGAATTCTTGTTCTCAACTGTGATGCTAGACAGGCCTTGAGTTGGGATGCACCCAGGGAAGAGTTTCCAGTTTCTAGTGAGCAACTTATATTTTCTGGGATGCATTACAGCTCAATAAAATGTGCCTGGACAAACACATAATTTCTAAGCATCTTGACAAAACACACCCAACTCCTTCACGAACAACAGCTGGATGTACAGAGTGGATCTCTGCCTTCAAATGATCCATGTTTTACATGGTTGGTGCCCATGTCTACCACCTCTCTGTCTAGGACTTCCCCAAGTTTTTTTTTTTTTTTTTTTGAAGTTTAAAAACAAAATTGTTGGCCTTCCTAGAGCCATAGTTGGCCCAGATTAGACTGGAAAGCTCGGCAGTCTTTTCTGTTGTGACAGATGCACTGCTTGTGCTGTATATGTGTAATAAGAGTTGCAATACATTCCGCTGTCATTTATTTTTTTAAAATCAATAATAATAATTTAAAAAAAGATGCTCTGCTTTTTAACAAAGTCCTTGCTCCTCCTGCACGCCTCCCAGTGAGCAAGACCAACCGAGACCCCATTGCATTCGCAAAGCTCAGGACAACAAAATAAAAGTTCATTGGACCGCCCGTGTCACATCCCGATGGGCTTTTTGCAAGATTATTTGGGGTCTACTTTTCTTTTTAAGCCACACTTGTCTTTAGGAAGGGTAAAACTGCTGGCCCGGGTCACTTTCTGAGGAATGTCAGTGGGATAGAGCAGTTATTCACACACAGGGTGGTTTCACGAATCCCCTTGTCTGGCTCCCTGAAGTGATGAAATAACCTAGTGAGTCTTGTCCCCACCAGGTCGTCCCCAGCTCCCAGATTCGGGGCTGACCAGGTGACCCAGGGATCAGTCATAAACAGGGGACATCCACTCCGGCGGCCCCGAGGGTCGCAGGATGAACTCCACCTTCTTTCCTGGGATGGCCACCGACGCGTGCCCTTGACAGGTGCTCCGCAGCACCTGGCCCCGCCGAGAGGCCCTGGCTGGACCGGCCCGGGGTGCGGGGACCCGCCGCCGGTGCAGGGACGGGACGCGGCGGCTCAGGCTCCGTGGCTCCGAGGCCGCCGCCCCAGCCCTGCGGCCCGGCGGCGGCCGCGCTCACCTTCTTCACCGACAGCGAGATGTTCTCCAGGATCCGGTCCTTCACCTCCCGCGGCTCCATGGCGCCGCCGCCGCCGCCGCCGCCCCGCCGCCGCTTCCCGCGCCGCGGGCCCGGGGCTGCCGCCAACCGCTGCCGCCGGCCGTGCGGGGGCTCCGTCGTGCCGGCCGCGGGGCCCGGCGCCCGCCGCCCGGCCCTCGCCTCGCCCGGGCCCTCGCTCCGCCGCGGCCCGGCGGCTCCCGAGCGGCCGGCGGGGAAGGAGGCCGCGGGCGGTGCGCGGTGGCGGCGGCGGCGGCAGGAACTGATGTCAGGCGGGGCGGCGCCAGGGCGGGCGGCGGCGCACGCGGGCCTGCGGACGGCGGCGGACCCCGGCCCGGACCCCTGCCCGGACCCACCGCGGCCCAGGGACCCCGCCCACACCCCCACCTGGGCTCCAGACCCGCCTGTGCCCAGGATCCCACCTACAGACCCACCTGGGCCCAGGGACCCCACTTACAGACCCAACTGGGCCCAGGGACCCCCACCCCAGACCCGCCTGGGCCCAGGGACCCCGCCTACAGACCCACCTGGGCCCAGGACCCCACCTACAGACCCACCTGGGCTCAGGGACCCCCAGCTACAGACCCACCTGGGCCCAGGGACCCCTCCACACAGACCTGCCTGTGCCCAGGGACCCCCACCTACAAATCCACCAGGGTCCCAGACTCAGCCTACAGACCCACCTGGGCCCCAGACCCACCTGTGCCCAGGGACCCCTGCCTACAAACCCACCTGGGCCTGGGACCCCAGCCCAGAGATCTACCTCTGCCTACAAACCATCTGGAAGCCCAAGACCCCAGCCATAGACCCTCCTAGCAGCCCTGGACCCTGGGCCCCAGACCCACCTTGCATGGGAACCCTGCCCACAGACCACCTGTGCCAGCAGACCCAGCTGAGCCCAGGACCCCTCAGCCAGCAGACCCCACCAAAGTCCCCCTGGGCCTCCTCAGTGCTCAGACCCAGGCCACTGGGACCCCTCAGCCAGCAGACAAAGGCCCCAGCACACTACCTTGGCCCTGCCTCCAGAACCCAGGCTACCTGGGCCCCATCAGGTGGCCACTTCCCAGTCGCTCATGCTCAAGGAGAGCCCTAACCTTCAAGTTGCTCCAGGTTCCTGGTGACCCTCTCCACCTCCAAAATACACCCTCTTAACTTCCCCTTCAGGTCTAAGGCCCTTCCTACCCAGATCCCACTTTTTCAGACCCACTATCTGGAGAGCCTCCGCTCCCGCATCCCCACCTCCATCCCATCCCAAAATCCACCAAATCTACACTTAGGAATTCTCAGTCTCCTACCTGGCTCAGTTCTCTCATTTGGTTCCCAAATAGATTTGTCCTCACACATTCATTAGTCTCTTCTTGAATTCTTAGCCCAGTTCTGAGATCTGGCTCCCCAGTCTTTCCTTGTCCCTTCTCAGGCTGTCTTATCCCTACAAGTTACCCCAGCAAACATCTGAAACTCCCACAGGTCATCCAAGAGGGGCCCCGCCCCACATACATGCAAAAGATTCCCCATTTCTTAGTTTTCCAAGGAAGAAACCCAAAGTGGTGATGGTTTGTTTTTGTGAGACTGGGGGTTGAACCCAGGTTTTTATTTTGTGACAGGCTCTCACTAAGTTGCTTAGGGCTTTGCTAAAGTGCTGATGCTGGCCTTGAATTTGTGATCCTCCTGCCTCAGCCCTGAGTCACTGGTATTGCAGGCTTGTGCCACCGCACCTGGCAGTTATTTTGTTTTTATGTGACTGGAGAAGGGGACAAAATAAGCTTGGGAAAAGGAAAGAGAAGCTCTTCTTAGGAAGCTGGGATTGCTGCATTCATTACCACTTCTGGGCGAGGACAGAGTTGCCAATACCACCAGTGATGAGGGCCGGCGTGCGCCAAGTACACTGGGCTCCCATAGCCTCCTGTGGCCCCTCTTGTACAGATGAAGAAGTTGAGGGCCGGGAGTTAAGTCATTTGCCTGCAATCATACCACAGTTGGTGGAGCCCAGACAGCAACCCAGGCATTGGCTCCAGAAAACATTCCTCTGCTTTTCTGGGCCTTTACATTTTTACAGATTATTCTAGGAGGCAGCCCTGGGGGCTCAGGCTAACCTTTATAGAAAGAATCAAAGTCTCTATAGTAACAAAATTACTTATTCTTGTGTAAGAATAAGTAATTCTTAGGGCTGGGATATAGCTCCATTAGTAGAGTGCTTGCCTCCCATGCACGAGGCCCTGGGTTTGATCCCCAGCACCAAAATAATAATAATAATAATAATTCTTCAGACTGAATTCAGGAAAATAAAAGATGGCTCTGTGGAGCTGGGCAGAAGGCAGAATAAGGACAGGTGGAAATTGAGGCTGTAGTTCCTAGGTAGGCAGAGGAAAGATTGAGGGCAAAAGACAAGTTACTTTGAATGACAAAAGAAGTCACCAGGTGTCTAAAGGTGTTTGTGGCAAGGAGAAGGGAAGTGTACCTCCCTTCCCTCTCTTTCCTGCACATCCCACTCTGCACATCCCACTCTGCCAGATGCAGTAGCCCTGGCTCATGAGGACCCACTCAGCCCAAAGTCGAAGCAAGCTTTGTGATCCTTCTCTGCTGTGAATCAAGCCACCTTCTGCCAAGCAAAACATTCCTATGATTGGCTGTCTGTGGCAGATTCAATAGGTATTTTTTATTTCTTGGTTATATACCTGGGGTTTCTACCTGGTCTCTGTGCCACCACACCCAGAGGGAGTGACATCTCTGCCATATTGTTTTCATCTGCATACATTGGGAGATGGTCCCATTCAATTTTCTTTTGGGGGGGAAGTGGGTACTAGAGATTGAACTCGGGGACACTTATTTTATTTAGAGACAGGAACTCACTGAGTTGCTTAGCACCTCACTTTTGCTGATGTTGGCTTTGAACTCGCCATCTTCCTGCCTCAGCCTCCAAAGATGCTGGGATTACAGGTGTGTGCCACTGAACCCAGCTCCCCATTCAACTTTTAACAACATTGGGAGGGGGCTGGGGCTGTAGCTCAGTGGCAGAGTGCCTGCCTTGCATGTGTGAAGTACTGGGTTCAATCCTCAGCACCACATAAAAATAAATAAAGATATTATGGCCATCTACAATTAAAAACCAAACCAAAACAAAACAACAACAACAACAAAAAAACACAACATTGGGAGGAACATGCAGTCTCCTTGCCTCCAGGGTCTCTAAGGTTTGCACAGGTATGTGAGTGTGTGGCAGAAGAGAAGCACATTTTAGTCCGACAGACTTCTTGCAGGGAAGGAAAAGAGGCCAAGTTTGCCTTCATATGCAGATAATTGTTCCATGTATAGAGTTCAGACGTCTACTAGGGATCCATCCTGTTTGTCACAAAGAGGGCAACTGAAAAGCACAAGGTGCCTATCCGCCCTGTGCTGGGAGTCACTTAGCCTTCAACTTGAAGCCCATTCATTTCTTGCACAAGAGTTCACCAGTCACATGGGACGCGCATGAGACTCTGAGTCAAAGGCATCAAGAATCAAAAGCTTCTGCTGATTCATGACAGGGCCTCAGGCAAGTCACCGGCAGTAGTTCCCAAATCGGTGACACAGAAACATGATTTTGTTCTTGTTTATTCTTGTTTTTAAATATTGTCTTCCCCAAGTCACATAGTGCTAAATGCCATCAGGTGAGGAAAGACCCCAGAGAGGGGCACTGGTTCTCTTTATTCTTCTTTCCAAAGATGTATGTGTACTACCTCAGAGAAGGAAAAATAGGGGAAGAAAATTATGGCAGCTTCATCCTGCCACACCCCTAAAAAGTCATTGGACAGAATTGTTTTTTTTTAAATGGGGGTGACCAGGGTGTAATTTGGTGGTAGAGTTTTGTCTAGGGTGTGTGAGGCCTTGGGTTCCATCCCCAGTAACCAAAAAAAAAAAAAAAAAAAACACGGAGGAAAGGAACTGATTCCTCCCTTTTCTCGCAACTCAAGGCAAATATATATTTGTGTTTGTAGAGGAAGGAGGGAACACAGACTTGGGAAGCTGTTTCATCCCCACTGGAGAGAAGACAAGCGGGGCTGGTTGTTATAACCACAGCCATCTGAGGTCTCAAACCTCATCCCCAGCACCTGAGCACAGACACTCTACGGTAAACCAAAGCAAGACTGTTGGAATCTAGGCTACTTTACTTTATCTAATTTTTGGTACTGGGGATTGAACTCAAGGCTGCTTAATCAGTAAGCCACATCCCCAGCCCTTTTTATTTTTTTTAAATCTGAAGACAGGGTCTCACAAACTCTTCTAATTTCCTCCTGAGTTACGAGGATTTCAGGTGTGTGCCACACCCAGCCCTTTATATTTTTTATTTTGAGACAGGGTCTCACCATGTTGCTGAAGCTGGCCTTGCACTTTCGATCCTCCTGCCTCAGTCTCCTGAACGGCTGGAATTACAGGTGTGCGCCATCACATTGGGCTTGGCCATTGCATTTTAAATGGTTAAACATCCAGTTCTGCTGGACACAATGGCGCACACCTGTAATCCCAGCGGCTCAAGAGGCTGAGGCAGGGGGATAGCAAGTTCAAAGGCCAGCCTCGGCAATTTAGCGAGGCTCTAAGCAACTCAGTGAGACCCTGTCTCTAAATAAAATACAAAATAGTGTTGGGGATGCGGCTCAGTGGTCAAGTGCCCCTGAGAGTGCCCCTGAGTTCAATCCCTGGCACCAAATAAATAAATAAATGCCCAGGTCTTTCCCATCTTCATCTAGTCAGCATGATGAGCTGCTAAAAATTGGGACATCAGCTGTCCCCGATAACTTCCTGTCACAGAATTTGGAATAAAAGCCATGCTTGCAGTGGGGGTGGCAACTTTAGAATTAGTAATAATTTTTTTTAAGAGAGAGGAGAGAGAGAGAGAGATGGGGAGGGAGAGAGAGAGAGAGAATTTTTAATATTTATTTCTTTTAGTTATTGGCGGACACAACATCTTTGTTTGTATGTGGTGCTGAGGATCGAACCCGGGCCACACGCATGCCAGGCGAGCGCGCTACCGCTTGAGCCACATCCCCAGCCCGAGAATTAGTAATAATTTTTAAAAACCCTGTTGGGCGCTGTGGTGCATGCCAGATATTTGGGCAGCTGAGGCAGGAGGATGGCTGGCATCCTATCTCAAAATCAAACATCAAAAGACTGGTGAGGCAGCTCCAGTAGAGCATCCCTGGGCTCAATACCCACTACTGAAAACAGACAAAAACAAAAGCCACATGTTCTCTGGCCTCCAAGGCCTCGGTGGCTGATCTAGCCTCCCTCCACTGACTCACCTCCCGATCTCTCTGCTGATATGTGGTCACCCGAAAAAACCTTCTGATAAACATATTAGTCTGTTCACACCTGAGGGCCTTTGCTGAGAATGTTCTTCCCAAGTGTGGCCAAGGTCTGTAGCTGTTTGCCAAAGTCTGTACTTTGTACAGCAGTAGCATCCTGACCAGGTACGATGCTGGATGACATTTCCCAGTCCCCTTGGCAGCAGACATGGCTGTGCGAGAAAGTCCTCTCCAGTGGAACACGGTCAGCAATAAAATGATCCCAGCCTGAGTGGACGCCCCTCTTCCCTGCTGTTCCAGGTGGGAAGAACCAAAGGGAGGTCAGATTCACAAGAGGGAGGAGCCTTGTTCCCTGAATCACTGCATGGAGGAGAGCTGCCCACCAACCAGGACCGCCTGCCTTGGGCTACGACGTACATAAGATATAAACCTTTGTTGTGATCAATTTCCTCAATTTGGACTGGGCGGGTAGTGCACACCTGTGATCCCAGGGACTCGGGAGGCTGAGGCAGGGTTTAAGTCCCAGAGCAGACTCAGCAATTTAGAGAGGCCTGGTCTCAAAATAAAAAACAAAAAGGACTAGGGACAAGGGTCAGTGGTAGAGTGCTTGCCCAGCCTGCCTGGGGCCCTGGGTTCAACTCGAAAGAGAGAGTCGGGCCTCTTTATTCCTTCTGCCTAACCTAATATACCCTAAGCCCTCACTTGGCAGGAGCCTGCCCATCAGTCATCGCTCAAGAAGGCTTGCTTCTTGGTGACCTTGAGTCCCTCCCTAAGTCCCCCTTTCCACTACCTGGCATTCATTGTTTTGCTTGACGAGGCTCTCCAGAGGCTGTTACGATGCCAGCTCCCCGGGGACACCACCCTCGCTCAGTGCTGTGCCCACAGCGCCAACTCAGTGTCAGGCACATGTGACTAAATGTTCGTTAGATAAATATCTCCTGATTATTTTTTCTCTTTTTGGGGGGCGGGGGTACTGTGCTGGGGATGGAACCTAGGACCTCAGGGCTGATAAACATGAACTTTACCACTGATTACCTGTCCCCCAGCCTGACAATGAGTTTTTAATTCTTGGGATACAGAAAAATTTGAGTTGGCCACGGAAGTAAAAGATCAGAAAGAGAATCGAGAACAAATGTAAGGTTGCTTCTCTTTGCCCCAGATGGGGCCTTTCTATTCTAGGGAGACAATGGGTGAGGGGCTCTGATCACCATCTTCACAACCATTAGCAGAGAGGTACTGTTGTCCTAAATGAGTCTTACATATGAGTATGATAATTCTTTAAAAAAACACTGCTGGGCGCATGCCTGTAATCCCAGTATCTCAGGAGGCTGAGGTAGGAGGATCACAAGTTCAAGACCAGCCTCAGTAACTTAGCGAGGCCTTAAGGAACTTAGTGAGACCCTGTTTCAAAATAAAATAAAAAAGGCTGGGGATGGGCTTAGTGGTAGAACACCCCTGAGTTCAATCTCTAGTACTAATAAATAAATAAATTTTCAAAAATGCTATTTCCCATGGAAGCCTGCACACTTACTAACCTTCGTATGTCCCCTGTCTGTCTTTTAAATCAACCAAACTCAAAGTCAGCAGTCCTCAAGGGTTGGAATCTCTACACCTGCAAACTGACCAGGTTCCAGCCACAGTTCTGCCATTAGCCATGCCACGCCACCGGTGGCACAACCCGTTATGGCCTTTGAAATGAGGAAACTGAGGTAGTATAATGGTGTTCGTGGATTTATTTACTCAAAACACACTTAAGTGGCTACTTTGCACAAAGCATGGTTCCTGGGCACTGAGGATAGAGTGGTGGAAAGGACCCTCCCCTCCTGGACCTTACATTCTTTTTTCTTTGGTATTAAGGGGTTAAACCCAAGGGTGCTTAACCACTGAGCCCCATCCCCAGACCTTTTTTGTGTTTTATTTAGAGACAGGGTCTTACTGAGATGCTGAGGACCTCACTAAATTGCTGAGGCTGGGTTTGAACTTGCGATCCTCCTGCCTCAGCCTGCAGAGCTACTGGGATTACAGGTGTGTGCCACCATGCCCGCCTGGCATTATTTTTTATGTAGAGACTGAATCTCACTGAATTGCTTAGGGCCCACTAAGTTACTGAGGTCCGTGATCCTCCTGCCTCAGCCTCCTGAGCACTGGGATTACAGGCGTGCGCCTGGCCTGGCGCTGACATTCTAGTGGGGAAGAGAGTCGTGATGCCATGCAGAGAATGCCAGGTGGCAGTTGGTGCAGAGAAGGGAAGTGGTGTCGGAAGTGAAGGTGGCCACAATTTTAGATTAAGTAGCAGGAGAAGGCCTCAAGGGGTGACACCGGAGACTGGGAGGTCATGAGAAAGCCGTGAAGGCACCTGGGAAAGAGCGCCAGGCTGAGGACCAGCAGTTCCAAGGCCCGTGGTGGAGTAGGCATGGTGTCCTGGAGCCAGGGTGGCTTGGAGCGGGTGGAAGGGGGGCAGGAGGTGAGGCAGAGAGGTGAATTGGGAGGACTGGCTTATGCCTTGAGTGAGATGGGAGCCCACTGGGGGTTTGGAGGAGAGCCCTTAATCTAACAGAACCCAAAATGCAGGTGGAGAGAGGAGGAACGGGAAACCTGTCCCAAAAGTCCAGGACAGCGGGGAGGGTACCTGGGAATAGGCTTGTAGAAATGACCAGACTGCTAATATATTTTCAGGTGGAGCCGACAGGATTCAGGACAGGTCTGATGCAGGCGGCACGGGCTGGGTGATGCAGTACTGCTGGCTCAGGGCACTTTGGTTTCATATATCTGGGGCTGGGCAGGGAAAATTTGGCTGTTAGTGACTTTCTAGGAGGAGCCAAGCCACACTAGCTCTGTTGTTCTAGGACAAACTCCCTAGTCAAGGATTGGTGATTGGTTAATCCTATTAGCACACGACCAGCTCTGAACCAGTAAGAGGACCCACAACAATTTAGCCCTTCCTGAAAGATGGAGGTAGTTCGCCTTGCTACATATCTTGAGATTTAGATCTTTTTTTTTTTTTTTGGTACCAGGGATTGAACTCAGGGGCCCACAACCACTGAGCCTCACCCCCAGCCCTATTTTGTATTTTATTTAGAGACAGGGTCTCACTGAGTTGCTTAGGGCCTCACTAAATTGCTGAGGCTGACTTTGAACTTGCAATCCTCCTGTCCCAGCCTACCGAGCTGCTGGGATGACAGGTGTGCACCCTGACGCCTGGTCAGCTCCGTCTCTTCTTATTGGACACCAGCAAGTCCACATTTCCCAGCTTCTCCTTCCGCTGGCTGAGGCCAGGTCTGTTTGCTGATTTGTGTAAGAAATGAAAGCACGATTTCCAGGTCTGGCCCATAAAGACCCTGGAGCTTCGCTTCTCTCCTCCATCATCTCCAGTTGGATGAGAGAAATGGCATAGCTGCTGCAAGCCTGGCTGCTGAATGGCAGCATGGAGGACGCTGCCCTCCCTTCCCACTCTCCTGACCAGGCCCAGCTGGACTGTTGGTGAAGGAGAAGCAAGGCTCTACTGGTTAGGCTACTGATATTTGGGGTTGGTTTGTTCTAGCAGCCCACCTTAACTAGTACAAACATCTAAAATATGATATTGTGCTCCCAGGAGCTGCAGGCTGGGGCCAGGCACTGCCTAAGCTGCAGTTCTCCGGGGAGACTGTGTTCCCAGCACCCAGCTCCACCCCAGAAGGCATCTTCCCTCCTGCCTGCCTAGGGTTGCAAGTAAAGAACACCTCATTTAGGTAAAAGAGAACCCGGGAAAGGCTTTAAACAAAGACAGACTTATAGTTTACTTTGTATTTTTTTTTTTAAATAAATGCACTTTACATTTAAGAAAATTTTAAAATAGGGCTGGGGATATAGCTCAGTTGGTAGAGTGCTTGCCTTGCATGCATAAGGCCCTGGGTTCAATCCCCAGCACACACACACAAAATTAAAAAATAAAATATGATACTGGTTTGGTTGTTAAAAAGGAAATCGAGCCAGGTGTTGTGACTCATGGAGGATCACAAGCTCAAAGCCAGTCTCAGCAATTTAGTGAGGTCCTAAGCAACTTAGCAAGATCCTGTCTCAAAATAAAAATAAAAAGGGCTGGGGATGTGGCTCAGTGGTAAAACATCCCTAGTTAAAAAAAAAAAAAAAATCTGGGCTGTGTGTACAGCTCAGTGGTAGAATGCTTACCTAGCCATGTGTGAGGCCCTGGATTTGATCCCCAGAAACACATACACACACACACACACACACACAAAATTCCCTTACTCTTACTCCAGTTAAGAGAGAAGTTTGAAATAAGCCTTTGAATACCAAAGCCCAGTAAGACACAGCCCTATAGCAAAAATCTTATTAAAGTTTAAAGTTTCCCCAGATATATTTCAGATGAACTTGAGGCAGGTGCCATTGAGAGCAGAATGGCAGAGAGCCAGCAATGAATCAGGCTGGAAGGATCACTGGCATCACAGGTACGGTTATTACAAGTGTGGTTACCACCACGCAGAATGGACCCGAAGCAAAAATTCCAAAACTTACTGAGTAAATTGTTATGTCAAAGAAACCACCAAACCTTCCAAGCGTCTGGAGACCATCAGGCCCCTAGATGTGCACCAGCTTACTTTTTTTTTTTTTTTTTAGTTGTAGATGGACACAATATCTTCGTTTATTTTTATGAGGTGCTGGGGATCGAACCAGAGGCAAGCGCTCTACCACTGAGCTGAAGCCCCAGCCCAATAATCCGAATCTTAAAGCTCTTCATAGTGCCTTTCCGGTGTGATTTCTAATTGCTGGGGCCAGGGGCCAGTGACAGTTAATTTCCTGATTCTCATTTCCTAGTAGGATTTGCTACTGCAGTCCCTGCTCCATCACTGTCTATAGGGAAAGATCAGGTTAAGTTACCCGAGTTCAGTTGGTTAGACCATAGGAGTCGCAATCAAGACCGGAAGGAGAGGACAGGGTACCACTGGTGACTGTGACTTGTCAGTGGGATGCCAGGACTAAACATAGGGCCACGTCCTTTGGGGAAATGGTATGTGTGGTCTGTGAGTGAGGAGAAACTGAAGGACTACTACCTGACCACCAAACTACTCTGGTCTTCTGGGCACAAAAGTAGATCACACATCACAAGCCCTTGCAGTCTGGTATAGCCACGTGACCGAGTTGCAGCCAGTGAATTATGGGTGGGGAGGCCATGTTCACCACTTCCAGGCCTGGTCCACACCGCATCTCCTTCCCTGGCACATCAGCTGGGTGGTCATGTCCACGGAGGCTGGGAAGCCACATGCTGAAGAGAGCCGATCCTGGCAGCTGGCCTAGGACACTGCCTGCCTGCACCAGGAGGCCCCTCCCCAGGGCACACGACTAGACAGCTATCCAGCCTCTGGGAGGTCAGCTTAGCATCCTCCAAGCCCTGAGGTTAACACTCTGAATGACACTCCTCACATCTAATGAGCCCTCTGGGTGCTATTCTCAGCACTTTACATGCATTCACTTCTTGGATCCCAGCACCACCCTGAAGAGCCTTTGGCTTACAGACGGGAAACTGAGGCACAGAAAGTCAGGCAACTTCCCAGTCACTCCTAACAAGCAACAAGCTGGAGCTCACACCCAGCAGCCTGGCTCCAGACACATCTCAGTCACCACACCCAGGGCTACAGAGGGCACGTCTTTTGTATCAGAAGGTGGCTCTGGGCTACTCATTTCTGTTCAGGCACACAGTCACAAATCACAGTGCCTGGGTATAAGGGGCAGGGACACGGAGACAAGGACAAAAATGAAGTCACCACCTCAATTTAAAAGAAATTGATCCAACAAAAACTCTTATGATAAAAACTTTATTGTCTTAAATATCAAATGTTTTTACACACCACTTTTTTCTTCAGAAAGTTCCTATTAAAAAAGAAAATAAAGTGTTTTGATCATTTAGGGCTGACTTACATTTCAGTATGTGACAAAAATTCAAACTCAAAGGCATCTATTTTGCTCAGCTGCAGACAGATCCTATGTTCAGCCCTAAACCCTAAATGGCACAACGCAACCGACTTTGGGATTCCTGAGTTTGGTTCCCTTAAGTTCTCAAGAGTTTTCCTAACTCTCAAAACCAAAGCATTTGGGAGTGAGTGAGCCACTGGCAACCTGTCTTGCCAGCCTAGTTCTTAAGATGCAGTAGTCTCAAAGCTCAAAGAAAAGTCAAAATATCTTGCAATATATGAGCAACTGCAAGAATAAGGGAAAGAAAAGAAGGGTTTTCATTTTACTACAGCTTGCCAAATATGGCTATAAAACTGGTAAACGACTCCTTCTTGAGTGCAAAGACCATTAGCCCAACTTGCCACGAAGACGAGATTTGGAATAAAAACATAGAAATTATTTTTCATGATAGGTACACAGTGACAAGGCAAATTCAGTCAACGTGTTGAGTTGCTGTGTGGATCACCAGGATTATCTCAAAAGGATGATCAGGGCAGTGAGAACAGAAATCTACGCAGTCAGATGGTCATGTTTGGGATGGGGAACATAAACTCAAAATCTGTGGGGCTTTAAGGAAGGAGTGAGTGGTCTGGCTAAGGAGCGGACAATCAATCTGACTAGCTCTGGCATGAAATGCAGGTCCACCCTGTAGGCTACAGATGTGTTCCTTCAAGGTAAAACAAATTCTTGTAAAGAAAATCATCTCCGTTAGATGCATTTTCCCAGGAAAAAAATGCCCCAGCACAGTTCCTCCCTGTATGTAGCTAAGGAAAACCTTTGCATGGTTTAGAGAAACAGTTCTGTGAACGGCTCCTCATCTAGTGTTCTGTACCACCTCCCCATCATCTACACAGTAACTTCTTTAGGTAGAAGAAACATTCTCTAATGCTTACGCCCAGGGCCATCTCCTTGACAGGGTTCCTTCCATAAGATGGTGTCCTAAAACTTATTAGCGGGACCCTCTCCTGTTGTATAGCTCGAGGATCTGGATTGGTAACCAATAAACCCTTGGGAATGTTTCCTAGCTGTAAACCTCAGAAGTCACCAAGAGCTTAAGATTCAGAAATTCTACCTCTATGCTTCAGGACAACATATATTGTGACATTTTAAATACTGGGTTAGAGAATGTCTCTTTGATGGAGCGGTCCCGAATCCTTCGGTATATTAATCCTCCCTGCCACCCGGTCCCAAACCATCATTTGCTACACTTTCTGTTCTAGATTCCCATTTTCACATGTGGCACTTGGCTGCTTTAAAATAGCACTGTGCTCACTCCTGGGAGCCCAGATGGTCAGTACTCCAGAGCAGCCCCACTCAAGGGGTGTGGGAGGGCACTGTGGCATGAAAGGAGGTCTGGGCAGAAGGAAGAGGTGCACACGCAGGGTCACCTTTCACAAACTGACTTCAGTCCTGCCCACCTACCTTCAGCATGCTAACCTGACTTCTCAATAGGTGACCTCTTCAGGTACTTCTAACAGATGTCACCTTTTTTCTTCCTGATTTTGCTCTTAACATAAAAATTTAAAGAGTAATTCTAGGTTCACAGCATCTGATTCCACTATGAGCTTTCCCCTCAGTTGACTGAATTGGAACCAGCTGACTTTTAAAATAAAAAAGCATGCTATTAAACAAAAAATACGTCTTGCTTTTGAAGCTAAAATTTGCTTCGTGTCTCCCTACCAAAAGCTTCACAAGGGCAGGGTATTCCCATCTGTTTTAGTCACCCAAGTTCATCAGTGCCTGGCATGTGGGCATTTGGTGTTTGATGAATCAAGAAGTAGCAATAAATTCTTGTTCAACCTGATTGCATAGGCTTGAAGGGAGTAGCCAACTACCTTTCCAACATGTATGATTTGATGGTACAACAAAAAACTTCTAGGAAGTGCTTTTGGTATGCCTGATATAAAAACCTACGTAGCAACCCTCCTATCCAGGAAACCCAATGATGACGGTGAGCCAGAAAACCACATTGTGCCCTCCATCCCCAGGAGGGCTTCTTTCAAAACATTGGATTCCTGTGATATTCCCACTTTTATTCCCCACCAAAACTTGATACTGCTGCTATTTGGAGAAACTAAGGCACAAAGGAAAAGCAAGTACATCAAAAGGCCGCCCTAAGTTCTTCAGTTTATTCCATGAGCTCCTAGGACACTCTACAGAGTATAAAACTTGAACCTAGACTTCACCTCTAATTCTCAACGACAGGTTTTGAGTTGACTTTGTTAAGAGATATTGGCATTATTCTCAGGGGAACAAAGCCATTTCTCTTTTATAGACCAGTAAGAAGTACGTTCATCTTCTAGGATGAAAACTTGTGATAACTGTATTTCTATTTCAGCCGCAGACCACACTGTCACCAATCTCAAATGAGAAATTTTGGCCTTTTTGGCATTTGTGCTAGAGAATGCTCATTCCAGCTGGCATTCCTTATTTATATGCTTGTATTTTTTGGTGCTGGGGATTGAACCCAGGGCCTCATGTGCACTGCCGCTAAGCCACGCTCCCAGCCTGGTTAGCTGCCAATGGTGCTTGCCCCTGGTTGGAAATCTGAGCTGCACAGTCACCCTGCTCACCCCGGACCATGGCAGCTACAGGAAAAAGCATTCAGAATACAGTGTGACTCTCCAGGCTGGTTGCTTGCAAGGCAGTTTATTATACAGATGGTGGGCAAAAGCCACCATAAGTGAAGAATGTGTCTAGATATCAAAATTGCTTGTTTTTAATCTATGTAAAATCAACTGTAAGACATCTGTCAATCACTGTACGTATGATAGCTGACACATGTATTTATAGACATGAGCTGAAAAGTCAAACCAACTAAATTTCTATGGCTTCTGCTAGAGGCGAGAAAACTGGTGAGGGAAGAACAGACAGCTCTCACAGGAACTGGAAATATTGAAATCAGTCTCATGTGTCCTTCCTAGGCACCCCCCTGCTAGAGAAATGCTTTGGGAGAAAATGTGGGGACTAGGAGCCTGCAGCCACAAGGCTGCAAGATAGAAAAGTGACCTTTTTTGCTGGGGTGGAACCCAGGGCCTCACAGGTGCCAGGCAAGTGCTTCTCCACTAAGCCACCCACAGCCCCTGGCGGGAGTTCCATGCGCTCACCATCTGTGCAGCTTGTTTGACCAAGCAACTGGTGACCTGTCACTGGCTAAAACCTACGCTGCAGGCTGAAGGTTCCTGGGTGGCTGAGGCCTGAACAGGCACAAGTGGAAACAGTTCGTACTGCTGAAGAGCCCAAGGAAGAGCTGTCAGGTTACCAAATGCACCTTCCACACAGGAACCCAAGAAATAGCCAAGTTTTACAGGAAAACCCTCTGCTCTTTGGTGAAGAGACCACCATTGGAGATAAGTATTGGCCACAGAATTGAGCACTGTCAGTCATGTAAAGGAGCTACCCACTGCTTCTTATGGCTGTTAGGTCAGCTGTTGACCAGAGGGCCAACAAGGAATTTTTTTTTTTTTTTTTTGTACCAGGGATTGAACCCAGGGTCACTTAACCACTGAGCCACACCCCAGCCCTTTTTTATTTTTTCAGACAGTCTCACTAAGTTGTTTAGGGCTTTGCTAAGTTGCTGAGGCTAGCCTTGAACTTGCAATCCTTGTACCTCAGCTTCCTGAGTTGCTGGGACTGCAGGCAAGCACCACCATGTCCAGCCCAATGATTTCATCTTATTCTTAGAAGCCGATCTAGAATCTCTATATTCCTGGAGTTGGTTTTTTTTTTTTTTTTTTTTGCGGTACTAGGGACTAAATCCAGGGGCACCCTTACTGAGCTACATCCCTAGCCCTTTTTGAGACAGGGACTTGCTATGTTGCCCAGGCTGGCCTTAAGCTTGCAATCCTCCTGCCTCAGGCTCCTGAGCTGCTAGGACTGCAGATGTGCACCTCGTGCCTGACTTCCGAGTTCTTAAAATGCTAAACACTGAATAAAAATGGGACAATGAAGGTTCACTAGTGCAATGTTCCGTAATACCCTCTGCATGTTCCAGAAGTCACTCGAAGGCCCTAACAATGTCAACTTTATTTTTAGACAAATGGATAAAGATTTTAAAAATCAAAAGCAACTATGAAAGAAAATGACAAAAGGGACGAGGATATTTGGCAAGTGGGTTAAGCTCATTTATAGTACTCCTAATAACTATATGACTACAGGTCTATTTGATTTTCTCCTAAAAATAAATATACATATACATACATAAAAAGCTACTGTAATGAAATCTTTTTCCAGACTGATATTACATATCCCACTTGGAAGTAATTCCCAAATATCCATGTTGTAAAAACTCAGTGGCCATGGCTCACCAAGCAAGCTGTGAGCCCATCTTCCCAGAGGGCCTTTGGAGAGAAGTCTACTATCATCAATAAATTCCCACCCCCCCCCCACCCTGCGGTCCCAAGGATTTATAGGCTTGAGATACCCCCAAACCACTACCCATCAAGCAGACAAAGGGCCCTGCTGCATTGCTGCTGGAATTTGTCTCAATCATAGCACCAACTCCTCAGTACAATCACAGCTTGAAGAG
Source organism: Marmota flaviventris (assembly GCF_047511675.1). Taxonomy (NCBI): domain Eukaryota; kingdom Metazoa; phylum Chordata; class Mammalia; order Rodentia; family Sciuridae; genus Marmota; species Marmota flaviventris. Next base: position 11,749,627 of record NC_092507.1, on the reverse strand, counting down.
TCAGCCGACAAACCCTCTGAGCAGTTTCCTAGTGCATCTCCCATCTTTGGTGTAGGGCAGGCAAAGGGTCCACAACATGTGGCTGTCGATAGGAGCACCCTAAGGGCAACTGGCTGACCTGCTGTTCAGGGCACCCTCTGGAAAGCAGTGAACCATGACTCTTTCCGTCAGCCTTTTGCTCACTTTAGAAAGGATCATGTATGTGACTTGCCATCCCCCTGCTGAACTCTCTCAGCACACATACAAACACAGCAAAAAGAAACTGGGATGGGGAGTCGGGAAATGCCTCTAAGCACCCCTAAATTAAAGTTCTAATCAAAAGCTCCTGAGATATGAGCCTCCATTTTGGTTGTGCTCAATGACTTGAATTCTGATGGGAAGAATGAGTTTTCAGAGAGAGATTTTTAGACAAAATCATTTAACATGAAGATCAGAAATCACTCTTTGAAAGCTTCTGGTTCAAACAAGTTGCAAACTATAACCTGAAGTCAGGGATTATCATTCTCAAAATTCTTTTCAAGAAAACCAAGATTTCAGATTCCTGCTAGGTCCAAGGAGAACAGTTTATTTTCCAGAAAAGTTACCTAAAACCTATCCAATAGGATTATTGCACAGTGGGGCCCACAGGACAATGACTTCCAAGGGCTAGTCTTTATATTAAAAAAGGCCACAATAAATACGTCTATACATTATGCCCCACTCTAACTTGACATGGTAAACATAAATATAAGTCTTGCTTAAAAAGAAACTCCTGAGGAAAGAAAGGGATGGAAAACTCTACCAAGGCCACTTGGGTCAGAAACTACAATTACTATTTTCACTGCCACAAAGGACAAACAGACTGACCATTCTAAGCACCAAGATGAACCAGAGACAAGGTACCTATCACACTTCAGTGTTATGCTCAGATCACAGTCCAAAGCGAGCTCTTAAACTTCCTAGAAGCCAGGTTAGAAATGAAGTAGGCTGCTGGCATTCAACTTGTTGGTGGAATCTGCCTTCTTCCTCAGTCATTAAGGGCTGAGATGTCAGTGAGATGCGCACAAACCCAATCTCTAGTAAGTTCCAGTGTTTACCTATTCATTCAGTCCTTGACATTTACAAAGGGAGCTACGATTGGGTCTTTCTTCCTTCCCTTTTTAAATCTGGGTAGCACCGTGTTTCACACTAACATTAATCCCTCCACCATACCCCATCCAATGTCGTAAGATACCTGGCAAGCAACTCACGCAGCAGCCTGTGATGCTCAAAGCAGCCTGAGCTTCAAACCCTTCTGCTCACCCTATTAAAATGTCAAAGCCTGAGTACACAAATAAAAACATACTGCTCTAGGAAATTAACTGAATTATTTGTTTCCTATTATAATTGGTTAATCATGACACATAGACAATGGGTATGATTCCAAACACCAAACTGTGTGGTCAAGTTTCTACACTGACGACTGAGTCAACAAGCCATCCCTGCCTACAGCACGGCCGCGGCATGAAGCCGGGCAGTCTCTGTTGCCTGGGTGGTGGGAGTTCTCATGGCTTCTGCTTTTCAAAGCATTCACTCTCATTCTAAAATGGTATGCTATACACAAAACCTCCATTTTATTCCAGAATACATCATCTTCAGAGAATAAAAAGCTTTTGTATGCACATTCTGCCAATACATTTAAAAAGGCCCAAATTTTAACAAGTAATATAGACAAATTCATCAGACAAGAGATCATAAATTACTTTGGCCGAAAAAAATCTTTAAAAAAAAAAATCTGGCTCAACATTCTGTTTGCAGGTCTCTACATGTACTGTGTGTGTGTATATGATGTGAGTGTGTGTGTAGGGAGCTTCGGTTAAGGGAATGGAGTACGGGCTAGCCCACCTTCCCATAGTTACGTAGGAACTACAATGTTCTTTGCTAGCAAAACAAGAAGTGCAAGGTCTGCATTTCCACCGACTCGATGCAGAGCCCCCAGAGCTTCCTGCAGAGTAAAGCCGGCGCGGAGAATCCGGTCAATATCTGTGGCAGGAAAGACTAATGGTGGAAGAATGGAGGGACTTGATGGATGGCTGGTAAGTGGCTCTAATTCGAGAAACGGCCTTGCAGCTTCAGGGCAGACATTTTCTCTGGTTTCAGGTCTGGCTGTTACTGGATTCTGTCTGCCCTGACCCAAGTCTTTAACCAAAATGAAACTGGATGGCGAAGTTTGCTCAGAAGTCTGACTGAGTGCATCCTCCTCACCTGCTACAAGTTTGGATGAAATTTCTGCACCTAAGGTACAGTGTAACTGATTAGATGATTCAGCTGAGGGTACAGTGACACAGCTGCTCTCACTTCCTGACTCCTTAGATCTGGGGACACTTTCCTTGTCAGCCAACAGGCTATCACCTGGACCCCTGAAGTTAGTATTTCCTACACCTTCTATTCCAGTTCCAGGGACAGTGCCCAAGTTTTCCATCTCCGCTGATACAGACCTGGCCTGATAAAAGGAGACTTGTGAACACTGTTCACTGTGGCTCAGATGCTCATTTTGGGTCCATCTTTCTGAAAAGCCCTTAATACCTGTTTGGCTTTTGGCTCCTTTTTCTGATTGACAGACAACTTCTTCAGACACACTCTCAAAAGCTGGCTTATTACTAATGACTAAAAGTTCATGAAGCTCTTTCAAGGCTGCTGTTACAGATGAACAAGACTCTTCTGCTGACTCCACAGAGTGGGGGTAGCTGCTACATTCGTTGTTTGTCCCAGACCTTTCAGCACTGCTTTCTGGGGGCTGTAAATCCTGAGTGGAAACAGAACTATTGAGACTTCCCGGCAAGGGGTTACATTTTGATGTTTCTACTTCCATCAGGGGGTTACCTGAAGGGAGGTCACATGCACCAACACTCTCGGGGCTGCCTGCTGAGTTAAGAACAGCAACTAGGGACTGTTCGACTACATCTATTTCCATAAGCGTTTCTGAATCTGTGCAGCCAAAGCGTCCTGAAAGTAGGAAACTTTCTTTTGTACTTTGAAGATCCACACTCTGCTGTAGCCCATCTCCTTTCATTGTAGTTTCCAAAGATATTTCTTGTTGGTCCTGTTGCCTCTCTTCAGGAAGTTCATGAAGGTCCCTCATGTCACAAAGATGTTCTTGGTCACGTGGAGCATCATGCTGTACAGCTTCATGTGGTTCGTTCTCTGGTTCTTCGTGAGGCTGAAAGCCACTTACTTGACTCAGGTTCTGATTTTCTGGAGGCCGACTCTTTTCACCTACAGCCACCTGTGACTCATGCATCCTTGTAGCTGTGACACATAAACTAGCTTCCTGTCTTGTGTGGAGACAACATTTGAGGCCCTGGGTGCTTCTTTCAGCAGATTTCTCCAGATTATCTGCAACAACTGCTTCTTCTGATGAATTATGCAAAGGCATAGCTGGACACTGGTCTGTAGAGGAAGCAGGACCAGAAAAATCTTGCAGAGGAAGATGTTCTCTTTTTTGGGAGTTTATCTGGAATTCAGCTGAAGCTTTCAAAGCCTTCACAGCTTTAGGTTCGATGCTATCTGGGTCACTGGGCTTGGTAGGGCAGACCGAAGCAGAGACAGAGCGAGCAAGACTCGTAGGATTGCCAATCTCAGGACTCCGTCCTGAAGAAGGGGCTGGATGGTTCAATCCATCTGAAGTTGGTAAGGATGACATTCCCAGTGAGGTAGATTCTTTACCACTTTTCTCTGTAAAAAAAGGGAAACCAATAAGATTAATTAACAGATAAGAAACGTCACTAAATTATCAGATACAAATTTAAACAGGATAATAAAATTGGGACCCTAGGGTCTGGGGTTGTGGCTTAGCAGTAGAGCATTTGTCTAGCACATTCAAGGAACTGGGTTTGATCCTCAGCACCACATAGAAATAAATAAATTAAATAAAGGTATTGTGTCCAACTGCAACTAAAAAAATAAATATTTAAAAATAAAATATAATTGGGACCATAAACTTGGAATTCTCTTATATACTCTTTTAACACTCATTATGGCTAGGTCAGCACTCAGGTCTGAAGGACACTTACTTGTCTTTATTCCAGTTAGTCTAGAACTCTAGAATCCTCAAGAGTGTTTTCTTCACCATTCACCCTAAAATTGCCTGAACACTTGTTAAGCATGCAAACTCTGAGGTACCATCCTCAGAGCAGATCCAAGAATCTACATTTTCAATACGCTCCCTAGGTGATTTTTTTTTTGGGGGGGGGGGGGGGGGGGGAAGAGAAGTACTAGGGATTGAACTCGGGCCCTTGACCACTGAGCCACATCCTAGCCCTGTTTTGTATTTTATTTAGAGGCAGGGTCTCACTGAGTTGCTTAGTGCCTTGCTTTTTGCTGAGGCTGGCTCTGAACTCTCAATCCACCTGCCTCAGTCTCCATCAGGGATTACAGGTATTATAGGCAAGTGTGCGCCACTGTGCCCAGAGCCCCGCTTCCCCCAAGTGATTCTTAAACACATCATGGATCTCAGGAATCCTCACACTAGAATGATTTGTGGGTCCACAAACTTTTTTGTGTTTCAAATGTGAACACTGAAATTACAAAACAGAGTCCAAAACCAGGTATACTTGAGATGAAGCAGGAATTATAAAGAGAAAGCAGAATTTACATAATGCTTGCAGGCCGCCAGAATACAAAGAAGCAAATGTTCTGTTTTATTTCTAGCCAGACTCCCCCAATCATGGTAAAACTGTGTGAGCATCTGACTCAGAAAACAAAAGTAAAGAACAGACATTAAAACCCAATCATTATCCTAAGAAATACTGCAACTTTAAAAGGATCATCAGTTATCATATTAATAGAACACAACTAAATTAAGACCACTGAAGTACATTAAGGACAGGGGATTCCCCAGGGACAGCAGCGTAGGGAGATCATCGCAGTGTGTCAATAGGCAATCTAGGTTCGCTGAAATTTACTCAAGTAAGACACAGGCTTAAACACTAGCTCAAGTCAGATATCATAACACCACCATTAAGCATCAGTTTCAACCCTCCTGATGCGGATCCAGTTAAAAGTTCACCTCTATGCAGATTCTAGTACCTGTAGTTAAAAGTCCAAGGGCTGCTAAGAAGGCTGGCCACTATATATTCTATCTGGTTAGATGCAATTCAAATGATTTGGGCTGAATGTTAGCTTCTAATATGGGAGCTTAAGAAGGCAGTCATGATTCAAACAGCTTTATGTCATTCCAAATACTGGTTAACAGGAAACATAAAGCACTATGTCAGGAAGTTACTAACTTCTTATAAAACAATCTTACCTTATTTATAGTTTAGTAGTAAGCAGGAAAACAACACGTCTTAGTGTAAACTGTTATCATTACAATCTAGGAAGTTATTATTTTTATGAATCTAACCAATAAGGCTGCCTCTGGAAGAAGTCCAATTTTGTACTAATGCTCACATAAAAAAGTGCACTGTATGGGGACGAGGAATATGGCTCAGTGACAGAATATCTGCCTAGCAAGAGTCAGTCCCTGGGTTTGATTCCCAGAACCACACATACACACAAATGCATTGCAATGAAATAGCCATATCAGCAATATGCAGCGGTATTACACAGGCCTGGTATGCACTTTTATTTCTCGCGATCCTCCTGCCTTAGCCTCCCAAGCCGCTGGGATTACAGGCATGCACCACTGTGCCCAGCATGCCAATTTTATAACCATGTGAGGTGAAGGGGAAAGCAGCCTCACTGGGTTTCATACTGACCACGAGAATGGCACACAATCCCTCCTGAAGCTGAAATTTCAATTTCACCAGCCTAAGTCTCAACTGTAGGGAGGGATGGGCCAGGACTACAGGATGATTAGGAGAAGAGGACAAAGAAAATGGATATTAAGAATAATGAAATTATGAGGAATTTTATCCTGTTCTTACAAGGCAAGGGTTGGGAGAAGGAAAGTAAATGCTATGAGTCAATTACAACCAGCCTGTAACCTTAGAAAAGAAAGTCCTATTATATCACAAGAAATGGAAATGGCTTGTTATTAATCCATGACCCTGGACAAGTCACTTGGCTTAAGTGTCCATTTCTTTTTCAAAGAGAATGAAAATATCTGCATGCTACAACTCCAGGTAATTGTGTGCAGTATTATTTTCAGGAAAGAGACTCATGAGCTCCATAAAAACAGACATCTCCAAAGACAAATATATACACATATATATATTTTTTGGTGGCACTGGGGATTGAACCCAGGGACACTCTACCACTGAGCCACATTCCCAGCCCTTTTTTTGAGACAGGGTTTTGGCTAGGTTGCCGAGGCTGGCCTCAAACCTGTGATCTTCCTGCCTCAGCCTCCTGAGTAGATAGGATCACAGATGTGCGCCAACACCTGGTGGTAAGGATAATGGACAATATACATACAAATGTCTATACAGGCCAGTTGGAAACAGAACAGGGTGAAATGGAGAATGGCAGAAGCTAACTTCTAAAATTGCAGATAAGAGACTTTGAGACCACAGATATCAACTGGATGGGAGGCTGAGCACGGCGTCTGTAAATACCTGGTCTGGGCCCACTCCAGCCGCAGCACACACACCACATGCATCATGGCTTCTGACGCTCTGTTTGGATTAGGAAACAGACAAGCAAACCTGGGTTAGCACTGCAAGCTACACAGCATGCAGGGTTATAGTCTCCACGCCTTGGCCATCTTGAGACCAGGAACGAGCACAAAGTTGGGGAATGTTTCCAGGGTTTGGGCATCCAAAAGATTTGCTGGCTGCTTCAATTCTCAACAGGTAAAGCCAATGTGTCAACTTCAAGATACTTTAATTGAATGTGTAAAGAAATCAATTTTACACATCTACACATAGAGAACTTCAGCAAATGTGTGAAAAGAGAAAAAAAGGAAATCCATTAGATGGAACTAGATGATAAGAAAATCGTCTCCGGGAATAAAGGTTAGTGAACATGTGTAAAAATCATTTTCCACATTTCTTAGTTGAGATTCATTTTTAGAAGAAACCAAACCTGACTTCTATCCTGACTTATCTTCTTTAATTTTCACCATTAGAAAACATCAGATATAGATACTACTCTAAATTAGTTTTCAATTCCTGGAAAAAAAATAAGTAGACTTTGATATAAAGCATGTATCAAAGAAACAGCTTTTCCAAAATACGTTCACCTAAAAACCAAGAGTTTTGAGGGGCTGGGGATACAGCTCAGTTGATAGAGGGCTTGCCTTGCATGTACAAGGCTCTGGGTTCAGTCCCCAATACCCCCCTAAAAAAATTGATTTTGGGGGAGTGGGGGTACAGAGGCTGAAACTAGGAGTGCTTAACCACTGAGGAACACCCCCAGCCCGTTTTTATATTTTATTCAGAGACAAGGTGTCGCTAAATTACTGAGGCTGACTTTGAACTTGTAATCCTCCTATCTCAGCCTCCTGGGCCGCTGGGATTACAGGCATGTGTCACCACACCCAGCCACAATTTTGATTGTGATGATACTGGAAAGTCATATTTCCAAACAAATAGGACCTGGTATTACAGAATTATTTCACAAATTAAACTTAAGAAAAAATAAAGATACTGTGTCTGTCTACAACTAAAAAAAAAAAAAAAAAAAAACCTTAAAAAATGACATGGATAAAAAGTGATTTCCTTTTAATTCTTTAAAATTGATACATACCCTTCACTGAGCTTAAAATATCTGTGGTATGTATTTTAATCCCCTAAACTTTTTATTAAAATAAGGTAATTACCAGAGAGGGTAATTATTACTTGCAGGTTAGAAAACACTGTTATCATCAGCTAGTATTTCTCCAATATTAGCATCATAACTATGAGAGAAGAAATGGTAATATATCCTCTCATTAACACATGGTATTATCATTAAGCTGACAAATTACCCCCCCCCCCACCAAATGATTAATTATGTATGTCCAACTCACTTAAGCTTACAGTGCTGGGTTTAAGAATAAAATGACTGCTTGTTGTTCAAAATTCTCCCCTTCCTTCAAAATATTTACACTGCAACTACAACTACTTTCCAGTAAAATGTGGCAAAATCTGCCTAAATTTTAAAGTTCATTATCTCATCCACGGGAGAAAGCTATTCCCTGAACTGATAACTCGAGTACATTTTACTGTATTAGAAAAAGCAATGTGTGAGATTAGTCATACTTATAAATTATTCTGGCTCAAGACTTTCAAATAACCCAAACTTGGAAAATAATTCTTTTCAGCTTCTAGAAAATGAATCCCAGAGACACTGTTCTATTACAGGTGGGGATTTCAGCAAAACCGTATTGTTCCATTTTACCCAGCAGTATTGGCTCTGTCTTTAGGTTTAAACAGACTAAAACACTATAGACACTGAGAAAAAAGCATGGGTAACTTGACTACAATAGTTTATATACCGTTTTATGGCCTGACAACACCACTGTGATCTCAGAGCACAAAATGCTACATTTTGATGACTGTTCAGCTGTGATTCTCATTGCTGTTTTTTTTTTCTCTTTGGTGGTAGCATTTTCAGTAAATTTTAAAACTTAAGACTGCTTAGTCATAATGACAATGCTACTGTCCAAAATAAATGGATTAAGGAAAGGAAAGAAAGTTTTAGGGAAATACTGCTGAACTGCAAAGTGTCTGTTTACTGTTATAATTTCCTTTAGGAAAAAAAGATGTTTTAAGAAGCCTACCAAAATGTGAACTTGCTGTTTCTTGATCTGCTAACATAGAGTTTCTCTTTATTGGATAAAGAGATGGGAGGAGGCAGTAAGAAGACAGACAATGAGCACATCTAAAACCGATGGTGAGACTCATTACAAATGGAAAAGGTCCTTACCCCCACTGATACCACAAGCAATAAGAGCTTGGCCATCCAAATACCTGCATCTTCTGCTGATTTTTGAATGGCTTCTGCTAATTCCTGGTCTGCAATCTCCTCTGGCCGCACATCCTCTCGCCCAGCCCCATATGCCAACCGGGCACACTCTGGTAACTCTCCCTCAGGAAGGAAGGTGGTCTGTGAGCCTGTGGTGCCGATCACCAGTACATTTTTCTTGAGGTCAATGGAACACTTAGGAGGAAGAAATGAAATGACCAGAGCAGATAAAGCACCAAGCAGAAAAAGTATGATCCCGAATTTAAAACTCCATTCACAAAAAGCAACAAGGACAGGGAGAGATGGCTGCAAAAAACACTCTACTTTTATCTGGAAACCATTTAAATTTTAACCTTGGTGACCTAAGTTAGATCTTTTTGTTTATTTTGAGATGGGCTCTTGCTATATTGCCCTGAACTTCTGGGCTCATGGAGTCCTCCTCCCGTGGACTTCTGAGTAGCTGGGACTATAGGTGTGTGCCACCATGCCCCATTTAGAATTCTTTTTAATACTCAAAGTTTATAACAGGATAATTGTTACAGGATACACTTTTATATTTATTTGCCTTTAAAAAAGTATTTGATCACTTCTGATTATAAATTGAGACCATACTATTCATAGTTTTATACATTGCTTCTTTCACTTATATTATACAAATTACAGCTTGAATTCTACACCAATGGTCTCAAAAGTGATAGATGTACAAGGCGAATTTTAGAAAATATTTTTTATATGTATGCTGTGTTGTTGCTTTGTTTTAGTTACCATACTGGAGATTGATCCAGGGGTGCTTTGCCACTGAGCCACATTCCCACTCCTTTTAAAATTTGAGACAGGGTCTTGCTAAGTTGCTGAGGCTCACCTCAACTTGTGATCCTCCTGCCTCAGCCTTCTGGGTCAGAGATTACAAGCATGCATCACTGTGCCTGGCCATTTCTGTCATTGTTGTATCAACTTAACATAGGATAGTTGCACACACATATATTTATAAAATTGAAGAGTTTTGGTTTATGCTATGACTAACATACAGAGAAAGATAGTAAAAGTTAATGAATTAGGATTTATGTATACATATATACATAATGTTAAGTCAATACGATGCAAATTCTTTTCTAGGATTTTGGGGTGTTTGTGTGTGGTGTTGGGAATCTGACTCAGGGCATCACACACACTAGGTGAAAGCTATGCCACTTAACTGCATACCCAGCTGGAATTAAATTTTTAAATATTCAAAAATAACACGTGAGGTACATGCCTATTATCCTAGCAACTTGGGAAGCTAAGGCAGGAGGAATACAAATCCAAGGTCTAGGCTGTCTGAAGTCAAAGAAAAATGCTGGGCATAATAACTCAGTGGTAGTTTGCCCCTGGGTTCAATCCCCGTTACTGAAAAAAGAAAAAAGACATAAAAATACCGACTACATATAAAAGCCCACTATGAAAGTTTATTACCCAGTGAACACTATTTCTTTAATCAGGGTGTTATATCTTAAATTATTAGGCTTCAGGCTAGAAATAAAAATATGACCATGAATTAATATATATTCAAATTATTGTCTCTTTCTAATGATGCATCACTTCAACCTTGGAACGACAATCAACTAAGGATTGACGTTGTGGGTATGAAAGTCACGCTTCTTGGTTTTGCCATAGAGATAATGGCCACAGAACACACAAGAAGTAGGTACAAACAAGTTCTTCATTACCTGATGCCGTTTAAGCATGTCTAGTCCCAGAAGCATGTCCATGGGCTGCTCCTCAAGTATAGAGAAAGAACATGCCAGGAAATCACCTTCAATTTGAACCTGAGCTAAAGCACAAAGAGAACAGGTTACTGATGTTTGCTTCAAAAGACCCAGGTGAACTCTGGAAATGAACTGATCATTATGTGTCTCACTTCCTGCAATCAATCAAAGCCAAGGCAAAGCATGTTAACAGTTGAGTTAGCCTGAAAATCATCTGGGCAACTTAGCAGAACTGTCTCAAAAAATAAAATAAAATGTAGCTGGGCATGGCGGTTCATACCTATAATTCCAGCAACTCAGCATCCAGGCAAGAGGATTGCGAATTCTAAGCCAGCATCAGCCACTTAGTAAGATCCTTAATAACTTAGCAAGACTAAGACTCAGTCTCAGATAGATAGATAGATAGATAGATATGGAAATGTGGGTCTGTGGTCAAACATCCCTGGGTTCAATTCCCAGTACCAAGAGAAACAGAAAATAAAAAAGATATTTCTCAGATTTAAAAAAAAAGAGTATTTTGCTATCATTAAACAGCAAGCTGAAGAATATATAAAATTTATTATAGTGGAAAGTATAATAAACACCCACGTCAAGTGCAGGGCACAACTTGGGATGCTGAGGCAGGAGGATTGTCAAGTTTGAGGCCAGCCTCAGTACTTCAGTGAGACCTTGACTCAAGTAAAATAAAAAGGGGCTGGAAGTATAGCTTAGTGGTACAGTGTTCAACCAGTACCTGGGCTCAAGCCCTAGTACTGCAAAAAACTTAAAACTGAAAGTTGGGACTCATTGTCTATTCCTCTAGTTAAGAGCCTCATGTACACCCACTTACCCTCCTCACTATCCTGGCTTTGTGTCAATCATCCCCAGCTTCTCCTTGTTTTTTGCCAGTTTTGTACGTATTTCTAAGCAGCACATTATTTCCTAGTTTTGAACTAAGATTTACCTCTTTTATTAAAAAAAGGCTGGGGGGGGGGGGGGGCGGGGGCGGCTGGAGTCCCGACTCAGTGGTAGAGCACTTGCCTAGCATGTGTGAGGCACTCGGTTCGATTCTCAGCACCACATAAATAAACAAATAAAGCTCCACCAACTACTAAAAAAATATATATTAAAAAAAATTGAGATACAGCCCAGCAGATGCGCATGCCTCCACTACTCTCACTTTCAGTCCCCCCCAGAGCACCGCAAAGGACAACAGCCCCCACTGGTGCCCTCACTCGCAGTGACTGGGCTCCTTCGGCAGCTACTGGGCTCTGCTGACCTGAGCAATGGGACTGTCACATGGTGTGTGGCCCCCTTGTCTACCTGAACCTCTCTAAAATGCATTTTAGGAAGTAAAATCCCCAGGTTCTGGGGGTGCTGTGTCAACCTCACTAGGTCGTAGTGAATTATCCTCAAAAATGATTCCAGCACAATGAGCTCCTGCTGCTCCATGTTCTCACCAACATTTGATAACAGATTTTAAATCTTTGCTAATCTAGCAAGTGAATTTGTATTTCCTGTATGAATAATGAGGTTGAGCAAATTTTCATATAATTATTAACTATTTGCATTTCCTCTTCCAGTGGAAAGATAGCTGAATTTCCTGTTCAATTACTGCCATAAATGTTCCTCTTTTCTCTCCCACCAAACTGGAGAACACAGATATAAACACAAACCCTTCATAAGTTATGTTACTGAAGTTCTTTCTCAGGTTGTTCACGTTATTTGCAGTATTGCCCCTGCTCACATACTGGGGATTGAATCCAGGGGTGCTCTACCACTGAGCCACGCTAGCAGCGCTTTCATTTTTTTAATTTGAGATCAAACTTGCAATCATCTGCCTCAGCCTCTGTCTGGAGTTGTTGGAATTATATGCATGCGCCACTGTGCCCAGCTCAAGTTCTTAATCTTAATGTGACTGATGGAACATAGTAAATAAATAATTTCCTTCCTATCTTTTAAAGAACTCCTTCCCTACCAAGATATCCTTCTACATTCTCTTCCCAGAGCGCTGACTCTGCCTTCCCAGCTCTATCTTGACTCCACCTGGTCTGACTTGTGTCTTTGGGGTGGAGCAGGGTCCAATTTCTAATCAATCCATTTTTACACATGAACGCCCAAATGTCCCAGCAGCATTTTCTGAAACATGACATCTGCTCTGTAAGGACATCATCTCTAATTCATCAAAGTTCAATTAAGCATGAGTATGTCCCTTTTGGTATCTTCTAGATAGTCCTTTGACTTGATATCTAGAACAAAGACTTATTCTAGAGCATCTTGCCTTTCTTGCTAAGTAACAGGCCCACACAAAATTTAAAATTAGCATACATAATCTTATTTAAAAAACCAGGATTTGGATGTTATTGTGACTCTGTAGACAAATATGGTAATTATGATCTCCAACAGAGTGTCCTAATCCATGGGAAAGCTTTTATTTAGATTGTTATACAGGTTTTCTTTATATCTGTCATGCTAGAATTGCAAAACAGTCCACTCACAAGGACACAAGGGACTGGTATTTATTTTGTCTCTTGGGGTACTAGAGATTAAACTTAGAAGTGCTTTATCACTGAGGCACACACCCACCTTTATTTATTCATCCATTTATTTATTTATTGGGTGCTGGGGATTAAACTTAGAAGTGCCTTATCACTGAGGCACATACCCACCTTTTTATTTATTTATTTATTTATTTTATTTATTGGAGACAGGATCTCGCTAAGTTGCTGAGGCTAGCCTTGAACTTGTGGTTCTCGTCTCAGCCTCCAGAGTGCCTAGGATTACAGCCTGCTTGTATCTCCTATTATCTTCTCACAACCATGAAAAACCTGAGAATTCAGCCTCTAAAGCAACCAACCTGTACTATTTCTGCTCAATTCTTCACTCCTACTGTGCTTAGGACATGTAAGAACAAGGCATTTAAACTCTATTCTAAACAAATCAATTAAAGAAATACAAAGATCCTAATATACAGCCCATATAGTTCAAAACACAGGTTCAATTAAGCATGAAAGGAAAAAATGAACAGGTAGAAAAGCTACCATTTGCAATAAACGTAACAATAAGAAACCACATTTTTTTTCCCCCCAAAAAATTTTTTTAATTGTAGACAGGCACAATACCTTTATTTTATTTGTTTTTATGTGGTGCTGAGGATCAAATCCTGTGCCTCACACATGCAAGGCAAATGCTCTGCCAACTGAGCTACAACCCCAGCCCCAAGAAACCACCTTTTTTTAATTTACAAATTTAAGGCAGAAAATGAATAACATTTAATAGTATAGGACATTAAGATGAATATTCATAAAGTGGTGGGTAAACTAAACTGGTACAAGTTAGCAATATATGAAAAGCCTTAAGGCATACATACACACACACACATTTTAGGGGGCAGGTGGGTACCAGGAATTGAACCCAGGGATGCTTAACCATGAGCTACATCCCCAGCCTTTTTTTGGGGGGGGGGACAGAGTCTTGCTAAGTTGCTTAGGGGCTCATTAAACTGCCAAGGCTGGCTTTGAACTTGAGATCCTCTTGCCTCCTGAGCCATTGGGATTACAGGTATGCATTACCATGACTGGCTTTGCATTCATTACTTTCACTTGGTAATCTCACAGGAATTTAGGCTAAGGAAAAACACTCAAAATGTGCATAAAAATCTACTGTCATGTTATACTAACAAAATATTGGTGTGTGTGTGTGGGGGGGGCATATCCCAAAAGCTGATCATTTAGCCCATAACAGAAAGCTATGCACTTATCTGACTGATTCTTATGAAACTTAAGAGTGATACTGGGAAAATGTTATGTTATTTTTTCTTAAAGCTGAGCAGAGCTGGATGTAGTGGTGCACACCTGTGCTCTCAGCAACTTGGAAATCTGAGACAGGAGCATGGCAAGTTCAAAACCAGCCTCAGCAACTCAACAAGATCCTGTCTCAAAATAAAAAATAAAAAGTTCTGAGGATGAGGCTTAATGGTTAAGCTCCCCTGGGTTCAATCCCTGGTACCCACCCCCACCCCAAAAAAGCTAAGCATAAAACTATATCCATTATATGACCACCTTTCACAAGTGTGGGAGGGCACAGGGCTGGGGATGTACCTCAGAAGTAGAGCACTTGCCCAACATGTATAAGGCCCCTGAGTTCAATCCTCAGCACCTCAAACCAAACCACAACACAAAACAACTTTGGAACTGGAAAGCAGATGACAGTGAAGAAAGTGGCCCAGTTTATATCTCAGACCCTATAAGGTCAAAGGCAGCTTTGCAAACAGGCGAAGGTGGCAGAAGGAGAAGGCAGACCAAGTATGAACAGGTCCAATCAGCTCTTGGGATGCCTCTTATACTCTGCCAGGCTGGTTACCTTTCACTCCACTGGCAGACTTGGGTGTATATCCTAAAGAGGCGAAATGGGCTCTCTCAGCAGAGGTGGGTACAGAGAACAGCAAATACAAAGCAAGCACCTGACTGGAAACCAGGAGGATGAGGGAAAGATACTAGACTGACTTTTTGATCCACTTTCAGACCATCCTTCAGTTAAGATATCAAGCACCATGGATGCCCTTCCAAATAACCATTCACATAGACTGGAATGTCCCTAGAACTGAAGGACGTGAGTTTCCAGATTAAAAACGTTCATCAAGTAGCCAGTGCAGGAGATAGACAGTCGTACCTAAGTACATCAAAAGACTCAAGTCAAAGAGAAGGTCTACAAGCTACAGGAAAAAAAAAAAAAAAAAAAAGGACCAAGACCATACAGCTGCTCTTCAGCAACACCGAAAATGCTAAGGGTAAGGCACAATGTCTCAAAACTATGGACGGAAGGACTGTCTCAGTTGTACATTGCTTGCCTGGCACACACAAGGTGCAATCCCTAGTATAGCAAGAACAAATTTTAAAAAGGGAAAGACATGGGATTCATGTTAATACAACACAGCAGAGGAAAAAGGATTCTCAGGACACGATCAAGAGAAATTCCCAAACAACAGCCATGGAGCAGGTCTAGAACCATTATCCAGGCTTTGAAAGAAGTGTACGAAACACTTGCATAATGAGGAAGTGTCTGGAGATGAGTGGCACATAACAAATGACACTCCCCAAAAGGACAATTAGTAATTCTAAGAAAAAAAAATACTATACATAAAAAAGAAAAGCAATTATATTTAGTCAGTCTACCTCTCAAAAGCGTTTGCATAGTCATATCAGTAAACAGCAGTATAAACCCATTATGTAGAAATATGGAGGTAAACTCAGGATGCTGAAGCTGAGGCAGGAGGATCTCAAGTTTGAGATAAACCTCAGGAATTTACTGAGGCCCTAAGCAATTTAGTGAGACCCTGTCTCAAAATAAAAAATAAAACCCGCAGGGGATGTGGCTCAGTGGTAAAACAACTCTGAGCTCAATCCCCAGTACAAAAAACAAAAGAAAGATGGAAGAGGGAGAGGGAGAGGGAGAGGGTGGGGTGGGGGTGGGGAGAAATCAACCAAAATAACAGGGGTGAATACCTCTGGGGAGCAGGAAAGCAGGAAATATAAGTGTGTAGTCTAGTTTTTTGGTAACCAATGAAAACATGTACATATAATCTTGGTAAACACAGGATTTTGGGGAATTAAAGTTTGCTGAATCCAATGTACCCACAAGAAAGATAGTTTTGTCCAAAATCTTAAAATCTATCATTCTATACATACCCTACAAAAATACAGCAACACCCAAGCAGCTTTCACTCACCTAGATGTACCCTTCCAATAATCTTCTGGGTGCCCACTCCTTTGGCAATCCCTGCCCACCGACGGTCCACCAGCCTCATTATATTACACCTCTCCGCACAAGCCTGGCTCATTATGGTCATCTGGGCACCTGAAGGGGGAGAGGAAAAACATCAAATGATTAAAAAAAAAAAAAAAAAAAAAAAATCCATATTTGTGGTAAGATTCACAATACAGCACTATGAACAAGGCAGAAGAAGAAGAAGAAATTATGTCATTTGCAGGAAAAATGAATAAAATTTGAGTATGTATTTAAGCAAAATAAGCCCAAGTCTGAAAGTCCAGGGTCATGTTTCTCTCATATGCAGAAGCTAGAAAGGAAAAAAGAAAAGAAAGGATCTCATGAAAATCAAAGCTAGACCAGTGGAGGAAAGGATCCAGAGGGAGGGAAGGAGGGAGGAGGACCAGGGGAAATACTTGGGAATGAAACTGACCAAATTATATCGTCCTGTCATGTGTATTGGTAACAACGAATCCCACTGTTTTTAATCAATAGAGGGCTGGGGTCATGGCCTAGTGGTAGAGCACTTGCCTAGCATATGTGAGGCCCTGGGTTCGATTCTTAACACCACAGGTAAATAAATAAATAAAGGTCCATCATCAAAAACAAACTAACAAAACTTTATCAATAAAAAGGTTGAGGCTCAGCGGCAGAGCGCTTGCCTCGAATGTGTAAGGCTCTGGGTTCGATCCTCAGCACCACATACAAATAAATAAAATAAGTATATTGTGTCTAACTACAACTAAAAAAAAAAAACCCAGCAAAAACTACCTAGAAAGGGCCTCCTAAAAGCTCAAACCATGACTACTATTTCTATAAATAAAAATGATAAAATACCACTAACAGTTTTCATGAAGCCTCCCTCCTTTTATTTTGGAGACACTGGGGATTGAACCCAGGGGAGCTCAAACACTGAGCTACCCCTCTATCCCTTTCAATTTTTTATTTTGAGATAGGGTCTTGCCATCCTCTAGCCTCAGCCCTGCAAGTTGCTGGGATTACAAGTGTGCACCACTGTGCCTAGCTTCAAGGAGTATTTCTAAGCATTTTATCACTTTATTTTTATTTCAAATGTTGGGACACTAAAGCTCATCAACAAAAAATACATCCTGGGCTGGGGCTCAGTGGTAGCACACTTGCCTAGCATGTGTGAAGCACTGGGTTCAATTCTCAGCGCCACATACAAATAAATAAGTTTATCAACAACTAAAAAAATAAAAATTAAAAATAAATATATCCTAAGGCTAGGGATATAGTTTAGTGCTAATAGCACTTGCCTAGCATGCTGAAGACCCTAGGTTTGATCTCCACTAACACACACACACACACAAACACACACGCACGCACACACAAAATCAACCAAACAAACAAAAAAAAACACCCCAAAACACACTAACCCAAAAAACTATATTATCCCAAGAAACAGAAGTGAAGTCCTCATTCTTTGGGCCCAAATCAGGCCTTCTTCCTGTTAAAGTTGAGGCCATTTAGGGTATCTTCTCCTGTCTGTATATATAGGTATTTAGCTGAAGTTGGCCCACATAAAAGACAACTTCCCAGGGCTGAGGTTGTGGTTCAGTGTAGAATGCTCACCTAGCACATGTGAGGCACTGGGTTTCTGGGTTAGATCCTCAGCACCACATATAAATAAATTAAATAAAAGTATTGAGTCCATCTACAAAAAAAAAAAAAAAAAAGACAACTTCCCAATTTTCACCTATAATCCTAACATCTCCCTTGAACTCTAGTTCCACATTCCTATGTGTTGGACATGTCTATCTCAGACCCAAAAGGTATAAAATTTTTCTCCCTACAAATAATTCTCACTTTGGATTTCTTTTTCTTTGCAATGAAATCATTTCCTTGTAGTCCTAAAACCTGGGCAGAACTCACTGTTGATTTCTCCCATGTTCCCTCTGCTCTCACACTCTGTCCTAAACATATAAACAAATAAATTCTATTTCTGACCTTTCCCTTTATTTTATTATCATTTTTTTTTTTTTTGTAGTTGTGTATGGACAGCATGCTTTACTTTATTTTTATATGGTGTTAAGGATTGAACCCAGTGCCTCACAAATGCTAGGCAAGCACTCTGCTGCTGAGCTACAGCCCTAGCCCCAACCTTTCCCTTTCTAACCATAGCTATTGACCTAGCTCACACCCTCTCCTCTCTGGCTTCCAAACCACTCTGTGGATGTGTAGTTTAAAGCAAGGAAATAGTTATGACCCTTAGGGGGTACAGATTCTCCAGATCTGTCTCCGCCTTCTATTTTACTAAACTATCACCTTCGAATCACTTTTTCTCTCCCTTTTTAGTAGTCCTCAAGGGTTTCTGCTCTGCGTTAGACTGTCAAACCACACCTCAGTATTTCTATCCAAGTCTTGCACTGCCCCTCCCCAGGTTGTCAGGAGCAGGACCGAGATCCCTTTGCCTCTAGCTCCCTTGGGTCCCTACCCTGCTACCTCCAAGGCCCAATTCAAGACCTACTTTCCCCTAAGCAACTCCACCTCTCATTCAATCGAGCAACATCCTGTTCAGTTCACCCATTAGAACCCTACCCCTGACTAGCACGGAAAGCTCCTGGCATTTGAGAAAGGAAAGACTCAATAAGGCCTAGAAATAGTCAAGAAAAAGGGATTTTAAGAGGGCAATCCTTTTTATTTCCTCCTTCCTCACCTTACTTCAAAATAGTTAATTAATTGTTAATTAATTAAATAGTTACAATAATTAAAGTAAGCACTCCAGGGTGAATGGCCCTTTCCTTGCTCTCCTGCCTCTTCCCACTCTTCAGCTTAAATATCCTCTCTTTGGGAATATGCTCTGCACGCTCCAGTCAGAAAGAGAATGTGATCTTTATGCCCACCCAACACTCAGCTGGCTTGGCGCAATGGTGAAGAGTTCTGGCAATAAGCAGATCTAGGCATGAATCACACTCCACCACACATCAACTCTGCATGCCTGGGAGAGGACTTTACCTCTCCCAGCCATTTCCTTTCTGAAAAACAGGAACACAACTCTTGGATGGTCTGATGGTACTCATGAATAGCTGGCATGGCGCTTGGCACAGTACGGATGGGTGGTAAAGCAGGTTCCCACGTGGGTTTCTCTCTTGCACTCACGCCGGAGCCCTCTGAACCCTGGTGAGTAAGTCTTCCCACTGAGCACTCAGCACAGGCACTTTATCTCTAAAGCCCAATCATTAGATTTACTTCTCAAAGGGTGCAGTGGCAACAGAGGGAGGAAGATCACAAGTTCACCCTAGTCTCAGCAGCTTTGCAAAGCCCTAAGCATGAACCTGTCTTCATCGAGACCCTGTCTCTAAATAAAATATAAAAATGGGACAGGGATGTGGCTCAGCTGTCAATCCCTAGTAACAACACCCCCCCCCCCCCGAAAAAACAAAAACTCCCAAGAATGTTTGCATCTCAAGACACAAACTCATGACAACAGCTAAAGCAAAGTATATGCTCAGGGTCTCTGGTGAACAAAGGGAGGCCACTCATCTGAGCAGGGGCTTCTCTGTTCCAGGACTTGCCCTACTCTACAGCCTGGAGTGAAACACAGGAACCAGGATGCCTAAGACACTTGGTCACACCCCAGGGGGCAGTCACAATGTGCTCATGCTAAAAAGCAAAGAGTTACTATTGGGAGAAGAGGTGCCAATACATAAACTACCTGCAGCCTTGAGAGGCAAGCTCCCTTTCCTGCCTGTCCGCTAAGTTCTGTACCCTGTTTGACCTGATACTCCTCACAGCTCCTGACCAGGTGCTGGCACACAGACCAGGTTGAAATATTTTTGACCTATACCTTACACAGCTCCTCCCTGAAGCTCCTTATTCTAAATCTATTACTCCCAATTTCTTATAGAATTGCCTGAGAAAATTAGGGGTGCTAAATAAGGGGAGGCAGGAAGATAAAGGAGACACTGCAAAATAGAAAACTAGTTAAGAAGCAATTTAATAAATGATCTCTCTAAGCAAACACTCCGGGGTCAGATCAGGATGTGGGGGCACTGAGATATAAAAGATGGAGCCGTCACCTGAGTCAACAAAGGCTTTCACAGGGTGTCCGTTCACCTTGCAGTTGATATAGAGCATCACTACTTGGCCAAAGCTCTCCGGAGCCTCTTCCATGGCTATGGTCATGTTCTCCTCAATGTTCTGTTGCCTGTAACAAACCAAAACCAGGCGCACTAAAGCACCGTTTCCAAGAAGAGAGATCTGTTTCAAAGTCACGATGTTAACAACAGGTTTGTACATGTCATCCGCGCTAACTAGAGCAGCTGAGTCATGGGATAGAAACTGGTGTTCTATCCTACAGAAGGGTTTAGTAGGAGGTGATGAGATCTGCAGCGGGCAGAAAATCTAAAGGCACCAAAATTACCCTCATGTGAAACAAATATGCTCAAAAGTAGGAAAATAAACTTCTGGAGGGCAGGGTCATGACCATCTTTATACTGTACAATGTTAGAATTTCATAAAAGCTCCAATTTTCACTGAGGACTTACTGGGCAGTAAATATACTCCCTGTAGCCAGCCCATTTAACACACTGCACCCAACACACAGGTACTTCGACTGTCTGAACTGTACTGGCTGTGTACACCTAACTCTACCTATAAAATGAGGATAATGATAATTTCCTCCCATCACAGGGGCTAAGAGGGGTAAAGCAACTAGTGGTGGAAGAGCAGATGTTCAAAACATGCCTCTATCTATTGCTGAAAACTGCATACACTTACTATGGGTTCACCAGGCTCATAAAATCATTTCTTTGAAAATTCAGCGTAACTAATTCTTATACAAGAGAAGCATGTAAAAGGGAGTCGCGGCTCACTCCAGCAACTCCCAACTTCATTCCCAACTTCTTCCTACAAGTACTACCAAATGCCACCAGGTCAGCAGTTGCACAACTTACCTGAAGAAACAACAGGGTCCAAGATTGGTGGTAAACTACACTGTCAACCACGGGCTGCCAAACTGCAGCCCAGTATCAGTTTGAGTTAACACATTTTTATGTGAACACAGCAACACCATGCATTTTACATGTTGTCCCACTGTCTATGGCTGCTTTTAAACGGCAGAGGCAGAGCTGAGTCTAGGCTCAGAGATCGTATGGCCGACGAAACCTAAAATATTTACAACTAGTCCTTTATGGAAAAGTCTGCTGACCCTTGCTCCAACCTACAATACTTGTCCTTTCTGTAACGACACTCCAGCTCAACTGAGCTGACTGCGTAATCAGCTGTTCTATAATAAAATATTAAACTTCCCAGAAAGTCAAAGGCACCCTTGTTTAATTTAGTTAGGCAAATAAGAAGGCTATTACAGCTCAGCGTACACATACCCTATGTGACATGCCAGATAAAACTTTAATAGGCATTTGATATAATTACATAGATTTTATCCTGCTGCTCATTATTAATTTTAGAAATAACGTAAAATTAATTGTGTACCCTGATCCTGAATTGACTCCAATTCAATTTAAGTTTCAGCAAAAAATCCTCTAAGATAATACCAGTTACTTTGGCTATTCTGGGTTCTGTATATGAAGAGTTTCTTCAGAGGAACAAGGTTTTCTCCTTTCAAGAATGGATGCATTACTCAGTTTCCTTTACCCCACCCATGGAAGGAAACATGAGCCATATGGACATGCTCCATTTCACTTCTGTTCTTCAACAGCTCGGTATTGTAGTTTGCATATGACGCCTTCCCACCCCTTCTGCTTCCTGGGCTAAACGCAACTATTCTTGACCCGCCATAAGGGAGTATAAGATACTCCCTTATAGCTTCAGTGCAGTATCTTCTACATTGTGCTCTCCCTGGGTAGCTTTACTAGTGAGATATTTCTCAAAGATGCTTACTATCTCTCATACAATTAACAGAAGTCAACAAGAACATGAGTGAATAGCTCAGAACTATCAACTGATTTTGGCACACAATTCACATTTCTTTGATTTCAAGTGTAGTCAAAGAAATAAGAAATAAAAAAGCATTATTTGACTTCCAAGTAACAGAAATACAAAAACCAAGTTAGGCCTCATTTAAGTGATCAAAGATAAGAAAATAGCCCCATAAAAGCCCCTATCCTACACAGTCTAACTGGCATACTGGTTCAGTTATGTTCTTCGTACTTAAACTAAGACCTTTATAATTAGTAACAGAAACTAAATTGGTGGGGAGGCTCAGCTGTTCTTCTATTCAAATAGCACCTTACTTGTGACTAGTTATGTGCCATGGCTGGCACTAGCAGACTGCACTTGCTTAGGCTCCACTCCTGAGGAATTCTGATCCATTAGAAGGGCCCATGCATCTGCATTTTTAAAAGCAGCTTGTGTGCTTTGATGCAGTCCAAGGTGAGGACCACTGCACCATAGAACTGGAGCTAGAAGTGAGTCCGGCTGTCAGCTAATTGGCCAGCACAAGAACAGCAAAGGAAGACAGACGGACGACAGGGCCCCACCGAGCAGAGCTATCTTGTTAATCCAATCATCTTCAAGCCCCAAATTTAATCAGGACACACACAACATGTCTAAGGAAAAAAAATCAAATCAGCCTCTGTAATCAGCCTAGCCATCTCACCAGATGGGGTTTCTACTTAGTCCTGGGGTCACCAACCTGGAGCTGAATCTATCTATGTGCTACTCCACTATCTTTGTAACACTTCTTGGAAAAAATGAAAGTCATTAAGTTAGACACCTGGACCTTTGTAATGTTGGATCAAAATGTGAGGAAAATAGAAGAATTACCTAAAAGACAGGTTATTATCTCAACTTTGAAACAGGGAAGCTACCTCCAAGCAGATGTCCAGCCAATGCCAGATGCCCTGCAGTGTGGGAAACCCGGATGCTCTGAGGCTTGCTCTTAAGGTGAACAGATCATTACCTTATATCTTCTTCTATCTTTGCCTGAGCTTCAAGATCAAAGGGGTCAGCAGAAAAGAGACGAATTCTTTCTTGTTCTCTCCGGGCTCGGTCCTGCTGCTGCTCTACTAGAACCCTGGAAAATTTCTCTTCAAAATAAGGGAGAAAAAATCTTAAGCTGCACTCTAATTGCATTATTTACCAGTAATTTTCCACACCAATTTTTTATTTGAGTGGTACTGGGAAGTAAACCCAGGGTTGCTCTACCATGTAGCTATATCCTCATCCATTTTAAGACAGTGGTCTTGCTAACTTGCCCAGGCCAGTCTTAAACTTGTGATCCTCCTACCGCAGCCTCCTACGCAGCTGAAATTACAGGTTTGCGGCCACCATATCTAGCCCACACTAAACAATTTCTCAAAATTTGACTGTAAAAGATGTGAACAGAGGGGCTGGGGATATAGCTCAGTTGGTAAAGTGCTTGCCTTGAATCCCCTGGGTTCAATTCCCAGGACCACACACACACACACACACACACACACACACACACACACACAAAAAGACATGGACAGGATGCCTAAAAATTTTTTGAAATGAGCATTTTCTTTCGAATTTTTGAGGCATCACTGTTTCTTCATTTAAATTCAATACAAAGAAACAGTTTTTTCAGATGGGTGTGATAGTGCACACCTGCAATCCAGTGACTCAGGAGGCTAAAACAGAAGAATCTCAAGTTCAAGTTCAGCCTCAGCAACTTAGTGAGGTCCTGCCTCACAATATAAGTTAAAAACAAAACAAAACAAAACAAAAAAAAAAAACTGGCTCAGTGTACCTAGGGTTCAATCTCCAGTACTGTTAAAAAAAGAAAAAGGGAAAAAACAGTATTATCAAAAATCTTTCATTTTTGTAACAAGTTGCCCATTGTGTACTGTTTCTACTCAGATAACTTTTCAATTTAGCCAATAAGGAATGACTATCTGAATGGCACATAAGTGTCTCTAAGCCTCCCTGCCCACTGTCCTCATTATCCTATTACCTAAGAAAAAAACAGAGCACTCTATAATCCCCTTTCTCCTTTTCTATCTTCATTTCCTTGGTAACACTGTGCCTTAGGCCAGATAAATTAAGTGCAAACCAATGTTAGTCTACCAGTATTTTGTGTGTACTGATGAGGAAAATTTAGCAAACGGAAAAACAAAACAAAAAACTACTGCTTGCTACAACAAGATGTTAAGTATTTTGCCATTTTTTAAATGGTGGTACATGAAATGTATAAACTTAAATGTGCTATCACCATCATCTCTGATCTCTGGCAATTAGGTGTGATAACCAAAGAAACCAAGGTCATGGTCATTTGAACTATTAGCACACACAATACGGCCAAATCCAAGAATTCAGTGAAGTAAAAAGCTAACACAAAGGGGGCTGGGGATGTGGCTCAAGCGGTAGCGCGCTCGCCTGGCATGCATGCGGCCTGGGTTCGATCCTCAGCACCACATACAAACAAAGATGTTGTATCCGCCGAAAAACTAAAACTAAAAAAATAAATATTAAAAAAAAAATTCTCTCTTTCTCTCTCTCCCTCTCCTCTTAAAAAAAAAAAAAAAAGCTAACACAAAGGACCATACATGCTATGATTACATATACAGCAAGTTCAAAAATATACAAAACCAATCTATATTGAGTATCCATTGCAGCCTCCGGGGGAGGAAAATGACTAGAAGGGAACACAACGGAGCTTTCTAGAGTGAACGACAAGTTCTGTATCTTATTGGGGTTACATAGCTTGTCAAAACACAGTGAATTAAAAACTTCAAATCTGTGTACTTCTCTGTAAGTAAACGCCACCTCAACTGAAAAATAATCAATTGAGGAAGGAGTTATTTTGGTGTCCTAAACTAAAAGCTCTTCAGCTGGGATAAGCTCACTTCCTGGAGATCTTGAACTTGAAGATCTAACTGAGCAGGTCAAAATATCAGAACCTGGCTCAGCTGCTGCTAAAACAATGAGAAACAAAGTAGAGACCAGTTCAGAGGGTCTCAGTTCTAGAGCCTACTACTGCCCTTCACGCATCCTCGAACACTAGCACTGATTCACACCTCACACAAGACCACCAATATGGCCAACTAATCACCTCACCTCCAACCCTCCACACATAGAAGCTTACCAAGATCTCCACTGAGCAGCGCCTCCGCCAGGGGCGGGTTGCGCTCCTTCAGCAAGGACAACTCGTGTGGGTTGGCCAGCAGCATGTCTCGGAGCAGGGCAGGGTTGTCCAAGCCCTGAGGAGAGGATGTCGTTTCTCCAGGAGATGAGTGGGGCTGTTGTGCTCCTTGAGGCAGGCGCTGCCGGGGGCTCGATGTGCCAGGCACGGCTATACTACTGAAGTCTATCCGGGGTAGGTCTGCTGTGGGAAGAAAAATCAAAAAACCAATCACCTTTATCCAAATGACTCCAAAAAACAAGTACTTAAAGGAAATAGTCAATACTTGCTCAAATGTGGTATGCAGTGGCCAATGGTAATGGCAGATAGGAATGGCTTTCCCCATTGTTCTTTCTCACTTGGAATCTCACTAAGAGTCAACCAACAGGAAAGAATAGAAAGGAGAGCAGGCAATGGTAGTAACCACAAATTTTGGGCTTAAAACTATCTTAGACCAGGTTAACAAGTATTTATTATGTTTCTAGAAAATTAAAGATAGTCTCAATAAATATAATTACATAACTCTGGATATGGGTCTTGAGAAAAATCCTAGTCTGGTTTAACATGCTTCAAAGAGTTCTGCCACTTGAGGTAGAACACTATACATACCAAGTGAACCGCATAAACACTGGATGCTAAACTCTGCAAGTCTATGTTAAATACATTGATTTGGGGAAGTCCCTCCAACATACCCTAGGAATTAAACCCAGCAGCACTCTACCATTGTGCTATATGCCCAGTTCTATTTTTCTTTTCTTCCTTTTTTTTTGAGACTGAGTCTCCCTAGGTTTCAAGACTGGCCTCAAACTTGCAATACTCCTGTCTTTAGCCTCTGGAGTCACTGGCATTAGAGACCTGAGCCACTATGCCCAATGGAAGAGCTCTTAGTAGTTCTTTGAATTTATACACTCATCTGTACATCACCATTTACTCTTCTCATTATCTTGGAGCTAGTGGGTATAATCACTTTATAGGAGAGAAAAACTGAAGAAAAGGAACTGCACAGGATCTTGTTGCTGGGTCCACCAAAAGCTGTCACAGGTTTAAAGACTACAATTCTCAGGTGCTGTACTCTAGGCTGAGCTGACCTTATTAAAAAGAAAGAGCAGGGCTGGGGCTAGGGCTCAGTGGTAGAGCTCTTACTTCACATGTGTGAGGCACTGAGTTCAATTCTCAGCACTTCAAACAAATAAATGAATAAAATAAAAATAAAGGTCCATCAACAACTAAAAATTATGTAAAAAAAAAAAAGTGCAGGAGCCCTATTCCTTACATAAAAAACCTACACATTGCACAAAATGTTCAGAAAGAGTACGTACAAAGAGACAGAAAGCAGACTTGTGGAGCATCCGGAAAATATGAAAGACTGCTAGTAAGTAGAGGTGATAAAAATGAACTAAAATTACTTGTAGTGATAGAGTGATAGTTGCACAACTGTGAATATACTAAAAACCACTGAATTGTATTCTTTAATGGGTGGATAATATGGTATATGAATTATAAAGCTGTTATAAAAAAAGAAGAAAAAGGAAAAATAAATAAGCAGAGCTAGAATGGGGCAACAAGCTTGAGTAAATCTACATTTTTCAAATTTTTTTTTTTTTTATTTTGAGGCAGGGTCTCACTAAGTTGCTAAGGCAGGTCAGGAACTTGCGATCTTCCTGTCTCAGCCTGCTAAATTGATGAGATTACAGGTAATTGCCACCACATCTAGCTCCCCCCAGAATATATTTAATGGTCAAACTTGTCCAAATTCTGGTGCAAAAGGACCTCAAATACAAAAAAAGGACAGGTTAAACTCAGGCCTAAAATTTTGGCCTTGCAGTATGAGTTCAACAAGCTACTGTCTTCAAATAGACTTCAACTGATGCATATTTTGGAGAGAGAGACAGACACAACAACTACTGAAAACAAACAGCACGATCTCTGTGAGGTCACTAATCTACACCAACTAGCAAAACATATGTACGGGCCTTCTTGGCAGGTCAAGAAATTTTATCTCTACCCCCGTTACACATTATCTTGAGAGTCCACTCACTTCAAAACTATTCTGAAAAACTTGTTTACTTTGTAAACCAGATCCCTCCCACTAACAACATATTGACTGTCTTGTCCACAAGGAAACAACACAGAAAAAAAACAGTGAGTCTCCAGTACTAATAACCTCAACAAATTAACCAAAGAAAGATTTGGTTTTTGTTGATTAGCATACTTGAACCTAGACTACTTTTTGTAAAGTTTAGCAGTAGCCCCAAGGGACTAATGCAATCCAGATCTGAAGAAGTCAGTGCTTAATTGTCTTACACAGCTCCAGTTTCAGGCTGAATGGAAGCACTGTGTTCCAGGCTAAGTCTCATCACCCAAGACTCCTATCATATGTTACCACAGACTTTAAAACCAAGTGACCTGCTGGTTAACACTGTTTAGAGAATGGTGACAGAATATGGCAGAGAGTGGAAAAAACCAGTATCTCCCAACAAGTAATTCGACACAAGGATCTAATAAACATTTTGTGGATCATGAGTATCTAAGGAAACTATGGATCTTCTCACCACTGAAAGAATGTACAGGTGGATACCCACAATTCTGCCTGTTATTTCAGGGACACAGAAATCTCTAAATCTAAATGCAGACAGCCAAGACACATAACAATTTCTTCTCACATGATTAATACAGTTCTGGTATGAAAGAACCAGAACTTGATGGTTCAGCTGCTTAAAGTTTACCAAGTCTGGTATAATGGAAAAAGCACCACATTTTAATTCCTGTGCCTTCTGCTTACTAGCTATGTAAAATATAAGCTTCTTCTGTTGATGAAAATTGTAAAGAGAGACCACAACCAAGTTCTATGAGTGCATATGAAGCATGGATGCCAATTCCTGCCTGGCTATAAGAAGCTTCACAAAGGCAGTACACTGTTGGCCAGACAGAGCAGCAAGAGAGAACTGGAATGACAGGCTACATAGTCCCAAATTCCTCCCAGGATAAAGACTATCATCATTGGCAGCAGAATAGAAATTATGATTGATGTATATACATTCCATGTATGTATTATATGTCAAAATACATTCTGCTGTCATGTATGATTAAAAATAAATAAATAAATCGTATGGTTTAAAAAAATCCAATCAAAGAAAAAAAAAAAAAGACTATCATCATCACTGATAACAACAGAAGCAAACATTTACTGATGGCTTGCTACGTGCCAAAGGTGTTATTCTCACTTCAGCTCTAAGAGCTAGAGTTAAGTAATTATGGCACCTTTCTTATAGAAGACAAAGCCAAATTAGAAGTCAAACCACGTCCAAGGTTATAAAGAAGCAGAGTCAGGATCTGTACTCTAGTAGTCTGGCTCCATGATAAGCCCCAAACTCAGAACCACTATACTCTGCTAACTACTGTTGCTCACGTGAGGGGATGCTAGACAGGAGGCGCCATCTTACTTGGGAACTGCACTGAAGGCCGAGGGTCTGCATTGTCCTTCTGTCGTAAAATCACAACGTCCCCATCTTTCAAGCCGTAAGACGCCAATGATCTGTGGTTGTCTGTGAGAGGCCTTTCGGCATAGACGATCTATAACAAGAAAAGATTGAGCAGCATAAAGCACTGGGAAGTAACATGGTGCAAAGCAAAGGACCACCCTTCCCACGCAAGCCCTCTGATGGTTCTCATCCCACCTAAGAGGAAATCTGAAGGCCTTCCTGTCTGTCCCCTAGCAGGCCTCGGGCAGTCTGCCCTTACTTCATGCAGAGA
Source organism: Marmota flaviventris (assembly GCF_047511675.1). Classification (NCBI taxonomy): domain Eukaryota; kingdom Metazoa; phylum Chordata; class Mammalia; order Rodentia; family Sciuridae; genus Marmota; species Marmota flaviventris. Next base: position 11,720,473 of record NC_092507.1, on the reverse strand, counting down.
CTGCTATTCCTCAACAGGGTCTACTGTCCCTCAGGGCTGTTCCACTTGTTCCTCTCTCCCTTCACTATTTTAGGTCTTGGATAAAATATTATATCTTCAGAACTCTTCCCTAGTACCCTGTATAAAATGGACCCCACCACAGGCTGGGGATCTAGTTAAGTAGCAGAGTGCTTGCCTAGCATGTGTAAGCACCACAATAAATAAATTTTTAAAATAAAATGTACTGTCACCTAATATACTATTAATTTGCTTTCTTGTTGTCTTTCTGTTCCACTAAAATGTAAGCTACTTGGGGATGACTTTGCTTCATTGACCATATCACAAATGCTTAGAACAGTGTCTCTTCTACAACTGATGTTCAAATATTTGAATTAAAAGATGAATTGCCTTTGAAATCCTGACCCCTCCCCTCGTTAAGATGGTTTGTAAACTTCTATTTCTAGCCAGTCCTTTGAGTCATTTTTCTGTGAATTCAAGCATACCTACAGGAATTTAAAAAAAAAAAGATGAATTGGGGCAGTGGCTGTGGCTCAGTGGTAGCGCACTTGCCTGGCATGTGTAAGGCACTGGGTTTGATTCTCAGCACCACATACAAATAAATAAAGGTCTATCAACAACTAATTTTTATTATTTATTTGTTTGTTTATTTATTTATTTATTGTGGTGCTGGGGCTTGAACCCAGGCCTTGTGCATGCAAGGAAAGCACTCTATCAACTGAGCTAAATATCTAGCCCCAACAAGTAAAAAAATATTTTTTAAAAAGATGAATTTATAAAATAATGAATGTAATTTTAAACTTAATTTTAATTCTGAGCAGGAAGAAAACTGGAATTATTTATTCTCAATATGCTAACCATAGTACTATTAAATAACATGTACTTTTTTTTGTGTGTGTGTGTGTGGTGCTGGGGATTGAACCCAGGACCTAGTGCATGCGAGGCACACACTCTACCAACTGAGCTATATCCCCAGCTCCATCACATACCTTTTCAAAGTAACTTGTACACTGGCAAGTCTAAAAAGTTCTCAAATACCAGCTTTCCTGCATTCTTTCATCTCACCATCCCCAAAGTTTTATTATAAACATTCTTATGTTTATAAGGGAAAAATAAAAAAGTGAAAAGAAATTCAAAAAGAACAATTCAACATAGGTGGAAAAAAAATCATGTTTTTTATGATATATAAATCAACATTCAAACACTGAAGGCAAAGGCAGCAGGGTGCAGTGGCACAACTCAGGAGGTCGGGGCAGATGGATTTTAAGTTCTAGGCCAGCCTGGGCAACATAGCAGGACCCTGTGTTAATATAAAGTGAAAAAGGGCTGGGGATGTAGCTCAGGGACACAGCATTTTCCTAGTACATACAAGGCCCTGGGTTCAGTCCTCCACACAACAAACAAACAAAATAAAATCTTTTTTTTTTTAAAATATGTATGTATTTATTTTTTAAGAGAGAATTTTCTTTTAATATTTATTTTTTAGTTTTCGGCGGACACAGCATCTTTGTTTGTATGTGGTGCTGAGGATCGAACCCGGGCCGCATGCACGCCAGGCGAGCGCGCTACCGCTTGAGCCACATCCCCAGCCCAAAATAAAATCTTGAAAGCACAAAAAATATGCTGTGAAAGAAAAAAAAATGGACACAGAAAAGCATACTATAATAAAACCTGTCCTGCATTATAGTACTCCAAAGAAGCAGTCAGAATAAACTGGGGCTTTGAAAGGTTTTCTCCTTACAGATCTACTTTACACTGGCCCACATACAAACTGAGGAATTTAAGTTCTCCCCTGGCCTTGCCAATAACCAAAGGGCCTGCCACTCAGCTGGTACAGGCCTCCCATTTCCCATTTGTCAGGCAAGCAGCTGGGCTAGATAATCATTACAGCTGTCCCTTTCACTTCTTTCTGCTACACTATCATGCTACAATGCTCCCTCACCTCTTCTCAAAGCTCTCCTCATAAAATTACCTGGCACAGAAACTAAAGATACAGCATTTAAGCCAGATGCAATAGCACATGCCTGTAATCCCAGTGACTTGGGAAGCTGAGGCAGGAGGATCATGAGTTCAAAGCCAGCCTCAGCAAGTTAGAGAGATCTTAAACAATTCAGTGAGAGCCTGTCTTTTAAACACAATTAAAAAAAAAAAAAAAAAAAGGAAAAAGAGGGCTCCAATGGTTACATGCCCCTGGGTTCAATCCCCAGTACCAAAAAAAAAAAAAAAAAAAGATACAGCATTACAGCATTTAAACCAGAGTTGGGGAGTGATTCTGTCTTATCTGCTCTCAGAACTGTGCTGAGCAAAAGAACTTGAAATGAACTCCCTTCATAATCAAATTCTTCTAGGGGTAAGTGAAAAAACTCATTTGCAGAACTTGAGGTCCAATTATACTTCATATGTTTCACACATGAATAGAGTAAATACTGTGAGTCTCACCTTCAACCTGAAGAGTAAGACTCCTTAACAGACTGTGGCTGTCACTATCACCCTGGGCATATGCCTCACATCTCACAGTAAAAGTACATCAAGATCAACACATCGTTTGCAGTACAGCCAAGAGTCCTATTATAATTTGTGTGGCATGGAGAAACAACTGTAAGTTAGAAGTGACAAGTGTCATGGGTCAGGTATGCAATAAGGAAGAGGTTACCAGAGATATACTCCATAGTCAGGCTTGTACTTGGTGGCTCCCACACTGTGAAGCCATTGTAATGAAGTCCCCCAATATCTAGGGCCTACTTATTTATCTTCCCAGGTTCAGAAACACAACTGTCAGTATATGTAGAGATGTGATTGATCTCCCAAGACACGTTCTCAATCTACTGGTAAAAGAAAAATTATTTATTTACAATGAGAAATCAACTCAGGAAGATCGGGAAGACTGTAGGGCTGAGGACAGAGCTCAGTGGGCTTGCCTAGCAAGCATGTGGCCCTTGTTTCCATTCCCAACACTGGAAGAAAAAAAAAAAAGATGCTGGAATTACAAAAATATTCCTGCACCAGACCACAGACTGTGTGCTACAGTAATGGGACAAGTTGAAAGTTGTCCCATGGATGTCTACTTTCACTCCTGCCTGGGAATATCAGCTACAGTATGTAACATCTGGTGCCCACCCATCTGGCCAACCAATCCTGTTGGATTAAAATAGGAGCCAGTTACCACTAAGTGAACCTCTACCAAGCTAGCAGCAAGCCAGGTTCTCAGCCTCCCACTTTGTCCCCTCATTTGAGTATCATAATCATTTTATGAAGCAGGCATTATTTGTCCCATTTTATGGACCAGGAAACAGAGGCCACATGGCTATTAGAAGTAAACTGAGAGAAATGGGTATAGAGGTGCATGCCTGTAATGCCAGTAACTTGGGAGGCTGACACAGGAGGATTCCAAGTTTGAAGCTAGCCTAAGTAACTTAGGCCCTAAGATTCTGTGTCCAAAAAAAGAGGGTATATTAGTGTATGGCTAGAAATGTTGCTCAGTGTTAAAGAACCCCTACCAAAAAAAAAGTGAATTGAGATTGGAACCACATCAACTTGATATTTAAGCCTCCAAAAAATAAAGGGTGAGTGTACTTGTGTGTGGCTGGACATGTATAAAAAACCCCTCCTAACCCTAAAACCAAACCCATTCTCTTCTCTAGTACCATAAAACTTCCCAAACATAACCCCAAAGTGAGCTGGTAAATTAATGACTTTAACGAGGGATACTGAGCCATCCATCACCGAGAACCTATACACTATACTTGCCAGGAGGATCAAAACGCTGCCCTTGCCCTGAATATAAAGAAGCACCTGGGCCAAGCACAGTGGGGTGTGCCTATAATCCCAGCAACTCAGGAGGCTGAGGCAGTAGGATCCCCAAGTTTGAGGCCAGTCTGGGCAACTTGGCCAGACCCTGTATCAAAATAAAAAGGACTGTGGATTTAGCTCAGTGGTAACATGCCCTTGGGTTCAGTTCCCAGTACCAAAATAAACAAATACACACACACACCAGGGATGGTGATAACTCACTTGCTAGCATACCAAGTCTATGGATTTGATACTCAGCACCTGGCAGGAAAAGGGGCAGAGACACTTCCACTTTGTATTCCCATTTTACAAATGCTACACATGGATCCATTGCTGCTTAGTTGCCACAACATTTCCTCAGGAGAGGATATCACTTTTTTAAGGAACAATGAAACTGTAAGGTCCAGACAGACACTAACATGAAGTGTTATTATTCATGGAGTGCTGCTAACACCCTCTATTTCCTAGAAATACAGGATGAGAACCCAGGGGAGGAGCAAACATTCCTTACAGATGAAACAGCAGGTGTGCTCCATTTTAGTCTAAATACATGAGTAAGACAAACTAAACTAAAGCTTAGTTGATTGCAACAAAGAACTACTTCTCAGGAGACTGAGGCAGGAGGATCGCGAGTTCAAAGCCAGCCTCAGCAAAAGTGAGGCTACTGAGCCTCACAGTGAAACCCTGTCTCTAAATAAAATATAAAATAGGGCTGGGGATATGGTTCAGTGGTCAAGTGTCCCTGAGTTCACTCCCTGGTACACTCCGCCCCCCCCCCCAAAAAAAGAACCCATTTCTTTTTGTTAAAATGGGCTTAAAATTGTGGGGCATGGTGGTCCACACCTGAAATCTCAGAGGTTCAGGATGCTGAGACAGGAGAATCGCAAGTTCAAAACCAGCTTCAGCAATGGTGAGGCACTAGGCTAAGAGAGAGACCCTGTCTCTAAATAAAATACAAAATAGGGCTGGGGATGTGGCTCAGTGGCCAAGTGCCCCTGAATTCAGTCCCCAGTACCCAATCCGCCCCACTCCCCCAACAAAAAAATACGATTAAAGTGTCTGGGGATGAAGATCAGTGGTAAGAGTGCTTGTTTTGCATGCATGAAGCCCTGGGTTCAATCCCCTGTACTATCAAAATAAATTAAGATTACAAGAAAAACAATTATTTTGTAGCCTGAGTACTAAAGCAAATCTGTGTTTTTAACTAACTTAACAAGCATATCTACTGGACCAATGGTTTCAAATCTCTACCAGCCAAACTCAAAGAGCTACAATGCTCAGGACTCCAGTTGTAAGAACATACCACAGGAACTTTATTCAGGTCTAAATCCACAGAAATGGCACAACTGCTAGTGCTTACTCTAGAGAAGACACCCTAGAGACTGAATTCTATTCTTAACATTTAACAACAGGTTAATTAATACAACTCCAAACTTTTAATCATGAAGCCAATGTTTTCTGGTCTTATTATTATTTTTTTTTTTTTGGAAGGACTGGGTATTGAACCCACAAGTGCTTTATGACTGAGCTATATCCCCAGTCCTTTTTATTTTGAGAAAGGGTCTTGCTAACATGTTGAAGGTGGCCACAAACTTGGATCGCCTCAACCACCGAAGTAGATGGCATTAGAAGCATGTGCCACACCACACCTATTTTCTGGTCTCTGAACTAAAGCCTTCATTTAACAGAAATCTTTTTTTTTTTTTAATTTGTTTTTCAGTTGTAGACGAGCACAATACCTTTATTTATTTTTATGTGGTACAGAAGATCAAACCCAGTGCCTCACACGTGCTAGGCAAGTGTTCTTCCACTGAGCTACAACCCCAGCTCCAATTAACAGAAATCTTAGCAATACATTTCCAGCACTAAGGACCGTGAACTGGCCACAAAATCTTAGAATTATATCTGGTGGCACCATAATACTACTACTATGTATGCCCACAATATGCCAAGTTATTTACATATACTATCTCATGCAACTAACAGCCAGTTTGACTTTTTACAACCTTCTTAGGAGGCAATTTGTCAAGTTACTAAAAGTCTTTCAAAAAGTTTTATGCCTTTGACCTGGAGACTTGGTATCAATTTATTCTGAGAAAATAATCAGGAATGGGGGACAAAGCCGATGCATATGGATATTATTCATAACTGCTTCCAATTTTCCCCAGCTCAAAAGTCCAGTAACAGGAAAACTACTGAATAAATTACACTACACCTATATAATGGTGCATTATGCAGGTATTAAGAATTAAATTTGGCCTGGCCCAGTGGCACATGCCTGTTATTCCAGCAACCCTGGAGGCTGAGGAACAAGGATCACCAAATTTGAGACCATTCTCAGCAACTGAGTGAAACTTGTCTCAAAAAAATAAAAAGCGGGGGCTGGGGTTGTGCCTCAGAGGTAGAGCGCTTGCTTGATATGTGTGAGGCACCGGATTCAATCCTCTGCACCACAGAAAAAATAAATAAAATAAAGGTCCATCGACAACTAAATAATATATCTTTAAAAATTAATTAATTTATTTATTAATCGAAAAGGGCTGGGGTTCAATCCCCAGTATAGAAAATATATAAATGCAAAGAATTTGAAATGTTATGGGAAAATGCTGACAATGTAGTGCTGATTGAAGAAAATAAGAAATTATTTTACAGGGACTGGGGTATAGCACTGGTAGAGTGCTTGCCTTGCATGCACAAGGCCCTGGGTTCAATCTCTAGCACCATCACAAAAAAAAAAAAAAAAACTTTACAGTTTAGGACCTATCATGTTTAAAACACCCATTAACTATAAAAGTAAAAAAGCTTAGAAAGAAAATACATGGAAAAGTAAACTGTAATTTCTCTGGGTTGTGAGGTAATAAGTGACCATGTTCTTCTTTATCTTTTTCTGTAAGATTCCTATACCGTATATCAGGGGGAAAAAAAAAAAAAACATGAAAATTACCTGAGAAAATAAACATGCCCAAACTAGTTAAATAGAAAATTTCAGTTCCACTTTTTAAAACAGTGTTTCACAAATCACCAATCATGCTGGATAGAGCAGCACTTCCAGGATCACAGCTACTGCTATTACCTGGCATTTAAAAAAGCCCGAGGGTCCTTCCATTCTGTACATGCCACCTACAGAGGCAAATTATAATGATGTTTAAAAAATACCAAGACACTAATTTAAAGAGAAGCTAAATCCTGATAATTGTTTGAAGTTCACCCAGCCAATTCTGCATCAAAGCACCACACAGAGCCCTGACTGGTTTCTAAGCCCACACTTGTACTGAGAGAGGGAACATGCCCATCTTTAATCACACACAGAAGTGGAAACGGTTTCTATTCTAAATTTGTTATCATTCCATTGTAACTATTATAATCAGACTAGAGCTGTTAAAAATTAACATCTTTCCAAGGGTATGCTTATGCACAATTGATGCTGATATCAAAGACTAAATTCTAAACCAAGGATGTCCAAAGTGGGGCAGGCATGCATAACAATTCTTCAAGGATATGGAAAGAAAATAAAAATACCAGAATTTTCATTTTCATTTAAGTCATTCTTCCTTGAGTTCTATTCTGTAACTGAATAGTTATGTTGAACAACATAAGATACTACTTCATGTATATTATGCAACTGATGTACAGAGGATATTACATTCGCGTACAATAATGCATACATGTTATACAATATAGGATATTATACATACATACAGTGCATAAAATATTAGTTTACATATATAATGTACTCTATACATAACAAGAAATATGTTATGAAACATTTTACTACTAGGGATGTGTGGATAAAAATGTCTGGAGAATAGTGGTCTGAACACACAGTGGTAGGTAAGACCAGAAACATCAAAAAAAGAGCAGTCGGGCAAGGTGGCAAATGTCTGCAATCCCAGTGGCTCATGAGGCTGAGACAGGAGAATATTGAGTTCAAAGCCAGATTCAGCAATGGCAAGGCACTAAGCAACTCAGTGAGATCCTGTCTCTAATAAAATACAAAAAATAGGGCTGGGGATGTGGCTCAGTGGTTGAGTGTCCCTGAGTTCAATTCCCATACTACACCCGCCAAAAAAAAAAAAAAAAAGGTCCTTGAACAAAACTGAGTCAGGCATGCGAGCAAAGAAATGAGAATGGGGGCTGGTGGTGATTGCACATGCCTGTAATTTCAGTGATTATGGAGGCTAAGACAGAAGATCACAAATCCAAAACCAGCCTCAACAACTTAGAAAAAAACATAAAAAGGGCTGAGATGTGGCTCATGTGGTGCCCCTGGGTTCAATCCCCGGAACAAAACAAACAAAAAAACAGAGACACAGAGAACAGAGACAGGTAAACAGACTAGAAAGGGAAAAGACACCCTGGAAGGTAAAGGGCAGTTGTGGGGTGGATTCAAACAAGTGAAGAGGATTTGTGGGGAAAACTATAATGATGTTTACTTTTATGATTTGCCCAAAGGAAATGACTCAAGTGTCTAAGGTGGATCCTGTTCCTGCCTGATGGGCAAGCCAGTGAAAGAAAACCCACCACCAGACATCTTAAAATAGATACTATGTTGTCAGGTTACAAGGGAGCCAAGAGCACAAACTTGAAAAACAGGGACTGTTTACAGTTATCTAATACAGGCTTAACATTAGCTGGAGCCCAAGGATTCTAATATGCTAATTTGGCTTGGGAAAAAAGTAAATGCAAAAAATATAAAATTGAGAGGAAGAATTTAGAGTTAACTTAATTGTTCAACTAGTAAGGAATTCCTAAATTTCCAAATTGGCAGAAGACAATGTCTGCCTTGATCATACAATTGTCTTTCAACGTGACACCTTTTTTTAAATTTTTGTTAAAGCAATCTCAAAAAGTGCAGTGGGCTGGAGACATACTTCAGTAGTAGTTTGCTGACCATGAGTGAGATCCTGGGTTTCATTCCTAGAACTATATCTCCCCACCCTGCCCCCCAAAAGTGAAGTTACAACAATCACTCTCTCCTGTCCCAAAACCTAATAACAAAATTGATTACGCCTTTTTTTTTTCCACTTCCCCTACAATTGGTGGTTACAATCAGGGTAATGTAACTAGAGAAAAAAAACAACTAAAACAGAATTAAAAAAAAAAAAAAGAACAAAAACTGAAAAAAAGCCACCTTCAAAAACTTAAGAATTTATTTTCCCAACTTGTCCTCTTTTTAAACTGTCCTTTCCTGGTTCTTCACATGAGAGATGCATTGCAGAAACTGGATCCTGAGTTTCTGTGTATTAACTTTTTATAGAAAGGGGTGGGAATACCCAAAATCTTACAGTTTCTTTGTAGCACTTGCCAGAGTGCCCATTTGAATGACACCTTGGGCCCTGAAAGAAATTTGTTCTGAATAGGTTTATACCAGGGTCTAAAGTTCACACTGTGTAAAGGAATCCTACTTCTGAACAAAATATTGACACATTTGTTTACCATAAGTCAGGGTAGAACAAGCTGTGTAGTTGGGCAACAGTTTTTGGAACTATTTCATAACTGTGGTGGGAAATCAAGATTTATATTCTAGGGCCTTGGAAGACTTGCATTTCCTAATGTTTGGAATATGTCCCCCAAGTCCCACTTTATCAAGTCAGAATCTCAAGTGTTTTCCTGTAAAGGCTTCAGGAGTTCTTGTCACCTACTGTTTCTCACCTATTCTGCTTGATTAAGACTATTGGTAGCCTAAAAGCATTTTGAGAAAAAAATTACTTTGCATATTTTAAACTGTAAAAGGAGCTGAACTCCTTTCCAGAAGCAAGATAGGGAAATGAAACCAAATCCCACTGAGAAGATACCAAGGCCATTTTCAATCTAATATCCTTATAAAGCACAGAGCTTTGAACTGACCCAAACCGAGCTGTAACCTGGAAGGAGAGACTTTGGCTTACTACCAAGGAAGAAAGTAGAGAAACAAATGACCCGAGTTGAACCAAGGATTACTTTCTAAAAAAAATAATAATTCAACTCAAAAACGCATGCGATAGTGGGAGGAAGCATTTCCAAAGACCTCAAAACGAGGTAGTGAGTCTTAAAAAACTTTTTTTTTTTTTTGCTGCCTCCCCTAAAGTGCCAATCAGTACATTTAAAAGCAAACTGCGTATATTCAAGCAGGAACCCTCACCCCACCCTACCAAATAAATTTAAAAAAATAGATGGAAAAGTCTACCAGTCATCCAAACTGGTATTTCTGGTTGGGGAAGCAGGCTGTATGAACCCTGCTTGCAATCCCAAGGGCTTCTGCTTGGGTCCACGGCGACACCCCAAACTCGGGGTTAGAAAGGATGAAGAGGCCACAGAGCCAGAAGGTGGGGAAGGCTGCCCGGCAGTCCACGTGCCCCTCACGCCGCAGCTGGTGCGTCCGCGGCCAGGTCCTCCCTTCCCTCGCCCGGCCCGCACCCCACCCCATGCCGCGGAGCCGACCGGGCAGCTACGGATTCCGGCTCCCTCCCAGCTGCGGGGGCGAACTGGGCACCGCCGTCCGCGTTCCCCCCACCCAGTCCTCCACCAGCAGCAAGGGGAGCGCGCGAGGCCCCGAGGCCGGGAGGGCCAGCTCCGGGGCCGCCCCGCTCGCTGCCCGGCGTACCTGGCTCTCGGCGGCGGGGATGCCGGACTCGAGCTCGCACAGCGCGCGGAAGTTGTGCAGCTCGAAGTCGGCGTCGACCTGGAGGGAAAAGGTCACCTCGGAGAGGTCCCTCCGCACACAGTACACCGTGAGCAGCATGGCCCGGGCCCGACCCAGCTCGGTTCGGCTCGGCCCGGCCTGGGCGCGGGGCGGCGGCGGGGCCTGGCTGGTGCTGCGGGCGGACGGCGCGGGTTGCTCGCTCGCTCGCTCCTTCCCTCCCTCACACACGCTCAGTGACTCACTCCCTCCCGCCCTCACTAGCGAGCACGGCCGCCGCCACCCGCCTGCGAGTCCGTCTGCCTGCCGGCCTGCCTCCCACCGCTGCCGCCAAGCGCGCCGGCCGCCCGACGCCCCGCCCCGCCGCAACGCGGCTGCCGTAAAGCCCGCCTCGCTCCCTCCGCCTTCGCGACGCAGTGCGGGGCGGGGCCGGGCAGGGGAGGCGCGAAGGCAGGAGAGGATTGGCAGGGGAGGAGTGGGAAGGAGGCGTGGGAGGGAAGGAGCGCGAGAAAAGGGGAGGAATGCGGGGAGCGAAAAATCTGATAGGCTGACATCCGAGCTGAACTCCGCGGGGGGCTCCAGTCTGATTTATTCATCCAGCAGGCGTTTAGTGATTGCCTGCCACGTGCTAGGCGCTGGGGACTCCTCTGAATAAAAACACTCGCCCTGGCCTCGGACTCCGCATCTCTTAGGGAGACTGGCAGACAAGCAGATAGTTCTAAAACACGGCTCTGAGAGATCAGTGCACTTCCTCTCCTGCTGATTTAAGGATGAAAACTAAAACCATCATCCTGCCTAGTCTGCAGAGCCGGGCTCGCTCCGGCCCTTGCCTACCTCTCCAGGGCTGCCCCGCCAACTCCTGCCAAATGTCCTCCCCTCTGGGCAGCTCACTCAGCTCCTCCAAGGCGCCACTCCCCGGCCTTATGAGTAGTTTTCTCCTTGGACTGCGCCAGTTTCCTTTCTCTGGCAATGGTGCCTTTATTGGTCACACAGCTTAGAAGCTACTCCCATATTGGCTACTTTAGTGGCCTCTTTAAGGCCACATAGCTGATGAGTGGTAGAGTCCCAGACGTGAGGATGAGTAAGAAAACCCAAACCGCAAGAGGAATACAAGATGGAGGTGAGATTAGCATCTCCCCCATTCACTCCCACTCCCCCCTCTTCTAGCATACTAGGAGGGAAGGAGGATACAGCATGCAGCTAGGCCCGGTAACAGGAAGGAAAGAATTTCCAGCTGAAGACATTAATAAAGACAAAGGGGAGAAGCAGGGGATTGAGGAGAGTGGTCCTATCAAGCTACAAGTAACAGAAAGCCTGGCTTGCAAAAATGAAAGGAAAATTATGATTAAAAAAACAACAGGGAAAGAGCTTTTCAAAATGGAGTCCCCAAGCCATCAAGGGAGATGGAGTTAACAATCCAGCTGCTGCCTAGGGATGTGAACTTTGGCCACCTTCACCCTTTGCAGGCATCTGAAACTGATTACATTGGGTTGACCTGGAGACTGCAGATGCATGTCAAGAGGTTATGGGATTCTTGTTTCATTGGGCTCATAACCGCTATCATTACAGTACCTGTTCTTTCTCAATTTCAGTAGCATTTTTCTCTATAAAGAATTTTTATCACTTTGTAGTGCTTCAGGTTCAGGCCCCACTTTTCTTGCCTTTCTTATTTGGAATCTGTGTCTCCTGAGTTGGAATGCCAAAGACTGCAAATAAACTCCTTTTTACCTTTGCAGTTTCTAAGTTTGGATTGATCAGTAATATCACTGGCTTAAACAAATAAGTTTATTTTCTCATTGGGTAGTAGGCCTGTAGTTAGATAGCTGCATTGGTTCAGTGACTCAGTGATATCAGGGTGAATACTTCTACAATTTTTTTGGCTTCTCCCTGAGGGTTACAGTATGGCTGGCAGCCTCTAATCCATGCGTCATTTTACTTGTTCAATACAGGGGCTTGCCCAGAAGTAACTCAGCAGATTTTTGCTTGCCTCTCACTGAACAAAACTGTATTACATAGATGCAAGAGAGGCTAGGAAAATGAGTATTTTGCCTTTTCAACCTATGTCCCCCTTTTGTGGCACAGGGGATTAAACCCAGGGCCTTTGCACATGCCAGAAAGTACTTACCACTGAGCTCCATCCCCAGCCCCCTTTTCAACCTCTTCAATGGACATTGTCAAGAGAAAAAGGATTTGTGGGTACAGAAAAGATTGAAATGACCATTGTAAGTTGAAGTAAATTGAGCACAGAAATTATACAGGATTTCCAGGTGGTGTCAGCTGAAGTTGGAATAACAATTGATTGATTTCTCTATTGTGTTTTTTTCTAGTAGTGCTCAGGTTCCTAGCTCTGGCAGAATTAATTTTGCAGACAGGCACAACAGTATCTCCCATCCTGTGTGTTCTTCCTGTAACGTGGTGACATTCCTCCCATTTAGAGGTAAGGCTTATGTCCTTCCATTTAGATCATGACAGAGTGACCCTGGCATAAGTGACAATGTATGATTTCTGAGACTAAGTAATACATTTTCTCCTTGCTTCTTTTGGAACACTTGATCTCAGAACCAGAAGTTTTGCTGCGAGGGAACCCAAATTACTCCATGCAGTGAGACCACCGTGCACTGTGTATAGATATTCCAGAAAACAGCTCAGCTGAAGACAAAACAGGTTATGAGGAAAATCCACCAAGTCAAGTATATGAGTAAAGACACTCTCAGATGAATCAACCCCAGCGGTGAGTCATCTCCAGCCTTTGAGTCTTTCCGGTTGAGACTTCAAACATCATAAAGCTGCTTTCGGCTGTTCGCTCCTTCATATTCTGACCCGCAGAATTTGTGAGCATAAGAAAATGTAAATGCAAATTAAATCAACAGTAAGAGACTACTCAGTCCTATTAGGGTGACTATAATAAAGAAGTCAGATGATACAATGGTGGCGAGGACATGGGAGGTCTGGAACCCTAATACACTGCCACTGGGAATGTGAAATGGTGCAGCCACCTTGAGATACAGTTTGGCAGTTCCTCAAAATGTTAGCTAGTGGGGGTAGGCGGGGTGTGGCTTGCTAGCATGCTGGAAGCCCTCAGTGTAAACAACTCAAGCCCAGTTTGGTGGTGCACACCTGTCATCCCAGCAACTCGGGAGGCTGAGGCAGGAGGATCACAAGTGCCACATCAGCCTGAAACTCAAAAAACAATACCCAGTCAGCATGTCTCAGGAACCAAGATGTACTCTGTGTTAAAACAGGATACAGACCCAAGGTCCTAGTGTGTGGAAGCAGGGGTATATTCTACAAGCCTTCCTACCTAGATCCACCAAGCTCATGTGGCAGGGCCCTCTGCCAATAGCTCTGCTCACTGGTTTAATGGCCCTGAACTCCCTCTTACCTCTTAAGAGAGCTACTCTGGAGCACAGAGTTCCCTCAGCTCCTCACCAGTCAGCCCCTTTCCTATTTGGACTCTGATCAGTTGCCTCCTGGGATCTGGCTCGGAGTGTGAACTTTTCTCTCACTGCCCCTGAGATAGACTTCACACCTCTATTACCTGCAACCACTAATGGCTTGAGAAGTTTCTAGTACTTAATGCCAAATCAGGATGGGGTGGAGTGGGGTAGAGGTTAAGAGAAGGGAGGTCTCAGAATCTGAAATCCTGCTCTAGACCAGCAGGGCTACAAAGAATGGACCCTGTTAATTGCTCACTGCTGCCAGAGGCAGTGGTGCCTGCCTGGAATCCTAGTGACTTGGGAGTCTGAGATAGGAGGATCACAAGTTAAGGCCAGCCTCAGCGATTCAGGGTGACTTTCAGCGTCTTAGCAAGACCCTGTCTCACAAATTAAAAGGGCTGGGGATATATCTCATGGTAAAGCATCCCTGGTTCAATTTCCAGTACAAACAAAGCAAACAACAACAACAAAAACACCTCACTACTGTGTGTCAGGCACCTTGCCAATGATTGCTGACATTTACTGAATGCTGTCTTCTTTTCAAGCACTGTTCAAAGCACTTTGTGTTATTTAATCCTTGTAAAAATCCCATGAGGTAGTATTTCTATTTTACAGATTAAGAATCCAAGGCATAGAGAGGGGATAGTCACTTGCCCAAGGATCCAAAAGTAATAAAGGTCAGCTTCAGGAAATCTGACTGGAGCCCACAGACATTTTCCTTTCTTTTATTTGGGGGTGGTGATGCTGGGGATTGAACCCAGGGACACTCTACTACTGAGCTAGCCCTTTTTATTTTTATTTTGAGACAAAGATCTTGCCAAATTGCCCAGGCTGGCTCACGCTCCTGAGTAGATGGGATTACAGGCATGTGCCACTGCACCCAGAAAGCCCGCAGTTTTTGTTTGTTTATTATTTTGGTCCTGGGGATTGAACTCGGGGGCACTCAGCCACTGAGCCATATCCTCAGCCCTATTTTATATTTTATTTAGAGACAGGGTCTCACTGAGTTGCTTAGCGCCTCACCATTGCTGAGGCTGGCTTTGAACTCGCCATCCTCCTATCTCAGCCCTCCAAGCCACTGGGATTACAGGTGTGCGCCATCACACCTGCCAAAAGCCCACAGTCTGAACCACTTTGTTACACTGCTACCATGTAGGATCTCATGTTATTCTTTTAAATGCCCTCAGATGGCATTGTGTTCATCAGTTTGTGGTCGCTATGACCAAACTGCAAGATACAAGCTACTTAAAGGTGGAAAGATTCATGTTGGCTCACAGTTCCAGTTCATGGTCAATCCATTGCTTTGGGCCTGGGAAGAAGCAGAATGTCATGGCAGAGGGTGTGGTACAGGAAGGCAGCTCACCTCCTGACAACCAGGAAGTTGAGGGAGAAGAGGAGGGGGCCAGAGACAAGATCTAGTCCTGAAGGGCATGCTCCCAAGGACCCACTCCCTCCAACTGGGCTCTACCTCCTGCAGTCCTCACTACCATCCACTAATATCATCAGATGACTAATCTGTCAATGGACTAATCTGCTGAGAGCCCTCAGGATCCAATGAATTCTCCTAAATCTTGCATTGTGTTGGGGAACAAGCTTCCAGCAAGTGAGGCCTTGAGGGACATTTCAGATCCAAACTGATACGGGCATCCTTCCCATTTCATAGGTAAGGCAACTGAGGCCTGGGCATTTGGATCAATTTACCTGTGTTCACAGGGTCAGTGAGTGGCAGACTCCTCACACTGGAAACAACTTTAAGGGCATAAACATTTATTCCAACCTTTTATCTAGAACCCAAATGCTCTGCCTATGCATGTGTGTGGAGTCACCTTGTTCTGCTCCCAAACCCTTTCTCACCATGGTGACCACCCCAATCTTCCATCTCTGGGGTTCTTGCCTAATTCTTTTCTAGTTGAAAGAACACACGTCAAAAAGGCATCTACCTCAGTTGATTTTTAACATGCCTATAGTACTATAGTAGGACCTAAATCTCTCTAACATAGTCATACTTGGTTTGGTATTTGGGAACTGTTTTTTTTTTTCTTTAGGCAAGTATATATTGTGTAGAATTTCCCCTTATCATCATTTCCTGGTTATGTTGCTCAAAGAAGCCTCTCTCAACACTGTACTATTCCTAGCATATTAATTGACAGCATATAGAGCTTCATTTTACTGGTTTTACTCTAATGCAAAAACTTTCTGTTTCTTTGGCCAGAATCATGTGATTCTGTTTAAGGTGACATCTCCTCCCTTTCCTACTTATCTTTCTGAAGATCCAGTGGTGGTTTAGTCAGTTCCCAGGCAGCCCCTCCTTTCCAGTGTTCCTGGAATCATTTCTTATCAAAACATCTTGAGTAACTATGGACTTTTCTCACCTCTGAGTTCAGGTCCCATGATCTGCTGACTCACATGTTTGGGGCTAGAAATCAATATGTAGGATTGCGAGAATCCGCCCTGGGCAAAACGAGAAAATAGGCCAAAGTTTGTCCTTGCACGCTCAACTTTGTGCCCCCTCCCCCTCCCTGGACTGTCTCACCTATCAGTTTCTGAGTTCTTACTTTCTTCACTTTCATTTTCATTTTTTTTTTTTTTTAGTTGTAGGTGAACACAATTCCTTTATTTTATTTATTTATATGTGGTGCTGAGGATCGAACCCAGGGCCTCACACATCCTAGGCAAGCGCTCTACCTCTGAGCTCCAGCCCCAGCCCTGCTTTCATTTTCAAAAACTTCTCTTAAGAAAGGATCTGATCCTCAGCACCACGTACAAAGATGTTGTGTCTGCCGAAAACTAAAAAAATAAAATATAAAAAATTCTCTCTCTAAAAAAAAAAAAAAAAAAGGATCTAAAAAAAGAAAAAGAAAAGAAAGGATCTGAACTAACATTAGGGTATTAATGATTGCTGAAAATATGATTGCTCTTAGGTTACTTGTATTTTAATAGGGGATAAAGTTGTCGATCATAAGCTACAGATTTCTAGGTTTCAAGGAACTTGGGGAAGGTAAATTTTCCCGAGAACCTTCTGGATTGAACAAGCCTACTTCACTCACTCACTGTTCCTGAGAAGGGCTTTGTTGATCTATTATTGACACATCTAGTTCATACCTACCTTCATATTCAATTGTTCTTTTTCTTCTCTCTCTTCCAGAAACATTTCATTCTTTACACACAAAGAAAACCTTGGGTGTCCTCTTGGAACACCACGTCATAGTTATGGAGGAATATCAAGGCCAAGATTATAAAGAACCAGCTTTAAAGGTACAAAGTGGATACAGAACACTCTGAAGTGGACACTGCCAGTATTGTTGGAAGCCTTTTACCCACTTGGAACATGGGTCCACTCAACATAAGAAGTAACAGAACCATATTAGGTATAGAACATTTATGCATATCTTCAACAATGATTAACACCTACTACATGATAAACATTGTCCTAGGTACTAGTAGTTCAACAGGGAACAACTGTCTATTCAGGTGGAATTTACATTCTAGTAGGAGGTGATGGACAAAGAACATAAAAATGTGTCAGGTGGTGATTAAGTGCTATATACCAGGGGGAAAGCAAGGAGTGAAACGCGGCATGGAGGTGGGTTGACAAATGGAGGCAGTGGAGTAGTTGCTACTTGGTACAGGGTGGTCAGGGAAGGGTCCCTTATAAAGTGACATTCAAGCTGGGCACAGTGGTTCATGCCTATAATCCAAGCAACTCAGGAGGCTGAGGTAGGAGAATGGTAAGACCCTCAGCAATTTGGCAGTATCCTGTCTCAAAAATAAAAAGGGCTGGGGATTTAGCTCAGAGATAGGGTGCCCCTGGGTTCAATCCCCAGAACCATAAATAAATGAAAAATATTCAAGTAGGTGAGTGAAGTATAGTATAAGACAGGTGGACATCTGGGAAGATGTAAAAGTAAAAGTGAATGCAGAGACCTCATGGTGTTTGCCCTGTTTGAGAAACATCATCAAAGGCAGCACTTTTGGGAGAAATGAATTAAAAGGCAAGTGGATAGGAGTCTGTGGGACCAGATTACCATGTAAGTAATTGTGAGGACCCTGACTTATTGACTGAAATAAGAAGCCACTGGAGAGAATTTGTTGTTGTTTTGTTTTCTTGTGCAGAGGATCAAAACTAAGCAATGCTGTACCACTGAGCTACACCTCCCACCATTTCTGGAGGGTTTTGAGCAGAGAAGTGATATGATGTGGCTTGTGTACTAAAAAAGATCTCTTTTGGGTAGAGCATGGGCTTTGCATGGTTCAGTAACGAGCACCAAAAAAAAAGAGGATAAACCGGGCGCCACTGTGCTGGCCTGTAATCCCAGCTACTTGGGAGGCTGGCTGAGGGAGAAGGATCACAAGTTCTAGTTCAGCTTCTGCAATTTAGGGAGACACTGTCTCACAAGAAAAGATAAAAATAGCTGGAGATGTAGCTCAGTGGTAGAGCACCCCTAGGTTCAATCCCCAGTACTGAAACACCAAACACCAAATACTTCTCTTGCTCCAGGTGAATCTCTCTTCAGAGCTGAATAAACACTGCCCAATTCATTATCTTTAACTCCTTGTCTTGAAACATCGTATCACTTAACATTTGCGGCGTTGAACCCATTGGTCAGAACTTCCTCTGTTACTAGAGGAAGCCTCTGACATAGCTGTTTTTATTTTCTTTTTTCTTTTTCTTTCTTTCTTTCCTTTTTTTTTGGAGAGGGTTGCTCGGGATTGGACCCAGGAGTGCTTAACCATTGAGCTACATCCTCAGCCCTTTCTGTTTTTTAATTTTGCGAAAGTGTTTCACTAAGTTGCTGAGGCTGTCCTTGAACTTGAGATCCTCCTGCCTCAGCCTCCCCAGTCGCCAGGAGAACAAGGCGCCCACGCGCCTGGCAGAAGTCAAGTCTTATTCAGAGGAAATGCTCCTCCACGACCAATTCAGGACCCTTTCACGCCTAGCCACGGCGGGCGCATAAAGGCCTCGGTGGCCACGGCTGCTTCTCTGGTCCTATCAGCCGAGGCCTGGACTCTGTACCATGACAGGGCGAAACTGCACCAAGCAGCTTCTCTAAAGGACCTCGGCGATCGCGATGGGTGAGAGGTTGGCAGTGCCGCCTCACGTGACCGCCGCGCCCTCTCCTAGTGGACAGTGGTGCCTGCTCACGTGATGGGAACTGGCCAATGGCTGGCCTCTGCGTGCTTGGCTCCTGGTTGCTAGGCGACCCGGTGGCGGCCGGTCCTCCTCGGCTGCGGACGTGCTGCGGGAAGTTTTCGGTGGCTGTGGAAGTTCCTTGTGGCTGCCGCTTTCGCTCCCGCGGGAGTCCCGGGTGGCAGCCCCTTTCCAGGCTTGAGCCCAGGCTTCCCGCCTCCACCGTCAGGCGGGCGCTGGATCCTGGAGGCTGACCTGGCGGCCTGGGTGCTGCAGGGGCGGGGTAGCCAGGGTCCACCCTGGGCCTCTCAGCTCAAGGGAACGGGTCGCGCTCCACGTCCGGCAGGGACTTGGCGTAGGCACTGGCGGGCAGAAGTGCTAGGACTTGGTAGTAGCGCCAGGCGTGGCTTCCTGCGGCTTCCTTGTTGTGCAGGCCAGGGCTCTTGCCTGGGCTGGAGGAAGTGCGCGATGGGGACTCTACACAATGCTTCCATTAAAAAAAAAAAAAAAAAAAACCCAACTTGAACCCAGAGGTGTAGCTCAGTAGTAGAGTATTTGCTTAACATGTACAGGGCCCTGAGTTCCATCCCCAGCACGCAAAAATAAATAAAAATGAAAATAGTATTCAAAGCATCAGATAAGGGCAAATCTGATTTTCTTTTCTTTTTTAAAAATTTGTTCTTAGATTTACATTACAGCAGAGTGTATTTTGACATACACATACACGGAGTATAAATTCTCATTCTTTTACATAATGCCGAGTTACTGGTTCCGCTGGTCATGTATTCATATATGAACGTAGGAAAGTATGGGATTCATTCCACTGTCCTTCCTATTACCATCCCCTCGTCCTTCCCTTCATTCCCCTTTGTCTAATTCAATGAGCTCTATTCTCTGACCCCCACCCGTTATTGTGTGTTAGCATCCATATATGGAAACATTTGGCCTTCGGGTTTTTGAGGATTGGCTTATTTCCCTTTGTATAATAGTCTCCAGTTCCATCCATTTACCAGCAAATGTCATAATTTCATTTTTCTTTATGGCTGAGTAATTTTCTATTGTGCATATATACCACATTTTCTTTACCCAGTCATCTATTGAAGGACACCTAGGTTGGTTCCATAGCTTAGCTATTGTGAATTGAGCTGCTATGAACATTGATGTGGCTGCACCTCTATAGTATGCTGATTTTAAGTCCTTTGGATATATGCTGAGGAGTGGGTTAACCGGGTCAAATGGTGGCAAAATAGTTTCTGAATACAAAGACAGAGCAATGAAGGTTAGCACACTTTTGTTCTATTTACAAGAGAAGAAATTTCTCAAATTATATAGGAAACATTTGGGTATCCAGAAACCCAGTGTAATGATTTATAGGCTTGATGGGATTTCATTTATGTAAAAGTTTACTGGAAGGAAAGTGACCACAACACTCGGAGAGACCAAGAGATCTTTATTACAGCAGTGCAACAGAGGAGAAGAGAGAGAAAGAGAAGGAAAGAGAGAGAGAGAGAGAGAGAGAGAGAGAGGGAGAGAGAGAGAGAAAGAGAGATAGCAAGAGAGAAAGCAAGAGAGAGAGGGGGCCCGGCAAGAGGGAGTTTTTATAGCCCAAATCTAATGAGGTCTCTGGGTCTGCAAGCTGCCTGTTGGCACAAGGGGGGTTAAGTGTTCGGCCTTGAGAGGGGGCTTGGGCGTTTGGGCTTGAAGCAAATAGTTGATAAAGAACCAGACAGAGGGTTTGAGTGGCCAGGTCATCCTGCAGCTAACTTTGTTTGGCATGCCCTGCAGACAACTTACTCAGCCTGTCCTGCACCTAACATTTACAAAAATCATTATATTGGAATTATGAAATTCAAATGTCTCAAGTAAACTTTGACTCAGATAAAGAACTATGGTTTTCTTACAGTTTGTTGTTCTTGGAGTTCACTGAATTGTTTGAATTGCTGAGGTTTTAATTTTCATCAAGTTTGGGAGAAATTTGAGGTCTCCAATTGCACATGCATTAGGCCACTTGATCTGACCTTGAATTCAATGATGCTTTATTCTCCCTGCCTCCTCTTTCTTTTGTCACTCACCAACTCTTGGTATCCTCTATTACTGTGCTTTTCAAACTTAACTAATTTTATTTCTGTTTGTGGTGGGGTCTCTCCTGGGGCCTCATACATGCTACGCAAGAGCTCTCTCTCTCTCAGTCAGACTTACTGAATTTTATTTGGTTTTGTTCTGTTTTGTTTTTTCCTTTTGGTTGTGGGGTTGAACCTAGGGCTTTGCACATGCTAAGCATAGACTCTACTGATTCCCAGCCCAAACCTACAATTTTTGGGGGCAGTGTTTAATCTACCTTTAATCCTGTCTCTTGTGGTTTCAGATATTATAGTTTTCATCTATAGAAGTTCAATTTTATCTCTTATGTCTCTATTTAACATTTGGAACATGAAATATAGTTATGGTAACTTTCAATGTCATTGATGCTAATTCTAACATCTGTGTCACTTCTGGGTCTCTCTCTCTCTCTCTTTCTTTGATACCAGGAATTGAACTCAGGGGCGCTTAACCACTGAGCCATGCCCCCAGCCCTTTTTTATTTTTTTGACACAGGGTCTCACTAAGTTGCTTAGGGCCTCACTAAGTTGCTGAGACTGGCTTTGAACTTGGGATCCTCCTACCTTAGCTCCTGAGCCACTGGGATTACTAGCATGTACCACTGCACCTAGGGTGTTCTGGGTCAGTTTTAATTGATTGCCTTGTCTCTTCATTATGGGTTATATTTTCCTATCTCTTTGTTTGCCTGGTCATTTTTTATTAGTTGCCAGACATTTTGAGTTTTGAGTTGTTTGGTCCTGGGTATTTTTGTATTCCTGTAGATCTTCTTGGGGATGCCATTAAGTTACTTGGAAAATTTTTTACTCTTTTGAATCTTTTAAGATTTGTTAGGCAGAACCAAAGCAATTCAAATTATTTTCCTAAGGAAGACCTTCATAAGTATTTTTCCCAATGCCCCATAAATTATGGGATTTTTCCAGTTCAGCTGGTAGTAATAGGTGTGATCACCAGACACCCTTCCCTCTAATCCTATTATCTCCTCCTCCTCCCCCCCTCCTCCTCCTCTCCCTCCTCCTCCTCCTCCTCCCCCCTCTCCTCCTTTTACATGGTTCTTGTCTATTTTGCAGTGCTGGGATTGATCCCAGGGCTTTGTGCATGCCAAGCTCTTGCTTTCCCACTGAGCCCCACAGTAGCTCTTTCCCAAACCTCAGCTTGCTTGCTTGCTTGCTTCCTTCCTTCCTCTCTTTCTTTTCTTTCTCAGGATCTTGCCATGTCGCCTAGGCAGGCCTTGAACCCTCAGACTCCTGAGTGACTGGGATTGCTGTTGTGCACCACCATGCCTGCCTGCTGACAGCCATTGCCAAGTAGGAATGACGCATGGTAATTTCTTTGTCAGACTACCCCATGTTGCTTAGAGGAAGGACTCTCCATTGTGGACCTAGGTCATTTGCAGTGACATTGCATGTATGTTTGAGAAAGGTGACCTTGCTCAAGGACCAGGGCGGATCTGGGTTTAGGGAGGATCAGGGTTTAGGGAGCATCCTGCTCCTTGGGTTTAGGGCGGTTCCAGGTTTAAGGTGGACCCTGCTGGGAATAGGGCATATCCTGCTGCCTCAAGCGCCCTCCCGTGCCTTGAGTTCCCCTTGAGTTCTCGCGGGATTCAGAGAGTATTTGGGATTCAGACCACGGTGGAGAGGTGGATTTCCCCAGAACGTGCGTGTAGAGGGCCGGTGAGAGTTCGGGAATAAAGAATTGCTGTTTGAATCTACAAGGCTGTGAGTGGCTCGTGATTTTGTGCCCAGCCAGACTGCAGCACCTGCCCAAGGCGTTTTCTTACACACAGGTGCCCAGCAGTGGTCTGCTGAATTCTAGAGGCATGTACTTTACCCGCCTCTGGGGTTCTCTCCTGACCTCCTCCTCTCTGATGCTCTAGCTGCCTCTGCCTCCTTGGACTCTCAGCTCTGCTCAACTCAGGGATTCCACCGAGTTTGGCCTCGGTTTTCCTTCTCTGCACGGTAGCCTGGAAACTCTCAAGGCAGTGAACTGGGACAATAATCGCACTGATCTTATTTGTCATCCATTTTCAAAACATTACTTTCCTCTGTGGCCCAATGTCCAGTGGGTCTCTTTTTTTAATTGTCTTTTGTAGTTGTAGATGGACAGAATGCCTTTATTTTATTTGTTTATTTATGTGGTGCTGAGGATTGAACCCAGGGCCTTGATAGACCCAACCTGATCTTTTCTTAAAATTGGGCATCTCGCCTCAAAGCCATGAAAAGATAATTTCGGCTTTACTATAAATTACTGCAAATTCTGAACCTGCTTGGAATGCCTGCCCGTGCCTTGAACTCACCCATGCCTGGCTCTCTGACCAGATAGCAGCCCTCTCTGAAACTTTAGTGACGCCTCACAAATCTTGGCCTTCCCTGGCCAGACAACGACCCTCTCTGAGTCTCTAATGGTCCTCTTAAATTCTGATGTTGGGGCCAGCAAAAATTGTAAACTACCATTAGTGTGATGTTTGTCAGAGTTCTGTTATCTGTAACCCCCCCTTTGTGTAACTTTCTGGGCTATAAAGCTGGGCTGTAGGAAAGCTGGGGTGCTGTCTTGTTCCCGCCGTTTTGGGAGGGAGAGGCAGCCCGGCCGGTCGAAATAATAAGCTTGCTTTAATTTGATTTTTAATTGGAGTCAGTGGTCTTTTCTTGCGTCCTGGTCTAACAGCCTCACGCGTGCCAGGCAAGTGCTCTGCCCCTGAGCCCCAGCCCCAGCACCAATGTCCAGTGGGACTTGAAAACTTTTTTACCTTTCTTTCCTTTTTTTCCGTCCTTCTTTTCTTTGTTCTAGGCAGCAAAGTAAATAAAGTCTGTTTCTTTGTCTCTATTTCTAAAAGCAGAAGTCCAAATATCTTGCCCATCTGCAACACTTTGAACACCCCCAAATCACTGCATATTGAAATTTCTTTTTTTTGTTTAGTGTATCTTTATTTTATTTTATTGTTTTGTGGTACTGGGGATGGAACCCAGTGCCATCACACATGCTAGACAACTGTTCTACCACTAAGCTACATCACCAGTCTGTTTTTCTTTTGGTTTTGAGATAGGGTCTTTTTATGACACCCAGGCTGACCTCTAACTTGAGATTCTCCTGCCTCAGCTACTTGAGTAGCTGGGATTATAGGTGTGCAGCACTGCACCAGGCTGAAACTCTTTTTAAATTGGATTATATACTGTTGAATTTATAACCAGTTATTTCCAGGGGAAGAAAGCTTTTGTCCTGCTTTCTACCCCTGGCAGACTAAACCAATGCCTGGCACTTGGCTCATGCCCAGTGAGAGCTGGACTAGATGGATAAACTATTTTGAGCAAACAGCTGTTGATGAGCTTATGGTGTTTTCTTGCAACATTTGCTGATGGGCTTTTGCAATCTTCTTCTTGCCTGCCAGCAGAAGAATGAAAGCCAGGCAAAATGGAAATTTCTGAGATTTGTTATTCATGATTGTAATTATCTACAAAAATGTACCCTTTAAGAGCTGGGGCTGTAGTTCAGTGGTAGAATGTTGAGGGCCACAGCCTAGTTGGGATGACCATGGCGTTCTGCCAGAAGGGAGTGGTTGAGAGGTGACGCCAGGGAGCCATTGAGATGATGATGGTTATGTTAAGCTGTGTATTCAGTTGTATATGGACCCATGCTGTCTGGCCATAGGGTGGCTCCGGGTGGTTCCTGCTGCCTTGGGCGCCCCCTACTTTGGAGTTCTCCTGGAGGTCCGAGTGGGGTAGGCTCGGAGGCCGGGGGAATGTGCGTGAAGTGCTGGTGGAGTTCGGGCAATAAAGTTTCCTGTTTGAACATACAAGTGCTTTGTGGTGGCTCGGTGATTTGTGCCCAGCCAGACTGCAGCAGTAGAACTTTTGCCTACCATGTGCAAAGCCCTGGATCTGACCTCAGTACCTGCCCCCGCCCAAATAAAAAACCAACCCAATCAAAAACTGCTTCATTTTAGCTTGGTGCTGTAGCAGCTACTCAGGAGGCTGAGGCAGGAGGATGGATTGAGCCCAGAAATTCAAGGCCAGCCTGGGCAACATGGCAAGAGAAGTCTACAAAAAGAGCTCCAAAACAATTTTGATAGTAGCTTTGGGAAAGGTGTCAACACCGGGGATCCTTTTGTCCCCTTCTTAGTTCTTCAGTAAGTGATGAGGCTCCTTTTCTACCAATCACTCTGACCTAAATCAAACAGGTAAGGCCATCTCTAATTGTCCTGGTACAATAACATCATTGTCTTAGCATTTCAGTTTCTTATCAAACATAAATATTTTACAGGGTAATCGGAAGTACAAATGAAAGTATTGTAAGGGTAAGAGAAATTGAAGTTAAAGTGTAAAAGACTGGGTGTTGTAAAGTTTCTAAGCTGCAAGGCCTGAGTTAAAAAGTAAAGGACCAGGTATTGTTAAGTTCCTATGCTACACGCAAAACCTGAAATTCCTGTAGCTGTTAAGACAATACTCGGAACTGCCCAGTAAATATTCCCCCTGACCGCCTGGTTGTTTAATAACCTAGGACCCTGTGCGACCTTGCACGTAGACATCGCAGGGCCTAAACCAATCAGTTTGAATGTGTACCCTGCTTTAGAACTGACCTATCACCCCCGCCCGACCTGTTTCCGCCAATGAATGAACTAATCATGTTTAGGAGTTGTTGTTTGATTTTCCCGCGGTGTATGATGATTTGTTAAAGGAGACTGTGATGTATGTAAAGTCCCTGCCCTCCCCAAAAAGTGTACTTAAGCAGTGCTCAGCCCCTCCTCGGGGCTCTGGGCTGCTCTCCCTTCCTGAGTGAGCACGGAGCCCCAGCGCGCTGGATTGGATCCTCAATAAACCCCTTTTGCTGTTGCATGAGCCACGGTCTCTTGGTGGTCTCTTCCTCCAACGTTCGCTGGACCCTTACAATATGTCAACCGTTGAATTCAGAAGAAATTGAGATGTAAATGCAAGTCATAAAAGAGAACAAATATTTTATGGTCTCACTGATTTTATTAGGCCACAGGACACATTGTCTCACAGGCGCTTGATTTATGTGAACCCTCTATCTGAACTTCAAGCATTCTTATCCTCCAAGCACATACGATGTTTTCTTCCTTTTTATTGCTTAGCACACATTGGCTTAAAGAGGCATTTTTGTCTAAAACACAGTTTCCCATGTGTCCTTTAAGTTACAGTCCCTTTAATCATCAATTATTGAGTATTCAGTCTTACTAATAACTTGAGTCAGATCTATTTAGCCAGAGTATATAGTTTAAAATTAATAATCATCCTTTACATTTGTCTAATGCCTTTCTCTCTAAGGAGCAGGTTGATGGTGACAGTATGTCATCACTGGGCAGACAGGAAGGATAAGTGGCAGTTCTCACTCTGCAGACAAGAGGAGCTACTCAGAAGTAGCTAATTTAGGTGGGTGTGGTGGTGCATGCCTGTAATCCCAGCCATTTGGAAGGCGGAGGCAGAAGGATCCCAAGTTTGAGGCCAGCCTGGGCAACTTATCGAGACCATGTCTCAATAAACTCAGTGGTACAGCACACCTGGGTCCAATCCCTAGTACCAAGAGGGGGCAGGGAGAAGCAGCAACTGAAGTCCTTACACTCATGGAGTGCCATCTAAAGCAAATGTGTCTGAGACTGGCTGGAGCTTGGGAAAAAAAAATCTCAGTGTTTTCTTCAAGAAAACTTTGAGAGTGGGTGCAGGGGTGCACACCTGTAATCCCAGTGCCTTGGGAGCCTAAGACAAGAAGATGGCAAGTTTGAGGCTAGCCTGGGCAATTTAGATAGACCCTGTCTCAAAATAAAAAAAATAAAAAGGTCTGGGGATGTGAATCAGTGGTTAAATGCCCCTGGATTTTGTCCCTGGCTCCCCCCCCCCCAAAAAAAAAAAAAAAAAGAAAAAGAAAAATTAAGGAAGGAAGGAAGGATAAGCCTAATTCCAGCAAAGCAATAATAAACAAACAAACAAACAAATAAATAATAGTTAATTAAAATAAAATATTAAAAAAATAAAATTTTAAGTGGTGCAAAGACTACATTAAGATAGCCCAATGTGTAATAAAACTACCGAGGTGTCAGGATGAAGTCAGATGACTCCGTTATTTTTCTGGATGGTTTGAGAGGCGTCCAGTCTTTAGGGTCTCTCCTAAAGTTACCTTGTTACCATAATCTCAGGTGTCAGTTGAAGGGGACAGATGTAAATTGTGTCATAACTGTGATATAAACTGTCACCTGATTGAGTGAGGGAGAGCTCTATCCACTGTCTGAATTCCTCTCTTCCTCTCTGTTAGCAGATCAAGCAGAGGTTTTCTGGGCCCTCTCCTGGCTTGACATTGAAACTACGTAACAGTGATTTTTCCCCCCCTTCAGGGATGGGTCTTTAAATAAATCCATGTTCTTTCCTCCCTTTCTCTTGCTCTAGGAGGCTTATATTATTGTTACTTTGTGTTTTTTCTTTCTTTCTTTCTTTTTTTTTTTTTTTTTTTTTTTTTTGGTACTAGGGATAGAACCCAGGGGAGCTTAACACTGAGCCACATCCCCAGTCCCTTTTTATTTTTTCAATTTTGAGACAGGGTCTTGCTAAATTGCTGGCCTCTAACCTGGATCCTCCTCCTCAGCCTCCTAGGTGGCTACATTTACACATGTAAATGAATGGCAGGAGGCTCATTTTAGAGGATGAGGGATAGACAGGGCCAATTACTTAGTATCTGGAGAAAAGTGGTGAGATTAATCTGGTTTCAGATGTTCATGGGTCATGCTGAACTGAGACTGAATAACCAATCACATGTTCAAATAATGCACACTACTCACTACTCTCTCTCTCTCTCATATATATATCTTTTTTTTTTTTTTTTGTACCAGGGATTAAATTCAGGGGCACTCAACCACTGAGCCACACCCCCATCCCTCTTTTGTATTTTATTTAGAGACAGGGTCTCACTGAGTTGCTTAGCTCCTTGCCATTGCTGAGACTGGCTTTGAACTCGAGGTCCTCTTGTCTCAGCCTCTTGAGCCCCTGGGATTGCAGGTGTGCGCCACCATACCCGGCACACACTGCATTCTGTATTAAAAATGGTATTGTTGGAGGTAACCCCATGTGAGTTTGTGAACTATACCATGAGATGTATTATAGGCAAAATAAACAGCTTTGAATCCCAGACCTCACTCACGAATGCTAGGTAAGCACTCTATCACTGAGCTATATCCTCAGTCCTTCTTTAAAAATTTTTATTTTAGCCTGGTGTGGTAGCACATGCCTGTAATCCCAGCAACTATGGAGACCAAGATAGGTAGACCTCAAGTTCAAGGCCAGCCTTGGCAATCTAGCAAGACCCTATCTCAAAAAATAAAAAAGGACTGGATGAAAAGTGGTAAAGTTCGGTGGTAAAGTGCCCTTGGGTTCAATCCCTGTGGGAGACCAACCTCACATGTGATTAAGTTAACTCCCCTGCTGGGGGATGTGGTGTCAGGCACCCATGCTGCTAGACTGCCTGCTCTTCTAGGGTTCTAGTGACTGTCTTCTTGCCTGGGTGTGTCTTGCTACAGCCCCATGGGTGGAGCTACGCTCATCTGTTCCTTTGTAATATAACCCCTTGCCACGTTTAGGATAGAATCTTCCACGGAAGTGCCTTGTGTGTGTCCCCTTCTCTTACTGTGCCCTTGGGTGTGGCCTACCCAGGTGTCAGTCAACCTGCTGACAGTGGACATCATGAAGATACTCAGCCCCCGGAAACCTAACCCCTTGCCTCATTTGAACAGCTTCTCCTCAATAAAAGGGGTCAGCGCGAGCTCTCGCTCTCTCTTCCTGTGGACCCTTAAGGTCAGAGGAGCCATCACAGGGACCCCAAAGAAAAAGGTATTTGTGTCTCTTGTGTGGTTATTTTGCACAGCCCAGTCAGCCCAGTTCAACTGGAGTGACCCCTGAGCCTTTTAGTCGAGAACAGAAACCCTGCAAATCCCCAGTACCAATACAACCATAAACAAACAAACAAATAAATAACTTTGAGACAAGCTCTCACTTAAGTTTCCCAGCTAGCCTCAAACTTATGATCCTCCTGCCTCGGCCTTTTTTTTTTTTGGTGGTGCTGGGGATTGAACTCAGGGCCTCACACATGCTAGGCATTACCTTAACCTCTTGAGTCCCTGGGATTACCAGGTGTCCGCCACTGTGCCTGGCTGGATTTGGACACACTTGGATGTGACAGATTCTTTGCTTGGTCAAACTTTATTCAGGTTTCTGAATCATCTTCTGGGCCTTTTTGTGTATTTTCTTATAAAATCAAGTTTTAGCAAAGAACCCTACAAAGTCAATTTAGCAAGAACTCCATACTGTGGATATCTGATCATTCTCAGTATCCAATCAATTCCCACAGGTGAAGTCTGCTCTCCCCCTGCCTGTCTTCAGCGAACATCCAGCTAGGTCGAGTGAGCCAGGACACTCCTTACCCTTGGTAAAGAGCATTTCCTCTTGGTCACTCCATCGACTGTCCCCCATAACCCGCTCCTTGGCTATAGCCACTCACCATGCTGTATTGACTGGAGCGCGATCTCTGTCTCCTCTCTGCAGAACCCTATTGCAACAGTCCCGTACCCATTTCCACAATCCTAAGTGAAGTCTTCCTTCGCACGCCTTAGCAAGTGTGACTGAATTTTTTTTTCTTTAACATAGGCATGTATTCCAAATGGCATGGTTTGGATGTGGTTCATCCCTAAAGGTCTCCAGTGGCCATGTTAGAGGTGGCAGCAAAAAGGTGGGGGTGTATTGGGAGGTAATTAGGTCATTTGGGGTCACTGTGAGAAGGGATTAATGTAGTTCTGATGGGACCCAGTTTGTTCCCAAGAGAGTAGGTTGTTATAAAAGAGCAAGACTGGCTTCCTGTTTCTTGTTCTACCATTGCGATAGCAACCCCTGTGTAGCCCTCAGCACAGGGCTAACCAACAGGTATGTCCAAGCTGGTCTCTCAGCCTCCAAAACTGTGTGAGTTTTCTTATAAGTAGCCAGCTTCAGGCATTTTGATATGAGAAAATGAACTAATACACTAAACATGATAAAAAAAAATATCAATTTTTTTTTGGCCAAGGGTACAGTGGTACAGCACTTGCATAGCTCTATCAGGAGTAAGAACATGATACACTCAGGACAAACGATATGAAAGAAATAGTAGAATCTGTGTCTGGGATTGGGGTCTCTGGTAAACTGCCTGATTGTGGCCTGCTTGGTGACTAGGAAGTTTCTGTGCAAAGACACAGGATGCCTGGCTGCTATAGCAATGTACTTTACAAGGAAACTCTGTGTTGGAGTCTTATCAGTTTCGACCTTCACCTCAGGCACACAGCTCCTGGGAATATAGGGACCTGTAGGTATTCTGGCCGTGGAAATGTACAGGGAAGCGTTTCTCTGGTGAGCAAACTCCGGGGCTGGGGGGGAACAGGTGCTCTGTCCTCCACCCTCGGAATGCCCAGCAATTTCTCTTTGAAGCTAGTAAGATAACTCTACAGGTGCAGTATCTAGTTACTATGGTAATGTCCTTAGAGAAAAGGGGGCTGTCTTAAACAGCCCGGACTTTGGTCTCAATTATCCAGCACCTGGGATTAAAGGAATACTAAATAATAATGTAGTCACGGTACTAAGGAGCTATGGAACTTTTGATATAAAGAAACCTGGCTGCTTGGAGGGACAGCCACTCTTTTTCTCTTCTTCCTGCCTCTGCATCTCGTCTCTGTGTCTCTTTTTATTTGCCTTATGGAAAGAAAAATCAGGAGTAAGAAAATGATACACTTAGGACAAATGATATGAAACAAATAGTAGAATCTGAGTGTTGACAATAACAGAAATTGTTGAATTTGTTCTGGAAAATGGTCAGGACTCGCCAAAAGGTCTCTTGCAACAATGAACTCATTATTTACCACTAGAGAACTTTGTCCTGGTCCTGCAGAGTGGAGGCTGGGGTGATGTGGGTTCAATGTGTCATCTTTGTATAGAGGTTACAATTTAATTCAAACTTGGGCCATCCAATGTCAGAGATTAAAAAAAAAAAAAAAAACACTGAATGGGTCACATAATTCATCACAGTCACTCCTTTCCTTTCCTTCCCTGGTGTATTTTTCTTCTTAGAAATAAAGAGGATAGCAGATTAGTGGACTTTTGGTTCTGTGCCCTGTCCCAAGTCCTTTTAAATCTTTTAATTAATTAATTAATTTATTTATTTATGCGTATGTGGCACTGGGGATCAAGCCCAGGATTTTGTGAATACTAGGCAAATGCTTTATCACTGAGCTACACCCTCAGCCCTCGTTTTAAAAAACAAAGTTAGGGCTGGGCACGGTGGCACATGCCTGGTAATCCCAGTGGCTAGGGAGGTTGAGACAAGAGGATCACAAGGTCAAAGCCAGCCTCAGCCACAGCGAAGCGCTAAGCAACTCATTGAGATTCTGTCTCTAAATAAAATATGAAATTGGCTAGGCTGGGGCTGGGGCTCAGTGGCAGAGCGCTTGCCGAGCACTGGGTTCAATCCTCAGCACCACATAAAAATAAAACATATTTTAAAAATACAAAATAGGGCTGTGGATGCGGTTCAGTGGTCTGTGAACTTTGTCCAGAACTTTGTCCTGGTCCTGCAGAGTGGAGGCTGGGGTGATGTGGGGTTCAATGTGTCATCTTTGTATAGAGGTTACAATTTAATTCAAACTTGGACCATCCAATGTCAGAGATGAAAAAAATAAAACCACTGAATGGTTCACATAATCCCATCACAGTTAATTTTGGTACCAGTTCAATCTCTGGTACCAAAAAAAAAAAAAAAAAAAATTAGCTGGGCACTACCCTGCCTGTAATCCCAATGGGGCCCCGGAGGCTGAGGCAGAAGAAAAGAAAGTTCAACACCAGCCTCAGCAAAAAGGGAGGCACTAAGCAACTCAGTGAGACTCTGTCTCTAAATAAAATACAGAATAGGGCTGGGGATGTGGCTCAGTGGTCTAGTGTCCTTGAGTTCAATCCCCAATAACCACACCCCCTTGCCCCCCAAAAAAGTTAGCCAGGCATAGTGGCACACACCTGTAATCCCAGCAACTCCAATAACAAGTTTGAGGCCAGCCTCAGCAAATTAGCAGGACCACTCTCAAAAACTAAAAATATATAATGGCCTGGGGTTGTAGCTTAATAATACAGTGTCCCTGTGTGCAATCCCCAGTAAAAAATAAAAAAAAATAAAAAGTAAAGATTAGACTGCTTCCTGAGAATTCCTTCTTCTTTTTTTTTTTTGCCTGTACTGGGGATTGAACCCAGGTGTATTCTACCACTGAGCCACATCCCCAGCCTTTTTTATTTATTTCTTTATTTTTTCAGACAGGGTTTTGCTAAGTTGCTGAGGCTGGCCTCGAACTTGGATCTTCCTGCCTTGACCTCCCCTGTCGCTGGGATTACACGTGAGCGCCAAAGCAACCAGCTCAGACATGTCTTGATACATTATTGTTTAAAAAATGCATTTCCATTTCCATTGCTTAATGAAAGATCTCTTTTCCTTCAAACCTTTTGGGCTTTAAAAATAATACTCCGAATGGGAGAAGAGCCTGCCAGAGGCCAGGTGCGGGGGGGACGCAGGGCGCAGCTGGGGCAGGAACGGTGGCAGGAGCTGGGAGCCCTGCTGGCTGTTTACCGACGGAGCCAGAGGCTGAAGTTCAGCCTGCGCTGGGGGCAGAGACGCTGGTCCCGAGCCCTCCCCCGCCTTTGATCCGCAGGGCGCCCTGTCTTTTGAGCCCTGCGGCTCCCTCCGGGCTGGCACTCTCGCCTTGCGGGCTAGTGGGACCCTTCGGGGGCACTCTGGTCCGGTGGCCTCGCGGGCTCGGAAGCGGGCGGGCGACATGCTGCGTCTGCTGGCGACCCGCTGCACCCGGGGCCTGGGGTCCAGCGTGCCTGCGCGTCCTGCCACCGGGCTCTGCCTCCCGGGGCGCAGCCAGAGCCGCCGAGCCTCCGACATGCCCCGGAACCACCCGCCCAGCCCCGAGTTGGTGGCCCGGTCGGTGGGCATCTGCTCCATGATGCGCCTGCCCGTGCAGACGTCCCCGGAGGGGCTGGACGCTGCCTTCATTGGGGTGCCCCTGGACATTGGGACCTCCAACCGGCCCGGTGCGAGGTAAGGTCCCCGGCGTCGGGGTTGGGACGTTTTGGCTGGGACTGATTATGGAGCGTGGAAGGCGCGCGGACAGACACTTCCGCTCACCCTGGGTAGGTTGGAAGCTGGTGGCCGGCTCCAAAATGGTTTGAGAGACCTTTGATTCCCCTCCTTCCTCCACAAGCGGTCCAGGGCTCAACACGGGACTGGAGGGCTGGTCCTCTCGTGTCATCATTGGTCAGGAAGGGTTTCTGGAGCCCCCTCCTTGGACCTTGCTGGGATGGAGGATGTGGGTACCTTCTCTGCTCTCTCCACCCGGCCTTACAGTGGAAGGTGACATTTTGTTTGAGAACAGAAACTGGCTGCCCCTTCCCCAAATCTCTAAGTATAACTGACTGGGGGTGGCCGGGAAGCAAAGAAGCTCGAATTAAGGAAATTTTCTCAGGATTAAATTAGAGAAAGTAAAACTCCTTTTCCTAATTATTGAGCATCAGCAATTTCTAATTCAGCTCTTCGAATCTGATTGTAACTGTCTGAATGGTCAAAGCCTTATTTTATTTATTTTTGTAGGTACTGGGGATTGAATCCAGGGGCACTTTACCACTGAGTTACATCCCCAGCCCTTAATTGTTTGTTTTTTTGAGACAGTCTTGCTAAATTGCCAAGACTGGTTTTGAACTTGTGATCCTTCTGCCTTATTTTCCTGGGTCACTGGGATTACAGGTGTGGCCCATAGGCCCAGCTCCAAAGCCACCATTTATTATTTAAATGTATGTCCCCACCGGCAGGACACATCAACGTGGGCAGCGAACCTAGATGGGGAGGAATGAAGGGACAAGAGATACGAAAGGTGACAGCAAGACAGGAGTTCTGATCAAGCTGCAAACTTTTATTGTTCACACAGGGGTATTTATGGGCTGGGAATGGGGGAGCTCTCTTAACGGCAGTTGCTGGATGTCTTCACAAGGTGAGATAACGCAGGATGTTTCAGGAAGACAGATGGCCGCAGGATGTCTCAGGGAGATGGATGGCTGCAGGGTGTCTCCCAGGCAAGATGTCTCCCAGGGGGCTGTTTCTTGTAACTGTCAGGCTATTCTTTGAAGGAGAACTCCCTTCTAGTCCCTGGGACTGTCAGGCTATTCTTTGAAGGAGAACTCCCTTCTAGTCCCTGGCAAATGTAAGGCACTTTGCATAGATTACCTAATTTCTTAGAACAAGGATGTGAAGTAAATACCATTATTATCATATGGATTTGGAAACTGAGTCTTGGGGAGATTAAAATATTATCTAATGTCATTTAATAAGTGGTGATGAGTGGGCCCCTAACTCTGTGTTTTTATTTATTTGCAGAACTGGGAATTGGACCCAGAGATGCTCTACCACTGAGCTATATCCCCAGCCCCCCAGCCCCATTTTTTTGAGGCAGGGTCTTGTTTGATTGCCTAGGCTGATCTAGAATTTGTAATCCTCCTATCTCAGCCTCACCAAATTGATGAGCTTATAGGTTGCGCCGCCATGCCCAGCAAATTTGTGCCTTTAATTTCTTTAATATACAAACTAGGGCTGGGAGGTAGACAGCTTACTTAGCATGCACAAGACCCTGTGTTTGTTCCCAGCACCGCAAAAAGAAGAAAAAAAATTAAATATATATATATATGATCAGTGGTTCTCAGTAGGGGTGGGTTTGTACCCAGGGGACATCTGGCAATGCCTAGAAGTATTTTGCTTGTCACAACTTGGGGGAGAAAGTGCTACTGACATCTAGTGGGTACAGGCCAGAGAAGCTGTTAAACATCCTGCAAGGCAAAAACCCGCAGAAGAGACTACTTGAATGTCAGCAGACCCGAGCTGTTAAAGCCTGGCCTAGCAGAGAGAGCCTTCGCACCTGGGCATGGGGCTGACAGGTGATTCTTTTCCTCCAGATTCGGACCCCGACGCATCCGGGAAGAATCTGTGATGCTCCGGACAGTCAATCCTAGCACAGGGGCCCTGCCCTTCCAGTCCCTCACAGTAGCTGACCTGGGCGATGTGAATGTCAATCTTTACAACCTTCAGGACAGCTGCCGGCTAATTCAAGAAGCCTATCAGAAAATAGTAGCAGCTGGTTGTGTTCCTCTGACCTTGGGTAATGTCTGCTAGGGTGAGGGGAGTTCTCTGGGCTCATTTGTCATTCGCTTGAGTACTGCTACTTCTGCAGAAGATGGTAACAGTAGGAAAGAGAACACTCTAATTCCTTTATTTTAGTCCCTGGGGACAGGATATGTAAAATATTGGAGTAGTGTGGCCGGTAGGGCTGGTGGACTAGGGGAAGGCGGATGAGGCCTTTGCTTTGGTGTATAATTTAAAGGATGCAAAAAAAAAAAAAAAAAAAAAAAAAATCAGCAATCAAAATCAATATGGCAGGATAAATATTACCAATTTTTCTTTTTTGCCTTTGGCTCCAGCATGGCTGGAACAGCATGGTTACTGATCTTGTCTTTATTTTTATTTTTTGGTCATCACAGATTTTTTTTTTAAATCTATTGTAAGGTTAGGGGTGGAACCAAGGGCCTTGTCAATGCTTGGCTAGTGAGAGTTCTACCACTGAGCTATCTCTGCAGCCCTGCATTGATTTTGATCTTCAACAATACTGTGTTAAGCTTGGCATAATAGTGCACATTTATAATCCCAACAACTTGGGAGGCTGAGGCAGGAGGATTACAAGTTGGAAGCCGGCTTCAGTAACTTAGTGAGACCCTGTCTCAAAATTAAAAGTAAAAAAGACTGGAGGTATAGCTCAGTGGTGGAGCACTCCTGGTTTCAATCCTCAGTACAAAAATAAACAAGCAAACAAACAAACAAAAATCTGTGTTAAAATAGGGTCGCTCTTTTACTAAGTGCTATGGCTTCCTTTAAATGTTATACCCCAGTATGTGTCTCACCATCCCAGGCCCGGGGAAGGCTGCCAGTAGGGACTCCCTGTGACTTTCCAAGGATTTCAAAGACAATGTTCATCATGACTGTGGGGAGAGCTGCAAAGGGTGTCTGTCCTGGTCAGGATCCTAATCAACCCGTAGGGTAACTTTCCCTTCACCCTCCTCCACTCTCACTTTCTTATTTCTCTCTTCTCTGTTTTGTAAATAGTTAAAATGACCCAGAACTTTTTCTAAATATTCCAATTTATTTTTGCCAAATGAGAGGTCCTAGTCTGCACAGCATGGTGGTAGGGACCTTGGCTTCTTGGTGGAAGGTTTGAAATCTCAGCTCTACCTTTCACTAGCTGTGTTACTGTATCCACTGCTTGGTGCCTCATTTCCTCGTTGTGAAATGGGCATAGTAATAATGCCTACCCATTGTATTGTGGAAGAAGCATATAATGAATGGGCATACAAGATGCCCATCCTAGCTGGGCATGATGGGGCACACCTGTAGTCCCAGCGACTCAAGAGGCTGAGGCAGGATGATTGCACCTTGAAGACAGCCTCAGCAATGTAGTGAGGCCCTAAGTGACTTAGTGAGATTCTGTCTCAAAATGAAAGGGGCTAGGGGATGTGGCTCAGTAGTAGAGCACTTGCCTGGCATGTGAGAGGGTGTAGGCTTGATTTCTGCCACCACAAATGAACACACAAACTGCCCATCATTGTGCCTGGCCTATTTTAGGCTTAAATAAACGTTAACTATTGATTATTAATAATTATCAATAGTAATACTTTCCTAGGCCTGCACTGCTCAAAAGGGTAGCCATTAGCTACATGTTAAGTTTAAACTAATTAAAATATGCAGTTCCTCAGCCACCATATTGGCTAGCGCAGACAGAACATTTCCATTATCCCAGAAAGTTCTCTTGGACAGAGTTGTTCTAGGGAATTACTTGTAAGCAATTCAATTCATAGATTCATCTAATTTTCTCTTTTCAGTGACATGACATCTTAAGCATCCCTCTACTGACCAAGATCGCTCTTTGGCTGTGTTTTTAAACCTCTAGTCCAGCTGAAAGGGAGGCAGAATTGGCAAACTCGGGGTTGTTGCACATGATCATCTTACTCATGTTCCAGATGTTTCTCTATTTTATGCTTTGCAGGTGGAGATCACACAATCACGTATCCCATATTGCAAGCACTGGCAAAAAAGTAAGTCCCAAATGGCTTGGCCAAGTGAGGTTTCAAGATTCAGGAGCTAAGGAGCAGCGGTTTGCTGCCAGGTGGTATTGGGTGACTGCTGTGGACTCAGGTTATTGGGAGTGACAGGAAAATCCCAACCAACTTGCTTTTGAGATCAAAGTTAAGGCTGAGGGGCTGGGGCTGTAGCTCAGTGGCGGAGCGCTCACCTAGCTCGTGTGAGGCATTGGCTTTGATCCTCAGCACCACATAAAATAAGTAAATCAAATAAAGGTATCTACAACTAAAAAAATTTAAAAAAAATTAAGGCTGAGCTCCAGGTGTGTCTGTCAGTCTCTGGCCCTTCCCTTGGCCCAGACCTGCTCTGGTACGCACCCAGCCCTCTCCACTGGCCTGTTGGGGAAGGTGAGCCCCTCGTGAAATACACAACCCCAGTTCACTTTGGTTTCTGTTTCGCTTCAAGGGCTGAATCCAAATTGTGGCGGGCACAGCAGTGAAGGGCCCCTGTTTTCTCGTGCCAGGGCCCCTTTCCCAGGCAGTGTCGATGAACACACAGTGTCTTTATTTGTTTTTATGTGGTGCTGAGGATCGAACCCAGTGCCTCGTACATGTGAGGCAAGTGCTTTACCACTGAGCTACAGCCCCAGCCCTGACAGGCAGTGTCTTTTCAGGGATGAAGTCAACCAGGGACTGACCAGCTTTGGCTAATTTAGTTGGAGGAGGAAACAGAGGGCTGAGGCAGTGGGTGGCAGCTCCAGAATTAGTTTTTGGGAAGGGCGTATGGGCAGCTTTGCGGCTGGAGGTACATGGAGACAGATCCTGTCTCCAAGCCGCGCCTGCCTCCCACTGGCGGGGACCACATGTCCCCGTGGGGAGTCCTCAGGGTTGCTGGTGGTTCTGGAGAAGAGCCGGCTCACAGCTCCCTGTTGGTTCCGCAGTCGGAATCGCCGTGGCTGCTTGGTCTGGCCTTTAGCTGAGCTCTCTCCCGTCCTCCCGGCCTCTTTTATTTATCCATTTAATTTTGGTTGTGGAGGTTGAATCCAGGGTGCTTTACTACTGAGCCACACCCCCAGCCCTTTTACTTTTTCATTTTGAGTCAGGGCCTTGCTAACTTTCTTAGGGTCTTGCTAAGTGGCCAAGGTTGGCCTTGAACTTGCATTCCTCCCGCCCAGCCTCTGGAGTTGCTGGAATTACAACTGCCACCCTGTCCAGCCCTCCAGCCCTCTGAAGGTGCAGCAGTCCTGGATGGGAGACCCTGGGTGGTAGCCTAATTACATGTCTCTTTCTGCCTGGCTGCTCTCTGTTTACCGCTGCTCTGAGATGCTAAGTGATTTGAAGACACAAACCAGTTGGCATGTGGGTAGTTGAGGCCAAGTCTCTCCTCTGTGACTCTGAACTGTCATCAAGTTTTGGCGACCTGAAGGGTGGCTGTGCTTGGGCCCCACAGGGATGTTTGGCCTCTAACTGTCCTGGTGTCCTCAGGTATGGCCCTGTGGGGCTGCTGCATGTGGACGCCCACCTGGACACAGCCGACAAGGCCCTGGGGGAGAAGCTCTACCATGGGACACCCTTCCGGCGGTGCGTGGAGGAGGGCCTCCTGGACTGTCAGCGGGTGGTGCAGATTGGCATCCGGGGCTCTTCCATGACCCTGGATCCCTACAGATACAACAGGAACCAGGTGACAGACTGAATGCCCCCCAACTCCTCTCCGTTGCCTATCATGTGGCCAGGGCTTTGCTAATCAAGTTCAAGGTAGGGTCAAAGGGCTGATTTTCCTTCAAGAGGGTCATGTGGCAAAGAGGAGTGAGGGTGCTAGTAAGGCAGAGGAGGCCTGTTTGGGGGCTGGGGAGGCCAAAAGAAACAACCAACCTCTCAGAAAAGAGGTGGGGGTCCCAACACAAGGCAGGTTGCTTCCTTCTGAGTTCTCATCCTTACCACTTGGTAGAGTGGCTCTGGGGTCAACACAGGATAAAGATCCAAGTGGGAAGACACCTCCCTTGCTGTTGGGGCTTGCCAAGGCAGTGTTCTGGACAGAACCATCCAGAAGGGGCTCTTGTGGGCAGCCCAGGTTCCGTCTCTTGCCTTAGCAAAGCTTCCCTCTGCTCCCTGTTCAGTGCTTAGCTTTGACCCTGCTCCCTCCCCTTACCTGTGAGCTGGGGACAGCAGTTCCTCCCTGTGGAGGCTGAGGGTCGGATGTGATGTGCCCATGAAGAACTGAGCAAGGAGCTGGCCTTGACCTCCAGCTCTTCCATTGCCCCCTCCTCAGGGCTTCCGTGTGGTCCTGGCTGAAGACTGCTGGATGAAGTCGCTGGTCCCTCTGATGGCGGAGGTCCGGCAGCAGATGGGAGGCAAACCCCTTTACATCAGCTTTGATATTGACGCCTTGGATCCTGCCTATGCCCCGGGGACAGGGACGCCTGAAATTGCTGGTCTCACCCCTAGTCAGGTAAGGAGCCTTCCCCAGGAAGAGTCCTGGGCCAGGGGAAACTTGACACCCCACTCTTCTAGGACTTGTAGTCTTTAGTATCAGGAGAGGATTTCATGGAACTGGACTTGAATCCAGGGGTGCTCTACCACTGAGCTACATCCCAGTCCTTTTTATTTTTTGAGACAGGTCCTCACCAAGTTGACCAGGCTGGCCTTGAAATTGCCAGCCTCCTGTCTCAGCCTCCCCAGTAGCAGGGATTACAGACATGCAGCACTGTACCCTGGCTGCGGTACCCTTAGAATTCAGAAATTGGAAGGATTTCTGAAACAAAATCCTCACCCTCTGCAGATCCTCCTTCTGGGCTTCCTGCCTGCAGGATGGAAACCCTTTCCACGCCATCTTCCTACCTGCCCTCCCTTGTCCTGTCTTCAGACCACACCTCACTACCTGGGCTCCTCCCATCACGGTGTCTACCCCTTCTTTCCCTGGGCCTGGGATGTCCTTCTTTTCCACTTGAGCTTAGCCAAGGCCTTGAAATGTTTCCACATTTCGGAAGCCTTCCTCCTCCTCTCCTCTCCAGGCTGTTACTTGTGCTTTTTCTATTCTGGGCTTGCTTTTCTTAAAGCCCTTTCATACACGACATTGAACAGATTGGCCTGTCTCATCATCAGTGAAGTGCTCAGGAGCAGGGACCGGGCACTAGTTATTCGTGCCTCTGGGAGGCCACCGGTGTGGCTGCAGGAATTCTAAGGATGGGCATGTGCCCGGAGCAACCCACGGAATCTTCTCCACTGGTCATTTTTCTTCGTTAATGATTCCAGTAATGACAACTTACTAGTATGGTTCTCATCTTGGACAGGCTCTGGAGGTCATCCGGGGCTGTCAGGGCCTAAACGTGGTGGGCTGTGATCTTGTGGAGGTTTCCCCGCTGTACGATCTCTCTGGTGAGTAAGCAGGAAAACTGACCTGTGGGCAGCTGCTGGTTCACGTTTTCTTTGGCATGGAGGATTGAACCCAGGGGTGTTCCACCAAAGAGCTGCATTTCCTCAACACCCCACCCCCGGCCCTATTTTTTTTTTTTTTTTTTTTGAGAAAAAGAAAAAGAAGATTTACTACTTTGCTAGCAAAGGAGAAACACAGGAGACTTCTGTTCCAGAGGCTGATTCTGCCCATCAACAGGAAATGGGGAGGGGGTGGGTGGGAGGGTTTAAGGTGACTCTAAGGCTACAGTCCACTGGTCTGTTGAGTTGTAATCCACTTGTTGACTTGGGAGATAGTCATTTCTGAGATCTTCTGGTACCAGCCCCAAAGCCTAGATTACTTCCTTCCTATGGTGGGTGTGTACTCAGGGACAGAAAATTGTGCCTAAAATGGGGAAGAAAGGCAATCCCTTTTCCCCTGAGATTAGGGAGGAGCAGCGAGGGGAAGAGAACCACATCCATTTAAAAAATCAAGTTGCAGTGGCAGAGCAGCAAGGGCTGTATTCAGAGCATAAGATGGCCCACTGTGGCATCTCCGCATCTTGCCAGTTTCTACATTGCATTTCTATGGAAAAATGGGAGACTACGTCTCCAAGCTGCTTCTTGCTGAAAGAGGGTGAAGTTGGGGGAAGTACCCCAAAGTCCTTGTTCTCTATCAGTGGGGCACCTCCCTGCCTTTTTTGGAGTCAGGGTCTCATTAAATCACCCAGGCTGGCCTTGGACCTGTGAACCTTCTGCCTTAGCCTCTCGGGTAGCTGAGGTTAGAGGTGTGCACCACCACCTCCAGCCTGGGGAACCTGCTGAGTATGTCTGACAGGGGAGAAAATAAGCCTCTATAAATATGAGCAGCAACCCCGATAAAACTCTGGAGGTGCCAGGTATTAATAGCTTGCCCATATCAGGAGGAGATGGGTGCCATGATTTGTCCTCCTCTGATACTACACTTTTTTTTTGTGGCGCTGAGAATCAAACCCAGGGCCTCATACATGCCAGGCAAATGCTCTATCACTGAGCCACAGGCCACATCCCCAACCCTAAATTTTTTTTTTTTTTTTGTGGTGCTGGGGATTGAACCCAGGGCCTTATGCATGTGAGGCAAGCCCTCTACCAACGAGCTCTAAGTAAGTTCTCAAAGCATAATGTTTACACACAGTGGGGCGTTGTCTGGTTAAGATCTTCCAAGCAGGTGCTGTCCTAATAATTTTAATTTATTTTTGTTTTTTCTTTTGGCGCTGGGGACTAAACTCAGGCCCTCGTATGCACAGGCATGTGCTGTGCCACTGAGCTACACCCCCAGGCCAATAATTTTGATTTAGAAAAGCTCATAAAATTAGGCCTGTTAGCCTCAGAGGATAAATATAATATAGTACATGCCATTATTATAAAATTTCCTTTGGGGGAAAAAGATCTAAGTGTAAACCAAGAAGCTTCTGAATTTTCAAATACTATTTCTACTTGTTGCTTGAGGAGGGCAGAGCGCCAGGGGGGCACCCCCAGATGGGCAGCAGGGAGGGCGGCCATGTGCTCCACTCACCCGGGTCTCACTCTTCTGATTTTGTCCTAGGGAATACAGCCCTCCTGGCGGCTAACCTGCTGTTTGAGATGCTGTGTGTTCTCCCCAAAGTGGCAACTGCCTGAACCTTGTCTCTTCTAGACAAAATGGATGCACTGCCGACCACTCCTCAGGAGCTTACTAGCGAGCAGTACTGAAGAGGGTAGGCCAGGACAGCTTGCTGCTCAGGGTCGTTGGTGGCTATAGAACAAGGACATTCAGAATTCTAACCCAAACACATTTCTAAGGGTTTCAATTGACTTTAAAAACTGAGGCACTTGACACTGCTCAGATTTTTTTTTTCTTTGATGAAAGATGGAGGAGGAGAGGAAGTGGAGGGAGAATTTCACTCAAGGTCATCTAAAAATGGGATGAAGGAATAAAAAAAAATTATGAAAGGATAGTGCACAAAGACTCCACATTTCAATACTATCTTCCTTTAAGATAGAGCTCCTTTGAGGAGCTCAGAGCTGCATCTTGGTTTATTTATTTATTTGCGGTGCTGTGATTGAACTCAGGGCCTCACTCATGCCATCACTGAGCCACATTCCCAGCCCCGCATCTTGGTTTTAGGATCACTGAAAACATAAATGATCTTTGAAGAAAAACAACATGCAGTTCCTAATAAAGAAATGTCCCCAGAAGCCCAGATAACATCAGCTGAGCCCTTGATGAACCTTCTAATCCACTCTCTAGGAGACTCAATTTTGCATTATTTACTTTAAGGCAACACGCTCTTCTGGCCAGCAGTTCCTGAAATCTGCAGCTGGGCTGTGCTGATCCCAAGCGTTGCTGAGAGAAACTTCAAGATGATCATCTTGCAGTTCAAGAGCTACCCACAGTCATCACACATTAAAATAGTTTATTTGTTTCCAGTCTGTAATATTCTTAAAACAATATCAGCTTCAGTGCCTGTTCACAATACAAAAAACAAAACTTAAAAAACAACAAACAAAAAACCCTAAAACATAAAAAAGACACAATTTGCCAAATAAGTTATTCGTTCCTAAGGGTATCAAAAGTGCAAAATAGTCACCTTCTTAGATATGTCTCCCAAGTACCATCATCTTTCTGAATAAACTCAACAGGGTCAGCAGCTGCCATATGGCGTGTGTTTTTCAAGAGACAATGTAAGTTGAGGCTAAGAGTGTTTTGCATGTTTCTTTATTTTGCAGTGCTAGGGTTGTAGGCAGGTGTAGCCACTCCCCAGGCCCTGTATCAGCTTTAGTAGTTTTTTTTTTTTTTGTGTGTGTGTGTGGTGCTGAGGATTGAACCCAGGGCCTTCTGCACTAGATGCAAGCACTCTACCTACTGAGCTGTATCCCCGCCCCTGCATCAGCTTTTAAGGAGTTCTATTTTAAAGGGACCCAAAACAAAACAAGGCTGGGTGTTTGTTTCCAATTTCTATTCCCAAACAAAGCAAATCACTTAACAATAGTTCCCCTGTCTTTCTACACCAGGGGAACTCTTAAGCACTAATGGCAGCTGCAATAAGTAACAGGCTAGAGCAGAAGAGGATGTGAATCAGGAGGAGTTCCACCTATTTGAAAACCACAACCCAGCTCTCCTGGGAGACCAGGATGCCTCCCAGGCGGGGCAGTCCTGCTGGTGGAGAGGAAGGGCCAAGGACGTCAGTGTTAGACAAATACCTGAGCGATAAACAAGTATTTCTGAGATGGGAGAGTATTCTACAAAGACTCACTTCAGGCTAGTTCTCATTCCTCTGCTAAACATGATGCACAGTCTGTACAGACCAGAAATACCCACCTCTGAGAACCTCTGAGAACATCAGCGTTGATATTTGAAGACTAGAGAGTTACACCCCAACTGGGTTCGGTGATTACGTACATCAGAATGAGAAGTGGTGGCACTGGCTGAGTGTGACAACGGCTCATACATTTGACACAAAATAAAACTCATGGAAATAACATTCAGAAGGAAAGGCTTGCATGGTTAAGGATAAAATTCAATCTAAAAAGCTCCCTAGCGTCCTCGTGGAACACATCTATCAGCCCCTGACAGAGCTGCAGAATTTTTGGACTGAAATATTTGCCGGGATTATTGTCAACTCCAATCACCATTTTCCTTTCCTAGTGCAAATGGAAAGTGCAGTGGTCTGTAGGTTCTCTTCATTTTAATGGTACAAAAAGGGGGGAAAAATCGGGGGGAGTTTTTGGTTTTCCATTAGTACCAGACATTAAAAACAAAAGCCTGCCAATGGAACAAAGCACTGTTCACATGAGCAATAGGCCATAAAAAATCCAGACAACGGCAGGGCACAGCGCACCTGTGATCCCAGTGGCTCCAGAGGCGAAGGCAGGAGGATCACAAATTCAAAGCCAGCCTCAGCAACTTAGCGAGGCCCTAAGCAACTTAGCGAGACCCTGTCTCAAAAAATAAAAAGGGCTGGGAGTGTGGCTCAGTGGTAAAGTGTCCCTGGGTTCAGTCCCTAGTATCCAAACAAAACTCCAGAAATTAATTTTAAGGACTGGTGTATCAAAGAGTTAAGGAGCTCTCGGGGCTGGGTGCCACAAGACAGGGATTCCAGAGTGAGCATCCACTTCCAAAGGATCGTGGGAAGAATGAAGCCCTGGCAGTGATTTATTTATATTTAAATAAAGCTCTAGACTGACTCCATGAAGCTGTATGAATTCCTGGGCTCATATGATTTATTATTTACCACTGTAGCTCAAGGTTTAAATTATTCAGGATCCAAGTGGCTTGGTTTAAAGCAATTATGATTAAAGAAATACTAACTTAGTAAAT
This sequence comes from Marmota flaviventris, assembly GCF_047511675.1. Taxonomy (NCBI): domain Eukaryota; kingdom Metazoa; phylum Chordata; class Mammalia; order Rodentia; family Sciuridae; genus Marmota; species Marmota flaviventris. Next base: position 11,675,502 of record NC_092507.1, on the reverse strand, counting down.
GACCCATCCCTGATTTTTGCCCTTTACTCTACAAAAGGGCATTTGCTTTGACAGACAGACCACTTTTGGAAATTGTCCAAATTCCTGATGGTCTGGCCCTAAAAACAAAGGCCTGCCCTCAAGGGGCCCAGAGCCCGTGTAGAGTGTGCAGCAAACCCAGAGCTGACCGTCAAGGGAGAGGGTAACAGCGACAAAGCCGCAGTGCCAAAGCACAGCCAGAGGCGGAAGGCAGGCTGCTTGCAAAATGGGCCTACAGTCCGTCTGAGCTCACCTGTCACAAAAGACGACTTGAAGACAAAGCATTTTTTGTGTAACAGTGTTCAAAATACAGTTGTTGAGGGTTTAAGTTCCTTGATACAAAGATGTGTCTAGAGTGTTACTAGACAGACGCCACCGGAGTGAAGAGCTTCCTCCCCGACTCTGGCAGGCAGGAATAATCTGTTTTCAGTCTGACATCTACTGGCTTTATATAGCAGCTTATCTACGTTCAGAGAACAAGATCACAAGTTATGGCTCCTAATATCCACACCCTACAATCGACAGGCAGAAAGGCATCTGAGAACGTACAGGTCAACGGCTCAAAGTCATGACAGTGCTCTTGCTGGGCAGACTCCTCCCCGGGATGGAGGGGTGATGTGATGCTCACAAAGGATCCCTCCAGCCGCTGCCCAGACCTCCCTTCCCCTGGCTGGGGAGGAAACAGGCTCCTATGCGGAGACCCCACTAGACCCTTTCCTTTCAAAGCTGTGGCTGGCAAACTGCTGTGGGGGATCCCCCGCAAGATGCACTTCTTGCCACTGACTCCCAGAACCACCACTGTGCATGAGACTGCTTGGCACCAGGCCTCGTTCAAGGGGCAGGCCGAGAAGGCAAGGTGGTGGTCAGGGTGGGGAGCATGCGCCTGGGCAGAAGCTCAGCAGGGGCCAGCGTGGGCCTGAGGGTGCGCAGGGGCAAGTGACTGGACTTGTGGGACAGGCTCCTGAGGTTCCGTCTGGGTGCCGCTGTTTCTCCAATGAAGGGCCAGGAAGGGGCAGGTGGTGTGAGCCCGGGACAGGGGCAGCAAAGAGGAGGGAATGAGCAGTCTATTTAAATAGTGCGGCATTCAACTGAAGTCAAAAAACCCAAAGGGAAATATTTTGATCTAGAGAATTTGAACCTGTAGCGTGTTTCCCTCCCAGGTGAGGACGGGAGTGAGGGCCGGATGGAGAGGTTCTTCCCACCACTGTTCTAAAAGAGGAATCTAAAATCTATGCTTTGTCCGTGGTGACTGAGTCCTGAAAAATACCTGTTCCTGGGGCATGTTAAAAAGCTGGAGAGTTCACATCTCTTTTTGAAGCCTCTCAGTCTAGCTCGGGCCAGGAGGGGATGTAGAACCTCTGCAGGGACCCTTCCAACAGGCGCTCCATCCACAGGGACAACTTGCTCAGCTTTCCCTTGATGGGCCGGGGTCCCAGGCCGCAGGAGGGTCTCCCCCGAGACTCGCCCAGGGGGAGGGAGGGGTCGAGGTCACCGCAGGACCCCATGGCTTCCTCCTCTTCCACTGTTTTTTGGGGTTTGAAGAGGCAGAAGTATTTCTTGTGGCCGTTCAGGGCCAGGACGTAGCCAGTGTAGTCCCGCTCCAGGAAGTGCTTGTCATACTGGTTTGGGATCGGGGCTGCGTCTTGAGCAAATTCCAGTAAGTATTCCAGCCACTCTCTGTGCTTGTCCAGGCTCAGGAAGGAGAAGTGCAGGCAGCTGCTGCTGTGGGGAGAAGGGGCAGACTCAGGGCGCTTCCCACGCCAGTCAGACTGGAAAGGACAGGAAAAGGAGGGGCCTGGACACAGGAAGAAGCCGAGGGCCTGTGACAGTCCCTTGTCTCACTCACCCGCCCCGACCCATTGCTGGCTCAGAGAGTGGTGGGGACAGTCTGTTTTCTGAAGGGCTCAGGGAGCAGCATGGATTTCAAGCTCTGTTCTGAACAGAGAGATCATGAAAGTTGAGGGGGAAAAGAGGGCCCCCGTGATGGCCCGAAGTGTCCAAGACCTTGCTGCATGGATCAAGCCCACAGCCACAGAGGAGTGGGCACGGTGGTCCCCGGGGGCCCTTCACCCAAAGGTGCACACCTGCTCCCTCTCTCCCTGCCGCTTCCACACCCCCGCAGACTCCTTGAAGGCGGTAAACTTACAACCCCTCAGGAAAAAGGAAACTTAGGGCTCTGACCTCTCGTCATTTCCCAGATCTGCCCAGGTTCCCGTGACCCCCAAAAGTATCTGACCAACTCCTCCCCTGATAGGCGCTAATAAACCCTACACAGCTCGGCCCTTGGCCGTAGCCAGTGCCAGTTCCCTCTTGAAACTGTGCCCCTCCACCGCTTCACAAAGTATCTCTGATCCGCTGAGGTCTTTTCCTTTCTGGGTTCTCTTTCCTCACACCGCGCTTACCCAGTGAACGAGTACACCTCCAGGGCAAACTTCTGCAGCAGGCTGTTCTTGGTGGAATTGGACAGGATGAGGACCACGTTCATGTGGCCTGGCCTAAGGCGCACCAGGTTGCTGGTGTATGTCACATCCGTGAGTTCTGTTACCTCCACGAAGCCTTTCTTAGGAATCTTGCTGTGGGGAAACGGGGAGAAGTTAAGATGTTACCAGGGCAGCTGATGCCACTACTTTAAAAGGGAACAGGTTGAATGATACACTGTGTTCTTTTTTTTTTTTGTACCAGGGATTGAACCCAGGGGTGCTTAACTACTGAGCCACGTCCACAGCTCCCTTTATTCTATTTTTATTTTTAGACAGGGTCTTGCCAAGTTGCTTAGGGCTCACTAATTTGCTGAGGCTGGCTTTTGACCTTGGGATCCTCCTGCCTCCATCTCCTGAGCTGCTGGAATTACCGATGTGTGCCACTGCACTTGGCTGAGAGGCTGTATTTGAACCAGACCACGTTATTTAATAACGACTCTGATGTGGCAGGACAAGACGACCTTGATTTAGTAAGTAGCCCTTGGCCTACAGCAGCCCTTCTCCCGAGGCTGAAGGGTGGCGCTACGGAGGCAGCCATTGGTCTGCTTTGTCGCAGAGACCCAGGTCCCTCGATGTTGGTTGTGTGCTCTCAACAGATCAGTCATCCACACTGTTATGAATTATGGTGTCATGCCACTCTGCTTCTGGGTAATCTACCACCTTCCTGGTTGTGTGTACATGTGGGTTGCAGTTTTGGCCTCCCATGTGCTGGGCAAGCACTCCTACATCTCTGGTCCTTTTTACTTTCTGAGACAGGCCTCAAACCTATGAGGCCAGGAGGCTGGCCTCAGCCTCCTAAGTCACTGGGATTGCAGGTGTGCGCCACTGTACGTGGCCTGATGTGCTTTTTCACTTCCTGCCTTCATTATTACATCTGTGACTGAGAAAGCAAAGTCCCAGGGCATAAAGTAAGTAGGTCGTATGTCTAGATGCCTAGGAGGTCTTAGTGAACACGAGCCAGCAGCTGCCTTTCCCTGGATAGGCTGAGTATCCTCCATCTGAAATACTCAGGACGAAGCGTTTCAGGTTTTAGATTTTCCCATGTTTTATTTATTTGTTTGTTTGTTTATTTATTAAAGATAAACATCACATTAAAAAAAATTTTTTTTAGTTGTAGTTGGACACAACACCTTCATTTATTTATTTTATGTGGTGCTGAGGATCGAACCCAGGGCCCTGCATATGCCAGGCTAGTGCTCTACCACTGAGCCACAACCCCAGCCCTAGATTTTTCCATGTTTTAAAATATTTGCATACATATAATGAGATATCGTAGGGCAAGCTCCCAAATCTGCTTTTTTTTTTTTTTAATACTAGGGATTAAACCTAGAGGTGCTTTACCACTGATACACATCCCCAATCCTTTATACTGTTTGAGACAGGGTCTCACTAAGTTGCCGAAGCTGGCCTTAAACTTGGGATCCTCCTGCCTCAGCCTCCCGGGCAGCTGGGATTACAGGCGTGTGCCACTGTGCCCAGTTACACCCAAATCCAAACATGGAATTAACCTATGTTCTGTGTACCCCTTACCCACACAACCCAGAGGGAACGTCACACTGTGTGTCTGGTGCACCCGCATTTTGACTATGACCCGTCATACAAATCAGGTATGGAACTTTTTACTTGTGGTGTTAAGTTGGTGCTAAAAAATTTCAGATCCTGGATCATTTCAGATTCTGGGTCTTAATCAGGGGCGCTCAACCTGTATTCCCATCTCCCACTCAGGAGCGGAGCCAGCCACTCTATACACTTGTGTCCTGACACTGCTCGGGGATCTGCGGGGCGGGCGCCCAGGGCAGCGGAGGTGGTGTGGGAGAAACCTGCTGTTCTCCTTGGTGAAGCTCGGCTCAGTCTTCCCGACCTTCTCAGGGGCTTCCTCTTTGTCTGGAGGGTGGGACTCTCGCTCGTCATTAGAGTCACTAAAGAAGGAAAAAGGATATTGTATGTATAAATGAACACGCGATGACCCCCAACATGATGACAATAATAATGCACCAGCAAAAAATGTGGGGAAAAACAATGAGAAGAAATTTTATGAAAAAAGAGCACATAAGCTGTGGGCAGCCCTCTGCACTCACCTGAAGGCCTGGACGATGACCGTGCCGAAGAGGATGAAGAGGGCAGAGAAGATGAGGGACAGGAGGGGCATCATCTCCCGCCTGAAACCAAGAGCACAGCTGGGTGAGCGCCTGCGCGGTGCCGGGCTTTAGTTTCTTCTCTCAGTTCTCAGAAGAAACAACCCAGCCCAGAAGCCGTCATCCCAGCAGACAGCGCTGCTTCTGGGGCGGCGGGGAGGGGGAGGTCCTCCGAGTCCTGATTCAAACAGCTCATTCAGGAAGTCTGACTGGGGATCTCAGCATAATGGGTTGTGCTTAGGAAGCTCTGTGGCGGACACGACAGGATAAAAAGGATTTAAATTGTAAATGTGGACCAACCTTCTGATGCTGAGATATCAGTGATTAAAATGGCTGTGGAATGATCTCAACTTTATTATATGTGTATATTTTACATATTTATTATATATTCTTAACCTTCATTTATTTCTATGTGGTGCTGAGGATCAAACTTAGTGCCATACAAGTGCTAGGCAAGTGCTCTATGCTGAGCTATAGCCCCAGCCCATTATATCTCTGTGTGTGTGTGTGTGTGTGTGTATATATCTCCATATCTATATATATCTATATATCTACATATATATATACAGATAGGTAGAAAGAAAGAATAATCCAGATGGGGTTAAGGCATGGAGCAGGGAGGGAATGATGGTTTTTCATGATTTCCCCCAGGGCTGCTGTTCTAAAACTCTATGCTCTTGCAACACCCACCAAGGGCATGCCATCTTTCAGGGGGCCCTGCTGGGTGCCAGGAGTTAGAAGTGTGAATTCGAGGTAGTTCTGCCCTTCAGGAGAGGCAGCGTGGGCATCCTGCTGTGCCCACTGCGCTGCTTCACTGGTGCACCTGCAAACGGACTCCACGTGCCAGGCCCTAGCTCTGCTCTCTGGAAGGGCAGTGGGTCATCTTTTCCCAGCCAATGGGAAAGGTTCATTGACAAATTTTTAAAAAAGTGAAGTTGCTGAAAGCAAGCAGGTGAGCAGTGAATGGAAACTGTAAAAGTTCTTCCACTTGCTATGTTAAGTGCACACTGAAATCAAAGTAGGCCGGGCATGGTAGTGCACGCCTGTGATCCCAGAGAACATCAGGCTGAGGCAACTTGGCAAGACCCTGTCTCAAAATAAAGTGAAAAAGACTTTGGATGTAGCTCAGTAGTAGAGTGCCCCTGGGTGCAATCCACAGCTCTGCAATTAAAAAAGAGAAAGAAATAGAACTCAAGGGAGGATGGGCTCTTTCCAAAAGAAAATGGGTGACGCCGGTATCAGCAGATGAAGGGCACCCCATCCCAGCATCATTCCTACCAGTTGCTATGGAATATGCCGTCCCAGCAGTCGGCCAAGTAGTCAGAGGCAGAGTAGAGCCACCGGAGGAGAAAGATCTATCAAGGGAGAAAATGGACATGGTCAGCACTGACCAGAGGAGGGTCCCCACCCCACAGCACTGAGCTGTTGTGACACTCTGCTCTTAGCAGGACTTAGTCGCTGGCCCTGGCAGCCCATGGGCCCCCTGGCAGCCCACCCTCCCTGGTGATGATGCTCACGGGAGCAAGCTCGTCCATTAGGTCGGGGAGCACAGCCTCAGAGGACAGAAGAGCTGGATCTTTCCGCAGTTGGTCGAGGTAACCCAAAAGGATAAATTTATCACTCTCACTCCCAGTCCAGGGATCTTCCAGGGTTTTATACACCACCCTTCCTGCCGTGTTACGTCTTTCTAAAATAGACACCTGGGAGACAAGGAGAGAAATATCATGAGAAGTCTCAAAAGCATCATAAGTTATAGTCGTTTGTATTTTTGCAGGGAGGATGGATGAGAGAAGTCACAGTAGGCTCAAACATAAATGCTAAAGAGTCTAAAATATTTGCAAGAGATTGAAATCTTTCTCATAAAAGGAGCTGTTGTTATTTTTTGAGACAGGTGTCTCATTATGTTGCTCAGGTTGGCTGTGAACTCTGAGGTTCAAGTCATTCTTCTGGCTCAGCTCCCAGAAGAATCATTTTCATGGTGAATTTTCAAAGCTTTTGTCAAAAGTTAAAGCTCTTTCTTCCCCCTCAATAGGCTTCGTTCTATAATTTAATAAATGAAACCTTAGTGTTTTTTTTTTTTTTAGTTGGCAATGAACCTTTATTTAATTAATCTATTTATGTATTTGTTTGTGGTGCTGAGGATCGAACCCAGTGCCTCACGCATGCTAGGCAAGCGCTCTACCACTGAGCCCCAGCCCCAGTCCCCAAAACCTTAGTTTTTTTAGACAATTTTTTCATGATTACCAAAATGAGGACAGAGAAGAATTTCTTTTTTCCCCCAGTGCAAGGGATGGAACCCAGGGCCTAGGTAAATGCTCTACCACTAGCTACATCTCCAAGAGGAGAACTTCATGCTTCTGGAGAAGAGGGAAAAAGGAGAAATCCATTAGGATGAAGCGGAAAAGGCAGAAGGCGGGGGAAGTTGCCAGGAGTACCATCAGTGCCTACGGGTTTGTAAAATCTGGCATCTTGGATTCTGCAGACCAGATCTGGGCAACCTGATGAGATGGACCGATGTACCTTAACCTTTACTCGTAGGAGAGATGCCTTCTGTGGAGGCCTAGGCTGACCTCTAGGAGGTGAAATGACCACGTGGAAGACTGTTGTCAGGGTAGCCTTACAAAACAGGGCCCGGAAGGTTCCAGATTTTTGGAATCTGTAGTCAACGTCCCCCAGAAAGAAGGAAACGGAAGCGAGGGCAGTGCTTGTGAAGGGGCTGGGTCAGGAGAGAATCCGTGGCTCACCGCTGACTTCCCCTGAAACACCTCGCTGTCCGGCAGCAGGGTGCGGGCAAACTCCTGTTGCCGCCCACTGTGGACGTGGACGAACCGCACGGTGTCCTGCGTGTTTGCCAGGGCAAAGGACAGGAAGGCCTCGAAGGGTCTGCTCAACTTGGGAGCCTCGGCAGTCAGTAAGACCACACAGTACCTGCATGAGAACAAGAGAGAGGACTATAACCAGTTCCTGGGCAGGGCCAGAATCTGTAGGAGGAGTCACTTTGCAGAGTGAAGAAGATACTGTGCATCAGGAGAGCTGCCATCTCTTTTTTAAATTTATTTTTTTGTGATCCTGGGGATTGAAAGTGGTGTGCTCCACCACTGAACTACATCCCTGGTCCTTTCTTTTCGTTTTTTAAATTCTTTTTTCTTCATTTATTGCCTTCAATATGTTGCTGAGTCCACCCCAGGGGCAGATTTTTTTTTTTTTTTTTTAATGTGGTGCTGCGGATTAGAACCCAGGGCCTTGTACATGCAAGGCAAGCACTCTACCACTGAGTACATCCCCAGCCCTCTTTTTATTCTTTATATTGAGGCAGGGTCTTGCTAGGTTGCCCATGCTGGCCTTGAACTTATAATTATTTTGCCTCAACCTCCCAAGTAGCTGGGATTACAGGCGCCCATCATCGTGCCCAGTTTGCGAGCTGCCATCTCTGAGACTTCCAAGTCAGTAATGACCTGTTCCTTTTCCAGACTAGTAATGTTCTCCCCACACCCAACTCCATAACATCTAGGAATTTCTTTTAGGCAATTGGGCCTTGATCCTTGATGCAGAAGGTCCTTTTAAGGAAGCCATCTTGTCCCAGTTCTGCTACCACAGGGAAGACTAGTTGAATCTATCTTAGGACAGCGGCCACCAAACCTCATTCTGAAGGAGCTTCCTTTGCAAGGTTCCAATGTAAGCTCAGCCATTCATTCTCCTGAACACTGACTGAGCACCTGCTACATGCCAGGGAAGACAGGACTTCCTTGCCCTCAGAGCTCACGTTTCAGTGAGGAAGACAGACAACAAACAGATTTCACAATAAACAACCAGTGCTCTAAGAAAGAGAGGAGAAAGGGATATAGAGAGGCCAGTGTTGGGGGAGGTCATGGGTTGGTGAGGGAAATGGCACCTGAGAAGGTAACACTTCTGCAGAGACCTGAATGAAGTATGCACGAGAGGCAACAAGGCCAGAGTGTCCTGGGTAGAGAGAACCACAGCATGGAGACCCCAGGATGGAGAGTGATGGGTTTGGGTGTTTGAGATCACGGCTGGTGTGTGAAGAACCCGCCTGGAGCAGAGGAGGAGGAGACGGCGCAGAGGCGAGCAGGAGGCTGCATGGGAGGCGGGGCCTGCTCCAGGGCCACAGCGGTAAGGAAGCCAGGCGTGTGGGTTTGGAACACGTTTTATGTAAATGACAATCCTTATAGTTCAGGACACTCTTTAAAAATCTAATTAACGTCTTTTTTTTTTCCTTCCCTCTCAGACTATAAAGGAATTGGCAAAGTCTGAAAATACAGGGGGATTTTTAAAATTTAAACAATATTTTCAAACAATATGATCAGATACCTTTTACAGATAAAATAATCCTAAATTTAAAGCCCCACTGATTCATTAATTGTACCTATCTGAAAAAGGTATACGAGACATTTCCCTGTATTTCCAGGCTTTTTAGACACTCTGCACAATCACATTCCACATTCTTTACTGAAATCACAGGCTAATCATTCTGACATTTCCTCTGCACCCTACCTCACTTTCCCTATCATTTAACTATTGTCCTGGCTCTCTCCAGACCTCCAGGGACTCGCCCTGCATGCATGCTCTGCAGGGAGAGGAACAGTCATGCTCATGCTTCACTAAGGGACCTGCCTCCTGACACCTGCTAACATCTGCTTGTCTGTCAGGTTCCAGCTAAAGTGTTACATCTTGGTGTGCTCTGACCCCAAGGCCAGGCTGGCACAACCAAAAATTTGGCCCTAAGGTACCCTAAGGTACCTTCATTGACAAATGAAGAATAAATGCTGTCACCAGGTGGGTGATCAGTTCCCCTGTAGTAAACTCCAAGACAGGAAAAGCCTTGGGCCTTACTTCCTCTGTCGGTGAGATCGTTTCACTGGGCAGAGCTCATGGAACAACTTCTGGCTGGTAAGCCTGGCTGCCAATAGGTACTTGTTTTGGGTTATAAAGTCTTCAATGACCTGCTTCTTCAGACCTCGAGCCTGGGGGAGAACCAAGAAGCAATTAACTGGATTCAGTTTTCTCACTGCAAGTTGACTTTACTTAAAAGACTAATAAAAACCTGGTGGACCCTGGCTAAAGTAAGAAAACCGGGTTAGATGGGCCAGTCTGAGTAAATGAATACAGTGACCTAGGCCAACCATGCAGGATGAGAGGAATGACGTTGCTATTCCGGTCAAAGCAAAAGTCAAGGGGTCTTTCCACAGAGAACTTCTGTAGGTTGTTTCATGCTGACAATTTAAAAAGTCAGTCACTTTGAATTTTAGGCAAATATATTTCCATTCAGGATCTGTAGCAAGCTGTACAATTAAAAATAAACTCCCAAGTAACAATGTTACTTCACATTAAAGACAGACTACAAAATCATATGAGGGCCAAGTGCAGTAGCACAAGCCTGAACACCTGAAATCCCAGTGGCTTGGGAGGCTGAGGCAGGAGGATCGCAAGTTCAAAGCCAGCCTCAGCAGTTTAGTTGGGCACTAAGCAATTCAACAAGATCCAGTCTCAAGACAAAAATAAAAAGGGGTGAGGATATGACTCAGTGGTTAAGTGCCCCTGGGTTCAATCCCCAGTACCAAAATAAAAAAAAATCACATGACGACTGTTTTATACATTTTGAAGGACTGAAATCAGAGGCAGCAGGTTCATAGAACATAATGTGATTAAACTAAACCTTAATATGAGATAAGCTTGGGTGCGTTCAGAGTGGCATGGCCGCAGACTAAAAATATGAATCAGACTAAAACTTAATATGAATATAAGCCAGAAATCCATTTTTATGTTTGGAAATTAAACACACTTTGAATAAGCCATTTACCTAAGAAAAAAGCCTATCAGATATTAGAATACATTTAGAATTAAAAGGAAAATACTGTCAAAATTACTACTTGGGAGGCTGAGGCAGGAAGATGGCTTGAGCCCAGGAGTTCAAAGCCAGTCTAGGATCTAACAGATGTGAAACACAGCTCAGGATAAGAATCTACAGCATTCATGGAGGAACTCAGTCACTAAGGAACAGAGAACTTCTTGAATCTGATAAAAAGTATCTCTGAAAAGCCTTCTGAGAAATACTTATTGGGGGACTGCCAAAAGCAGTTTAAGATTAAATACAAGGTGCCCCTCCCGTCACGCCACTTCTCATCTATACCAGAGCTCAGTGCAAGAAAGGATCAAAAAAAAAAAAAAAAAAACCAAAAAACAAAAAAACGGGGGGTGGAAGAAGCAGCAAAATTGTCATTAATCTCAGATGATACAATTGTGTACTTAGTAAATCCAAAAGATGACAGAGATCAATTTTTTAAACCAGTAAGTGTTTGGCAAGAATGATGGATGATCATGCAGCATCAGTATTTAAAAGTCAACTATATGTTTTATGCCAGCAAACTGAAAATGTAACAAAAAAGATTCCCTTTCTAATAGCATGAAAGTATGAGGTATCAGAAATAAGTTGAGAAAAAAATTTCTTCACAGGGAAAATCATAACACCTTAGGGAGACACACACACAAAGCACCCAAGCAAATCCCACAGAGTCGTCATGTTTACGGGCTAGAAGGCTCAGATTTGTAAAGATCGATTTAAAGAATTGGTACAAACTCCCCAAACCGATTGTGTTCAAACTGATTTAAACAATCAGTACAAACTCTCGAAACCCCAGTAGATTTTTTTTTTCTGTTTCTTTTTTTTGTGTGTGTGTGTGTTTCTTTTGATGTAACTTGGTGGACAGAATTTAAAATATATATAAAAAAGTACAAAAGACTAAAAATAGCCAAGATGCTTTTTGAAGAAAAACAAAAACAAAACAACCCCCAAAAACTCTCTCAAAAAAAACCAAACAAACAAACAAAAAAAAACACCCAAACTTCCCCGGATGCCAAAACAAAGGATATGATTTTCATATCGACTTTCACATTTGTTCTGACGAACTTTGTGTGTGTGTGTGTGTGTGTGTGTGTGTGTGTGTGTGTGAGAGAGAGAGAGAGAGAGAGAGAGAGAGAGATATTAAACCAGGGGCACTCTATCAATAAGCTACATGTCCAGCTCTTTTTAAAATTTTTTATTTTGAGGGGCACTGAGGATCAAACCTCAGGTGCTCTACCAGTGAGCCACATCTCCAGCACTTTCTAGTTTATTTTCAGACAGGATCTTGCCGAGTTTCCAGGGCTGGCCTTGAACTTGTGATCCTCCTACCTTGACCTCCAGAGTCACTGGGATTACAGGGTGCAGTGCTAACATTTTATTAGGCTCAATATCCCACCCCACTGATTGCCAGGGCTGAAACCCTACTTCCCACAGATAATACAGTTGGAAAAGGGAGGCTTGTTTTCAGATATCTGTGACTAATCTTTGCTATATCAAAACTCAATTAATGGTAGTTTCTTTAGGGTTAATTGCTGCGTTGATACAATAAATGCTGGATAGTTTATCAATTACCTTTTACTTAGAATGGATATTTTTTCATGTTCTATTTTAGTAACACTCCTGATTCTATAATATCATGCATTGGTCATTTGGAATATTTGTTCAATGACTTTCAGTACATTGATATGGTTAATTATACCTATCGGAAAAAGAATCACATCGCATTGATGGACCAATCTAATCAGAAAGTTCTGAAGAGCTGTCAATTTGCCAATATAAATTTTCTGAACTTCAAATTTTCTTGGAAGTCCGAATTTTATCACTGGCAATGGATGCCATCAGTTGTTTTCATCAAGTTCCAGCCTCACTCCACTCATTTTTGCAGAAATGTTTTACAGAGCCCTGATTCCTGCACAGGTGCTGACAGCTTTACCCACTGCTGTTTGTCCTGTCAGTGCAAATGTCACCACAGTGAAATAGGCAAATTATGTCTTGGTGTTATCATGAAGTCAGCTTTCACCTCGGATTCCCTCTTAAAGGGTCTTTGGAACTCCCAAGGCCGTGACCACATTATGAAACTGCTGTCCTGCTGAACTCAGGTGCAGCAGGGGATGTATGATATTCATGGCAACACTGCTCCTCAAAGCCCCCCAGTGGCCACTGACAGAAGTATGAATTAATAAATTATAACGTAGTCAAACTACAATATAGCCGGGAAAGCAAATTACTTAGACTACAGGAAACAACTGTTGCTACCAGTGTTACTTATGCTAAGCAGCTTGCCTTGGGAGAGTTTACGTTAAGTATATAGTTCTTTTTTTTTTTTTTTTTTTTTAATTTAAATTACCGGGGATTGAATCTAGGAGTGCTTTACTTCTGAGCTACAGCTCCAACCCTTTTTTTGGAGACAGAGTCTTGCTGAGTTGTGGAGGCTGGCCTTGAACTTGCAATCCTCCTGCCTTAGCTTCCTAAGTCACTAGGATTACAGGTGTGGCCACCAAGCCCAAGTAAATGTGAAGTCTATCTTGAAACATGGAGATTCTCACATACCTGGATCATGTCAGCCGGCTTGTTTATGTGCTCTTTAAAGATCAAGATGGTGGGGGCATATACATTGATGTTGTACTGCCTGGTCATCTCCTCCACCCCTCTCAAACCGACATATACATATCCAAATGACAAATAATCTTTGTATGCAAAAGCGGTCAACTGTGAGAGCATAAGGGAGAAGAAAATGAAGTTTATATATAGCATGCCATCTAAGGTACAAATCAAATGGCAAGTTGACATCAATGGGTGGAGATGCACATCCCCACACAGACCTACCAGGTCTCTTACACCCTCCCACACCTCCCGAATGTCATGGCGTTCCAGCACAAAAACTGTACCAATAAAAGTAAACAGCCTTTTTTTTTCCCCACAGATAAAAGTAAAATAATTATTTTATTGATATTTGTACTAGATCTAAGGCTGGGATGTTTGGAGAGTTATGTCAGAAGGCAGTGGCTGTGCCAATGGATGGGCACTTTCCTCTCATCTCAGGTCACAGTGATGACAGAGGTGAGTGGGAAGTGTAGTCCAGGGTCTCACAAAGAGCAGGTGTGCAGTGAGACCAGGGGCAGGCTGGATGTCTGCCTTGAGCCTCAGCGTCTTGGTCTCTAGAATATGGATAATATTCCTACCCCTAGATTCCTCTAGGGACGGAGGGCACCTGGGGGCGGAGAGCACTCGCACATGAGGTGACCAGCACCATGAGGTGCTCCATGGGCACTGGTGAGGAAAATGTCTGGGCTTCAAACATTTCTCATGCAATTAACTAGCACAGGCTGAGCGTCCCTTGTCTGAAATGCCTGGGACGAGTGTTTTGGATTTTTTCAGATTTTGGAATATTAAAATATGCACAGTGAGACAGCCTGGGGGCAGGGCCGAGCCATGACACACCTGATTTGTTCCACAACCCCTGGACACACACAGCCTGACAGTAATTTTACGCAGTATTTCTAGTGCACCTGCATTTTGACGGTGCCCTATCCACCAGGTCGAGTGTGGAATTTCCCACTCCTGGTGCCATAAAAGTGCTCAGAAAGTTTCTGATTATGGAGCTTTCAGATTTTGGTTTTATGGGTTAGGGAGGCTCACATTCACTTAGTACTTACAAAAAGACACACAGGTTACAAGTGTTCCACCTAGAATATAAGAACACTTTACCAGATATAAGTACCTTGTACAGCAGTGGCACAGTAGGCCCCTGGTCGAACAGAAGGACGTGAGGTTTATTCTCTTGCTGCCAGCCAGAGAGGAATCGGATGTAATTTTTATTTGTAACCTTAAATTGAAAAGAGGACGTTAGTTTCAATATTTATTCTTTTTTTTTTTTTAAAGAGAGAGAGAGAGAATTTTAATATTTATTTTTTAGTTATCGGCGGACACAACATCTTTGTTTGTATGTGGTGCTGAGGATCGAACCCGGGCCGCACACATGCCAGGAGAGCGCGCTACCGCTTGAGCCACATCCCCAGCCCTCAATATTTATTCTTAACAACTATATTATACTCCAGTCGTAAAATAAATTAAAAAACTAGATATGTGTAAAAGATTGTCTGCAAAACGTAAAAAATACAGACAACTTTTTTCTTCCCCGGTCCTGCAGATTGAACCTGGGGGTGGGGGTGGGGGGAGTTGTGTTCAAGCACGGAGCCACTTCCCTAGCCTTGCCCTTTTCATTTTTTATTTTGAGACAGGATCTCACTAAGTTGTGCTGGCTGGCCTCGAACTTCTGATCCTTCTGCTTCAGCCTCTGGAGTTGCTGGGATTACGGGCATGCACCATTGCACCCAGCTGATTCTTGCTTAATGGTAGAATGTAATTTTTTTTTTCCATGGTGGGGATTGAATGCAGGGGTCTCCTGCATGCTAATAAGCAAGCATGTACTCTACTACCAACACCTGAGAGTGTACTTCTTGATCTACTAAAACCAAAGATATTTGATACTTGCCATTTTATTTATTTACTTATTTTTTGGGGGACAGTACCAGGATTGAAATCGGGGCACTCAACCACTGAGCCACATCCCCAGCCCTATTTTATTTAGAGACAGGGTCTCATTGAGTTGCTTAGCACCTCGCTGTTGCTGAGGCTGGCTTTGAACTTGTGATCCTCCTGCCTCAGCCTCCCAAGCCGCTGGGATTACAGGTGTGCGCCACTGCGTCCGGTTGATACTTGCCATTTTTAAATGGCATAAATAAAAATAAGGTAGCCCATCCCACTGTACCTCAGGTAATTTCACTTAGAAGTTCCACATTTGAATTGTTCTTCCAGGTTTCTTGCAGGGCCTGGAGGTACTCTGAGGCTCTCCCAGCCAGGTTCCTGTAAACCCATCTAACCCGCTCACCAAGGAGCCTGCGGCTCACTCCCTCCTTTTCTCACCTTACCTGCCAAACTCACTATAGGTACCATTTCTGTAAAGAAGCCTTTTCCAATTCTTAGGATGGGCTCCAAAACACTGGATGGAAATACGCAGCTCCTCTAGCTCAGGAGCTGCTCAGAAAGTGTCCTCAACACTATTCTATACCTGGCACTGAACAGATTTTTTTTTTTAAATACATTTTTTAGTTGTAGATGGACACAATACCTTTATTTTATTTATATATGTGGTGCTGAGGTTCGAACCCAGGGCCTCACACATGCTAGGCAAGCACTTTACCACTAAGCCACCGCCCCACCCCAAGAACAGATGTTTTATAAATGTCTCAGAACTTATCGTAACAACCTCTCATCTTTTTAGGAGCCTGTGATGCTCTCTGACCTTTTAAGCCAACTCCAACAAATCTTTCTCCTGTGGATAACCCTGGTGGGACAGTCAGTAAACAGCCCAGGTAAAAATATTATAGAAATTTTTATAATTCCTCTCTGGTATTGTGAATGAATGAATTATTTAAAGTACAATAAGAGCCCTTTCCTAGTTGCTTTGATCCCTATCCTAACACACTTGGAAAAACATTAAGGTGCTTAAATATACAAATCAAAAACTAATATGAACTGTATGTCTGTTTCTTTTTTTTTTTTTTAATTTTTTAGATGTTAATGGACCTTTATTTTATTCATTTACTTACACATGGTGCTGAGGATTGAACCCAGTGCCTCATACATGCAAGGCAAGTGCTCGATTATTGAGCCACAACTCCAGCCCTGTATGTCTGATTTCTTTAGATCAAGTTTTTCTTCATGAATTTCATCCATATTGTTGTATCACTGTAAGTTTTCAGAGACCCCAAAACAATAACTGAGTTCATGGAATCTGGTGTTTTCTATAGATATGAACATTCAATGCATGAGCAAATGTAATTTTATTTGAATATTTTCACAAGACAAATAACTCTGCATGAACCAATTCATGAGCCACAAAGAAATCTTTTATCCTATTATGGGATCTAATTTTTTTGTTGTTGTTGTTGACTAGAAAACAAGTCATTTTGGCTCAAATGAAATTTTACCTATAACAAGGTAAAATCTGCAAGACGCTTATTAACATGAATGAATTTGTTCAGTCTCTGTACTTCATCTGTTTCAGTCTCCTACAGTTTTCATTTAAATGATTCATTTTAAAGTGATCAATTAATATATCTTATCCTGTTCAAAATGAAACTCAAGTCTGAGAGTGTCACAGGTAGACTGTGGGCAGCCAGGCACCTGGTAAACCACTTCCTGCCATATTCTCCCCAGATACTCACCTTCTCCACCAAGTTCCCTGGAAGAAGGCTTTCTACAAACTGCCGGAGGTTCTCACGAACAACTGCATTGTGGAAGAAGGAGATTTTCCCATTTATGATTCCTAGGATAGAGGGTGTGCTGTGTGCTCCCAGGTGATGGGCCAGGCGTCTCTCGTACCCAGCATGGACCACGCCGATTCCCACACCTGCAAAGTATGAAAAATCTACATGTAGGCTCTGTGTGTCCCACGGCAGCTGGGAGAAACACTGACAAGGAAGTTTTCAGTGTGAAATTAAAACTGACTTAGCAGGAGAGAATTTCCTCTCCCTTCCCTTCCTTCCTTGGTACTGGGGATTGAACCCAGGGGTGCTCTACCATTGAGCCATATCCCCAGCCCTTTTCCTTTTTTAAGACAGGTCCTGCTAAGTTGATAGGGCCTTACTAAGTTGCCCAGGTTCACCTTGCTTGCAATCCTCCTCCTGCCTGAGCCCCTGGGGAGCAGGGATCACAGATGTGCACCACTGCACCCGGCAGGAGAGAGCACCATTCTAACAGACTGGCTTGTATTTTCATTGTTGAAATTCTAGATTGGTCAGTTTTTCTGCAGAAATGGCAATATTTATTTATTTGCTTATTTTTTAAATATTTTTTTAGTTGTAGATAGACACAATATCTTTTTAAAAAAATATTTATTTTTTTGTTTTAGGTGGACACAATATCTTCATTTATTTTTATGTGGTGCTAAGGATCGAACCCAGTGCCTCGCACATGCAAGGCAAGCACTCTACCACTGATTTACAAACCCAGTCCCACAAAATGGCAATATTAAGAAGCACATATATCTCAAGTCTGTTACTTCTAATTTTGGGAATCATCATCATCATCATCATCATCATCATCATCATCTTGGTACTGGGTAGTGAATCCAGGGTGCTTAAACACTGAGCCACATCCCCAGTCCTGTTTTGTATTTATTTAGAGACAGGGTCTCACTGAGTTGACTTAGGGCCTCGTTAAGTTGCTGAGGCTGGCTTTGAACTTGTGATCCTCCTGCCTCAGCCTCAGGAGCCACGTGGATTACAGGCATTCACCACCATGCCTGGCTTATAGAAATTATTTTATTGAGATATTAGTAAAATACAGATTCCTGGAAAAGTAAAAGAAACTATAAAGTTAATATCACTTGAAAACCCACATCCCACTTGACCTGTTAATATTTTGGTATCTGTTTGTCGCTGTTCTGTATGTACAGTATGCCTAAAATAAAGTGGGGGTCATCTAATCCTTATTTCCTTAATAAGAATAACTTCTCTTGTTCTTTGATTCAACCAATGTATCTAGAGGGCTAGTATTCTGCTACTCACTGGAAGATTAATCTACTCACGTGAAAGATTAATGGCCAACAAATAACAAGTGAACATTTTCATTTGGATGTTTAATAGACTTTTTAAATTAATTAATTAATTTATTTTTGTGGTGCTGGGGATTGAACCCAGGGCCTTGTGCATGTGAGGCAAGCACTATACCATCTGAGCTATATCCCAGCCCCTAACAGACTCTTGAGCTTCAAAGCGCAACTCCTGATCTATGACTGTTCAGCCCACGCCTCTGCCACTTCAGCTGGTGACTCCCTCGTTCCTGTTACTGGGGCCACACATCTGAGGAGTCATCTTCCACTTCTCCAACTTCTCACATCCCACGTCCAATCTGTCAGCAAGTCTTGATGGTTCTCTCTTCAGAGTGTGGCCAGAATTTGACTATTTTTTTTTTTTTTAAATCGCTTCTATTATCCCGAGTCACCCCCCTCTAGCCTGGGTGGCTATACTAATCTCCTAGATTGCCTTTTGGTTTTGCCTGCTTTTCTTTTTCTTTCTTTCTGGTTCTGGAGATTGCACCCAGGGGTGCTCTACCACTGAACCGAATCCCCAGCCCTTTAAATTTTTTAAATTACTATTTTTTTTTTTTTGTAAGAGTCTTATAGTTACACACAGTTGTTGGGTTCATTCTGACAAACTCATACATGCATGGAAGCCCTTTTTGATTTTTATTCTGAGACAGGGTTTTGCTAAGTTGCCCAGGGCTGGCCTCAAGCTTGTCATCCTCCTGTCTCTGCCCCTTGATGGCTGGATCACAGGCCTGCGCCACATGCCTGGCTCTGACAGTCTATTCTTAACATAGTTATTGGGTGGTTCCTTCTAAATCATAAAAATGGTTCACAATGCTCTTCAGCTCAAACCCTGCAAAGACTCACTCATTTCACTCAGAATAAAACCCACGATCCACAAACAGGCCAACAGAACCCACTGTGCTGTGGTTCCTGGTCCCCTCTGCCTTGGGTCTACTCCTCCTACAGCTTGCTCCATCCCTGCACTTTTGCTCCTGTATGAACGCTAGCTAGTGTGTTCCTGCCTGGGCCTGGCGCTGGGGGCGCTTGCTGGGGTGCCCATCTTCCCTCTCACTCCTCATCAGCTTCAAGGAGCTGCCCTTAGCCACGGGTCAACCTGGCCCAGTGTGTGAAGCAGCACTCCCCACGTGCAGGGCCCTGCACCCTGCTTGCTTTCACTCCTGTCACAGTGCTTACTCTATCCTGTGTTCTTCCCCATCCCTGCCCCCCCCCCCCCCCCCAGTATTGGGGATTGAACCTAGAGGTGCTCTCCCGCTGGGCTCCACCTTCAGCCCTTTTTGACACAGTGTCTCACAAAGTTGCCCAGGCTGGCTTAGAACTAGCGATCCTCCTGCCTCTGCCTACGGAGCAGCGCAGGCTTACTGTTGTCTTTTGTGGTGCTGGGAATGGAACTTAGGGCCTTGCAGGTGCTAAGCACGTGCTCTACCACTGAGTTAGACCCTGGCCCCTGCTCCCTTCTTCTAACATACAACAGGTGCCACCCTTTTCTGTTGATTTTTATTTATTTATTTATTTTGGGGTACTGAGGATTGAACTCAGGGGCACTCGACCACTGAG
Source organism: Marmota flaviventris (assembly GCF_047511675.1). Lineage (NCBI taxonomy): Eukaryota > Metazoa > Chordata > Mammalia > Rodentia > Sciuridae > Marmota > Marmota flaviventris. The sequence continues at coordinate 11,655,837 of NC_092507.1, read as the reverse complement.
CCACATCCCCAGACCTATTTTGTATTTTATTTAGAGAGGGCTTAGCACCTCGCTTTTGATCAGGCTGGCTTTGAACTCATGATCCTCCTGCCTCAGCCTCTGTTGATTACTTATTGCCTGCCTTTTCCTTCCAGAACAGAGGCCTCACGAAGGCAAAAATCTTTGTTTTGTTCACTGACGTGTACTTAGCATCAGAAGAGAGCTGGGCAGAGCAGGGCACACTGGAACTGGGTCATCAAGCTACTTTGCTAGTGCCCTACTGTTATCTACTGAAGTTATGAAAGCGAAAGGAAACACAAACTGATTTCCCTACTCTCACCCCTACACACATGTGTACTGCACTTCCGATGCCAGGTATTCAGGGGTTTCCTTAAACAGCAAGAGATCTCCAGGGGTCACCAAGGCGGGGATCCTATAATTCAAACCAGTTCTGATGCCACCTCCCTACCTGGAGAGCAGGAGCTCCCACAGGCTCAAGGCCAGGTCCCACAGCACTGCTCCCACGTCAGATGCCAGCTCAAAGCCCCTGGCTGTGATCTGCATCCCTGCCCGACTGGCTCTAAATCAAGGGTTCCCATGATCCTGACCTTCAGTTTGATTAATTTGCTAGAGTGGCTCAGAGGACTGCTTACCTATTTATTACAAAGAATACTATAAAGGCCACAGGTGACAAACTGCAGGGAAGTGACACAGAGAGCAAGGCATGGGGAAGGGGTATGCAGCTACTGCCTGCCTGGGCGTGCCCTCCAGCACACCACACGTTGGCCCCCAGAAGCTCAGGGGCTTTATGGAGGATGGAGGGAGGGCTAAAGCTTCCAAACTTGTAGTCATGGCGTGGTTATTTTTGTCCAGCCCCCGTCCAGGAGTCCACCCAGAGTGGCCGGGAGACGCAGCACTGTTCTAACAGGGCCGTGAGGACTGGCAGGACTTAGGGTCTCAAGTCACAGCAAACAAGTTTCCCCCGACTCCTCTATCTTCAAATTCTCACACTAAGGATTCTTTTCCTTTTTTTGGTGGGCACTAAGGATGGAAGCCAGAGCCTCTCGCATGCCAGGCAAGCACTCTGCCACCGAGCTACCCTCCCCGCTCCTTAACTTCAGGATGCTGTGCGTGTGTGTATGTGACACTAGGGACTGAATATAGGTTGCTCCACCACTGAGCTATTTCGACAGCCCATTTTATATTTTTATTTTGATATAGGGTCTCACTAATTGCTCAGGGTGGCCTTGAACTTGCAATCTTCCTGTTTCAGCCTCCTGAGTTGCTGGGATTACACACAACTTCAGGATTCTTAAAACAAGTTGACGGGGCTTGGGGATGTGGCTCAAGCGGTAGCGCGCTTGCCTGGCGTGCGTGCGGCCCGGGTTCGATCCTCGGCACCACATGCAAACAAGGATGTTGTGTCCGCCGAAAACTAAAAAATGAATATTAAAATTCTCTCTCTCTCTTAAAAAAAAAAAAAAAAAAAAACAAGTTGAGAGAGGCCAATAGCAAGTGAAATCATTTACACATACTTGTCCTGATTCAGCAGGATCTGGCTAGATGACAGACAGACCTGCCCAGAGGCCAATAAACTTGAGCAACATAGCTTTTGTGTATGTGGTGCTGAGATCTGGGTTTGATCAAACCCAGAGCCTCCCACATGCTGGTGAGTCCTCTGCCACTGTGTCACCTCTAGCCCTTAGTAGCAACTTAAAAGAAAAAAAGTACAGGGGACGTCTTTCAGTGATGTTGTTTTTCATATGGACCTGTGTTTCTGGGTAATTTGTATGCCCTGGGAAATTAAAAACACCATATTTTCTCCTCTTTTTGAGAGCCTTCCTTCTGAGCAGTGCTCAACCTCTCGGCTACGCCTGTATTTTGAGGTGCCAAGTGATTCTCATGCAATTGCGGAGCCCCACACACGCAGTGCATCCTTCAGGGATGTTCCTTCCCCCACTCAGTACACTTACATAAACATTTATTTTTTTCCACCTCTGAATATGCCTTAAAGGGCCAGTGGAGGAATCCACCATTGTCAAATCTGGCTAAAAACAAACCTGCTGCTAAATAAACTATGAAGATGCAAAATTTTGTGAAATAAAACCAAGAAAACAGAATTAATTGCTATTAAAAAAAAATATATATATATACATCAATTTGTACACAAATTTTTCTCCTAGATTATATGAGATTGTTATACACAGCAAATACTTGAAAGAGAGGAATTTTTTGCTTTTTATTTTTGGTACTTGGGATTGAACCTAGGGGTGCTTTACCACTGAGCCACATCCTGAGTCCTGTTTGCTTTCATTGTAAGACAGGGTCTCACTAAACTGCTAGGGCTGGTGATCCTCCTGGTGAGCACCCTGAGTAGCGGGATTACAGGTGTACACCATCACACCAGGCTCTTCTTTTTTTGAGACTAGTTCTCATTATGTGGCCCAGGCTATGAGCCTCAGGTGATCCTCCTGCCTCAGCCTCCCAGGTAGCTGGACTATAGGCATACACCACCACCCCTGGCCAATTTTTTCATTTTAAATAAGAAGTCATGGTGAATAATCATTGCATGGGCATCCAAATGGGGTCTCCCTGCATTGATATTTAATTTCAAGGTACTCAACCTAGAAATCAAGTATCATTTCATTACTGTCTGCAACTCCCAGCAAGTACTAGTGTGCTGGGATGTTTTTATCTCTTGAATTTCCTGGGAGTACATACCAGGTCTTCTTTCTCTCTCCTTTTTCTTAAATACCAGGGATTGAACCCAGAGGTGCTTACCCACTGAGCCACATTCCCAGCCTTTTTTTATATTTTATTTAGAGACAGGGTCTCATGGAGTTGCTTAGGGCCTTGCTAAGTTTCTGAGGCTGGCTTCGAACTTGTGATCCTCCTGCCTCAGCCTCCCAAGCCTCTGGGATTATAGGTGTGTGCCACCGTACTGGGCCGGACTTTCTTATTTCTGAATCAGTGCTCACAGTGCGGTGTCTAAGAGGGTGAGACTCCTGGGTCCTTACCCACCATTGTTGTTTATTGATAGTGTGACCTTGAATCTATTCCTTAACCTTCTTCTGCCTGTTCTTACATTCATAAAATAGGGATAATAATAGCCTCTCCCTCACTGGGTTGCTTTGCAGATGAAGATAATCCATACAAGTGTTTAGCACAATGGAAGGTAATGAAATGCTCAATCAGTAAAATTATTATTACATATTCTTCAGTGCCTAATGTAATAATTGGCACACAAAAATTGATCAAGAAAAAAGGTTTAAATGAGAATATAAACTGGGTGTGGTGGCACATGCCTGTAATTCCAAGGATTCAGGAGACTGAAGACAGGAGCATCACATGTTTGAGGCTAGCCTGGGCAACTTAGTAAGACCCTATCTCAAAATAAAAAACGAAAAAGGAAGGCTGGGATTGTGGCTCAGTGGTAGAGCACTTGTTTGGCACGTGCGAGGCCCTGGGTTTGATCCTCAGCACACATAAAAATAAAATAAAGATATTGAGTCCAAATGCAATTAAAAAATAAATATTTTAAAAAAAAAGGACTGAGGAGATGCAGCACCTGATTCAATTCCCTGTACCAAAAAAACAAACACAAAAAAACAGAATGTGGGACAAATTCCCTGGTCCCCTCACCTACTCCTCCTTCAGCAGTATGTTGATCTGCATTTGCAAATGTGAGGTCCATGTTAATTCTCTGCATACACTAAGGGGTGCACTCCCTGAGGCCGGGGATGGCGCTGACCATTTCTGGGCCCTCCTTCCGGGGGCAGCTGTTGATGGCGGCTGCTTTTCTACACTGATTAATTCAACGTTGCACAGCTGTCGACTGACCCTAAAGAGTCGTGACACCTCTGCTCCAGGCAGAACTCTTCTACTTCCTCCACACGCTGCATTTTAGGGACCAATTCTAAGATGATGTCCAAGCTTCCCCAGATCACTCAGCTAATTCTGAGACTGTGTTGCTCCTGTCGATTCAAAATAGAAATATTCTCTCAGCAACCTCCTAAGGTGTGGTGTTACCTCATAGATGGGGAATAGCCATGGGGACGGTCCTGACCTCATCTCAACGTCACCAAACTACAACCAAGTAGAACCAGCTGTCAAGAATCTTCAGCCAGGGCTGGGGATGTGGCTCAAGCGGTAGCGTGCTCGCCTGGCATGCGTGCAGCCCGGGTTCGATCCTCAGCACCACATACAAACAAAGATGTTGTGTCCGCCGAAAAAACTAGAAAATAAATATTAAAAAATTCTCTCTAAAAAAAAAAAAAAAAAAAAAAAAAAAAGAATCTTCAGCCAATCTGAATGTTCCAAAAGGGAAAATGTTCTATAAACCTAATTAATCTAACACATTTTTAAAATTAGTTGTTGGTGGACCTTTATTTATTTTTATGTGGTGCGAGAATTGAACCTAATGCCTCACATGTGCTAGGCAAGTGCTCTGCCACTGAGCCCCAGCCCCAGCCCCTAACCTAACACGTTCAACTTCCCGTCTTCCAGAGCTGTTGTCTAATAAGAGCTGCACTGATAACGACACGGGGTGTGCGGCACACTTGGTGTACAGCACACTTGGTGTACGGCACACTCTGTGGACGCGAGCTGGCGTCATGACTGTGCCTGTGTGTGTCACGGTGACCACTCAAGCAGTAGTTACTTCTGACCACTTCTCCCCTGCTGACTCGGCTCTCGACTGTATTCCCTGAAACCTGGTAGCTCAAGTGCAGAGTCCACCTTGACCCCTTTCTCCTCTTTTCTCATGTCTTACATTTCAATGGTTCCAGGAGAGCCTGAATTTTCCATCTCTCTCCCTGCTGCCCTGTCCAGGTCAGTGGCTGCTCTCTTGCCAGGGCTGGAGCACTCCCTGCCTCCATTCTTACCTTCCTCAAATGCCCTTCAAATGGCCTTCCCAGCGGGCTTTCTGAAGTGCAGATGTGATAACGCCACTCCTCTGGGTACAGACCCTATCCTGTACTACTGGCCTTATTACACACTACAGCATCAAGCCCAGCTCCCCTGGCCTGGAGTCCAGGCTCCTTCCTGCTTGGCTCCTCGCTGCTCTTCCTGCTTCCTCCTCTTCCACCCATGCAGCCTCGACTGGCCGCGATGCTGCAGCTGGTCTGTGGGTGCTCCTGTTTCTCTGCTGCCCTGCTCCTGCGGCTGGATGCCAGTCCTCACTATTCTGCCCAGCCAGCTTCCAGCCCTCTTCAAGGCTCAGTCAGTTCAACACAAGTCAAAAGCCGTGCTCTGCAGTTAATGAGCTTGAAGATAGTGGAGTATTCACCTAAGAGTTTTCAAAAGGGGTTTGTAAAACAGACACTTAAAAAATTTTTACTCTGGGGGCTGGGGTTGTGGCTCAGTGGTAGAGCGCTCACTTAGCATATGTGAGGCCCTGGGTTCGATCCTCAGCACCATATATAAATAAGTAAATAAAATAAAGGTATTGTGTCAACTACAACAAAAAAATATTTTTAAAAATTTGTTTTACTCTGGTACAAGGCATAATGGTGCATGCCTGTAATCCCAGTGACTTGGGAGGCTGAGGCAGGAGGATCCGAAGTTTGAGACCAGCCTCAGCAACTCAATGAGAGCCTGTCTTAAAATACAAAGGACTGGGGATGTGGATAAGTGGTGGATAAGTGGACTCAGTCCCCAGTACCACCCCTGCCCACCTCCAACCCCCAAATTTACTTTGGTAAACCATAAAACCCAGTTAATCAGAAATTCCCTAAGTTTCATTTATTAGGTGCTTAATATCTATTAGGCACTTGGCATAAGTTTTTCTCATTTAATCTTCATAATGATATGGCTGGTTTGACATTATTGCTCCTGCTTTAGGGGTGAAGAAACCTGGGTTAGATAATATTTCAAAAGGATATAAAGACAGTAAATGACAAGTTGACATGTGAACACTGGTCCACCTGATCTCTAAGCCCATAGCCATGACCACTGTGCTGTGCTGCCTCACACCACCTATGTCTGTCTGGCATGTTTAAAATGCAGTTTGGGCCCTGATTTGATTTTGGTCCAAACCATGCAGTGGCTTAGTGTTTATGCTCTAGGACAACATCAGCTCCTGGATTGGTTTTCAGTACACCACTGAGCATGGCATAAGACATATCTATGCCTTGTGATGAAGGAGCTATTTGATTCTGTGACTTCCACCTGATTCATTCACAGTTGGCCACACTAAGCATCCACTGACAGCCCACCACACGCCAGACCCTGCTACGCTCTGCCCCTCAGCTTCTTCCAAGGGCAGCTTCAGTCAGTCTCAGGAAAGCACCCCACCAAATCTGAGTACCCAAGTGCTTCTGGACAACAGGTTCAATATCTATTGTAAAATAAATGAACCAATGATTTTCAGCAGTCTGCTTTCGCCAGAGAAATCCAGGCCCCTCAGCCCCTAGGGCTGAGTTTGTTCCCTTTTAGGTACTGAGGAACTGGTCTGCTAATGCCTATAAAACACAGCATACACATACTTAATTCAGTAATTCCAACTTTTAGGAGTTACTAAAAGAATCACCGTCTTGAATCACTACTATCTTCCTGGCACTAAGAAGTAAATATGGGTGAAAGAGAGGTTAATGTGTACCCTACAGCTATTGCAGACTGCTATGGGCTGAATGTGGGTTCTCCCCAAATCCTTATGTTGAAGCCCTCATCCCATTTATGATGCTATCTGGACAGGGGCCAGAGGAAGAAAATTAGGTCATGAAGGGAGACATCTTCATGATGGGATTATTGGCCTTATAAGAAGAGATATGAGATACAGCAAGATGGCTGCCCACAAGCCAGGAAAAGAGTTTTCACAAGAACCCAACCAAGCTGGCCCCTTACCTTGGACTTACAGCCTCCAGAACTGTGAGAAAGAAACCTACTGTTTAAGCCACCTAGCCTGTAGTGTTTTATTGTGGAAGCCTGAGCTAAGAGTGAAACTTTTAGAAGAAATTCAGTGAAACTGTGCCCATTAAGATGAGCTCTAATCCGAAATGATGTGTCCTTACAAGAGGTAAAGATACAAAAAAAGATGCTCAGAGAGATGACCATGCGGCCCCACAGTGAGAAGCTGGCCATCTGCCAGCCGAGAAGAGGTCTCAGAAGAAACCAAATCTATTGACACTGGGATCGCAGACTTCTAGCCTTCATAACTATGAGAAAATAAACCTCTTCTTTAAGCCACCCAGGCTGTGGCATTTTGTTAAGGCAGCCCTAGAAAACTCATGCACAGTGAAATGACAAGTACCGTAGCATCTGCAGTACCCACTGGCATTAAAATTGATGCTTGAAAATAGGTGTGGTTGAACATACCTGTAATCCCAGTGACTCAGGAGGTTGAGGCAGGAGGATCACAAGTTTGAGGCCAGCCTTGGCAATTTAGTAAGACTGTTTCTCAAAATAAAAATAAAAAGGGCAGGGTGTGTGTGTGTGGCTCAGTGGTAAAGTACCCCTGGGCTCAATGCCCAGTACCAAAATAAAACAAACCCCAATACTGGAGGCTGCTTTAATCAACCATAATTAATTTGTTAGTTTCTTCATGTGTTAGGTAGGCATCTAATGTATCTATAAAGCTTCCAATCAGTAATGCAAAATCAAAGCAGCTTACACATCTACCCGCTGCAAAAATGCACCCTTGGAAAGCACTGATCACCATGAACCTGTGCTGAGAGATCACGTTCATTGCTCCCTTCCCCCAGAGACCCATAAAATCCAAGAATGATAAAAGTCACCTGGTGAATAAGTCTCCCCCAATGGAGAGAATTCTCTTACCCAATCCTTCCAGTTCTTGGACTACTTCTTTCCAAACAGGCTCGATATGGATACAACTGAAGCACCAATCCGAGGTGATCTTAATGAGGTAGGGTTTCTTGAAGCTGTCTGGAACTACTTCGTTCACATAGTGGGAAAAGTGCAATAAATACTTCTCATCGATGGAGTCCCGCCGCTCAGAATTGAAAGGAAAGTGAAAGAAGGATTCATCAAAATAAAAATTCTCATGGAAATGGCGGAAGCGATATTCTCGCTGCTGCTGCTTCTGGTAGTCCTGGCTCTCCCCAGCATCGCCGTAGTGGTCATAGTGGGATCGCTTTTCTTCATTGGAAAGAATCTATAAAGAAAGAAAGAAAGAAAGAAAGAAAGATGAGAAATCTAATCCACAAAAAGGTTAAACCAAAGGACTTTTCTTAAGCAGTTTGAGAAGCAGGAAGAATATAAATGTAGAGAATAAGACATGATTAGACACTCTAAACACACAGTCTCAACATATGAGAAACTTCTCTCAAGAGAAACGGGGCAGGGTGGGGTATGGTGGAATGAGATGGACATCATCACCCCTAGGTATGGGTAATAATGGTGTGACTCTACATCATGTACAACCAGGGAAATAAAAGTTGTGCTCCGTTTATGTAAAAAAATAAAATTAATTAGAGAGAGAGAGAGAGAGAGAAAGAAAGAAACAGTGAAGAAAACTCAAGACCGACGTGTTTCAGGTGTTCAGATACTCATGCCTGTGTCGGCATTAAAGACTTTGATCTAGGCAGTGAGCCCTTCAGTAAAACAGATCAAACTTAACATAGCATTGACCCCCAGGGTTCAGTCACAGGAAAACTAACTTGGTCATACTTTAGAGGTTGGAAAGTTCAGATCAAGGTAGGGAAAGCTGTGACTCCCAAAGAGTAGTCACAGAATTGAGTCCAGGGCCTGTGGGTTGGTTAACTTTGTTTTATCTAAAAATGCCTTTGACATCTAGCATTCGAGAATCTGTTCAGGAAGATGAGTCAGGCTGAGACAGGTGGGCTCTTAGGGATGGAGCAAGAGAACCTTACTAGATGGAGACCCGGATCTATGAGCATGACCAGCCATGCTTGTCACTTTAGTTAGGTGAAGAAAACCTCTAGGGCACATTTGTACCAGATCAACCAGAACAAAAACATAATCGATATAAATGTCACCAGATCCACAGACCTACACAATGTGCCCACAACTGATTATGGCTGGACTGCTTACACATGAAACACCCTGAACCCTGGATATCAAATGACTGACACAGAATTTGATTTTTACAAAAGTATGCCTGGGAACCCGCACTTCTCTTCCCAGGAAAATCCTCCACATAGAGGGCTCATTCCTCGCCCTGCCCCTGCTTCGCTGCCCTTTGACCAACCTTTGCCTGTGCCCTCCTTCCCACACACCCTCAAATTCCTGTTTTCTGGGCTATAAGTTAAGAGTCCATCTGGGAGTTGGAGAATATCATGCTAAGCAAAGTAAGCCAATCCCCCCAAACCAAAGGCCGAATGTTCATTCTGATAAGTGGATGCTGATCCTTAATGTGGAGGAGGGAGGCAGGGAAAACGGAGGAACTTTGATTGGGCAAAGGGGAGGGAAGGTAGGGAGGGTGTGGGGGCAGGAAAGATGGTGGAATGAGACAGACATCGTTACCTAAGGAACATGTGAGATGCTACATTGTGTACAATCATAGAAATGTAAAGTTGTGCTGTAATTGTGTATAATGAATCAAAATGCAACTGTTGTCATATATACCTAGTCAAAAACCAAAAAAACAAAAAACAAAACTCCTTGAAAGCAGGGAGTGTTTCATTTGTCACTGTATCCCACACTGAATAACAACCTTAACATGGATGAGGTCTCAGTAGATCCGATTAAATGAATTAATGCCTATCCACTGAATTCATGACGCACATTTCTATTTATGTTGCTCCATAATGTCAAACATCTCACTTCACTTTCAATATCTGGATAGATAATAAATATGTCCATTCAAAAAAAAAGGTCGGGCTGGGTTTGTAGCTCAGGGGTAGAGAGCTTGCCTTGCATGTGTGAGGCGCTGGGTTCGATCCTCAGCACCACATAAAAATAAATAAATAAAATAAAGATATTGTGTTCATCTAAAAACTATAAAAATTTTTAAAAAACACACTAAAAAACCCCAAAAAACAAAACAAACAAACAAACAAAAAGTCTATCTGGGCCAAGTCAAAGTTACATTCTCTCAGAAGGGACCTCCTTGGAACCATGTCTGGTAACAAACCTAGGGGCTCAGTTGTATTTGCTGAAGAGCATCCTCTTCATTGGGAAGCCAGGGAATTCTCTGTTAAGCTCATCCCAGACCAAGCTACTCGAGCTGCTGTGCTGGAAGATTAATGAAAACCTTGTGTTTAAAGGTATCTGGGCACTGTGTCACTGTAATAAACATAGGCACAATGGTGGCGATTCTTTTTGTTGGTACTGGGGATTTAACCCAGGGACACTTAACCACTGAGCCGTACTCCCAGCCCCCTCCCCCCTTTTTCTATTTCAGACAGGGTTTTGTTAAGTTGCTCAGGGCCTTGCTAAGTGGCTGAGGCTGGCATGAACTTGTGATCCTCCTACCTCCCAAGCCAACGGGATTATAGGCGTGTGCCACCACACCTAGTGGGTGTATGATTCTTTAAGGTAAGTTTCTACAAAGGTAATAAAGACACGTTCTGGGTAATTTTACAATTCTAATTAAACCTTTAAAATAGGCAGGACTTGGGCTGGGGCTCAGTGGCAGAGCACTTGCCTATCATGTCTGAGGTATTGCATTTAATTCTAGCACCACATAAAAATGAACAAATAAAACAAAGGCATGCTGTTCATACACAACTATCAAAAATTAAAAAAAAAAAAAATGCAGTACTTAGCAGGGCTCGGTGGTCAAGATGGTGCAGGCAATCCCAGCGGCTTGGGATGATCAAAGCCAGCCTCAGCAACTGCGAGGCGCTAAGCAACTCAGTGAGACCCTGTCTCTAAATAAAATACAAAATAGGGATGGGGATGTGGCTCAGTGGTTGAGTGTCCCTGAGTTTAATTCCTGGTACCCCACCCCCCAAAAAAGGCAGGACTTGGGGTTGGGGCTGTAGATCATGCACAAGGCACTAGGTTCGATCCTCCTCAGCAACGCACAAAAATACATAAACGAAATACAGGTATTGTGTCCCTCTAAAGCTAAAAAACATTAAAAAAAAAAATAAAATAGGCTGGACTTTTTAAGAGCTGATATTCAGGCACATGATTCAACATAGTGGATGTGGCAAGTAGGTTTTCTCCACCATTTTTCAGAAACAGGGTCGGAGCATGTTTTTCAGAAAGGACATTCTAGAACTGACCACCCAAGTCAAAGAGCTTGTGGGTGCACCACAGGTTGACAGAGTACCTCATAAGCCTTGCTGATCTGAATGAACTTGTCTTCTGCTCCAGGGTCTTTGTTTTTGTCGGGATGCCTGAAACACAGACAGGCAGCCAGTGAGACAGGGTTTCATTCTTTACCCACAATTACTTAACATCCTTACATACACAGTTCACCACATCAGAGGCAAATGGAAGACATTTTGTTAGGACAGTTTCCTAAAATAAATGGTAGAAGCAATCATTTGCTTCACATGGCTATAATAAATGAAATTTTGAAATAGGCAATTTCCTCCCAGCTGGGCAAATTTTCAAAGTGCCAGATAGCATGGCACTTCGCTGAGATGGGGGACATGTGCCTGTCTTTGCTCTGCTCCCCAACGCTGCTCAAGTGGGTTCAGGCTAAATCACTTATCCTTAAAGAACAGGTGTTCTCTCTCAGGACAGCAGTGTTCCCTCATGTTAGCTTGATACTGATGCAGGTGTGTCTTGTGACAGCGCAGTCAAGCCTAAGAAACGGCTTTAAGGTTCTGCGATGAAAGTAATGCAGGTTTCCAGTAGCATCTTGCTGCTAACTTTCAAATTAGAACACTTTAGTGTTCATCAGTACTCTGGTCGTCCATTCTGCCTTCTACCTATGAAAGGATAATGACTTTCCAAGGTCACGTGTTTAAGCTGTGAAAACGTCTATCATTCATGCAAGGTTACTTCAACTGATATGAACAAAATCTTCAACATTTGCTGTTATTTACAGCTGGTAATGAACTGTCTCATCTTCTTAAAGTCATGCAAATAGTATGGCATGGCTGACCCTTTTGTGCTTACACTAATTCCAGCTTTGGGGCTTTTAAAGCCCTGGGGAGTTGGGGCTAAGTTTACTTCCATGCAACCCACTAAGATCTAAATCTGTGTTTTGTATAGATTAATTTTTCAATGTCCGTTTTATTAAGACACCCTGTATAACAAGAGTTTTATTCTTTATGAAACTTTGTTTGCTAACCTCTACTAAATCTCCCCTAGCAAAGGTTCTGGAAAGGAAAATAATTCACAGGAAAGCAAATGACTAAAACACATCACGTGTTTTGGAAAAATATTTTTTTAAAAAACTACAATTTGACAAACTTATTCTAGCCAGAATATGCTTGAATTAATTACACTACATATTCTGGTCTCTCTAAAAACAAGGAAACTTCAAAATGGTTGACTCTTGAATGAGGACATCATGCCTCCTTCACTATTTAACCTTTGTTATGGATGTTAGTCAGGGAAAAAAATCCTGGCTAGGCATAACGAAAAGAGCATGACTTAAGGAAGTGAGAGGTGACTCCACAGAAGGGTTCTGAATGACAAACAAACAAAAAAACACAGTGTTTCCAATTTCAAATTCAGGCTAAAGGCTGAGTAGATAAGATTATGCAGTCATACAAATGATTTAACAAAAAGAATTTGGGGGAGAAGGGTAGAAAGGGATTTTTTGGGAGACGGAAGCAGAATCTCAAGGATGGCTGGCTTAGGGAACATGGATCCTGCGACAAGGTGGCCAAGGCTTAAGAACCAGGGAGAGCACAAGACAGTGTCAGCTTAGAAAGAGCATTTTCCTAAATGTGGGAAGATACCGCAAAGTTGAAAACACTTAAAAAGGATAAGGTGAGCCTTAAGAAAGTATCTTCAATGCTGTTTTCAATGAATATGAAATTATCTCATGAGCTGTTAACGATAGGCAACCTTTAAATTCCAGTGAAGAGAACAGTGTGCACGGTACCTCCTGGCTATCGAGGAGGTACCTTTGCCTTAAACACTAAAGGAATAAAAACAAAGACAGAAAAATACAGCAGAGAACAAGACGAAATCATTTAATCATGCAGTTGCCTGAGCCATGCCATACCAATTTGTTTTTCTTGGGGTAGAAGGACCCTTTTATTTTGCTAATATGGATGACAAATGAAAAGTACCTAGGAGAAAACTTAATTATTGGGAAAGAAACATAATTTTCTCTGAGAGGAAAAAGGTAATTTCAAGTGGTTTCACCAAACAAGGGAAGATTCTTGTGAAGTCTAAGAAATGGTTAGTAAAACACTTAGTAAAATAAGATCTAACAACCACTTCTCCCTTCTACAAGGGAAACACAGCTTTTTTCAGTGTATATGAAACCATTGTGAAGTGAAATGGAAACTGTTCCAAGTGATAAAATGCTGCCATGACCAAAGCTGCAGAAAATAACAGTATAGTAAAGACACAAAAGTAAAATAAAATTTTAGATTTTCACTAGATGACACTATATATTTGTATGGTGATGAATTACTCCTAGAGAGAATCTAATTAAAGAAGAGAAGCATATGACTCATTTAATTAATATCATAACACCCCTTTCAGCTCTGGAAGACAGAAAAGTCAAAGCAGTACAATTTAATAGGTCCCATGTCCCCAAGCTATCTTTTCTGCTCTGAAACTACTATGCGAGGCTATGCCCTGTCCAAGTGTGTACTTATGGATTAACTGCAGATTTGTATACTTTGCCTTAAACCGAAGCAAGAGTTTGAAATGTTATTGAGAGCAATATATGTGTATATATATGTGTGTGTGTGCACGCACACATGTACACACACACACACACACACATGTATTGGTACTGGGGATTGAGCTCAGAGATACTTTACCACCGAGCCATATCTCCAGCCTTTTAATTTTTTGAGACAGGGTCTCACTAAATTGCTTAGGGCCTTGCTAAATTGCCGAGGCTGGCCCTGAACCTGTGATCCTGTCTCAGACTCCCAAGCTGCTGGGGTTATAGGTGTGTGCCACTGCATCTGGCCCAAAATCTTATATTTTAAACTCTCTTTTACCTTTATTGCAACCAGGCCAATTCTAAGATACATCTGCTTACTGAAGAAGAATGGTGCCAGGCAGAGTCACATGCCATCACCCCCACGTGGCAGCTCTGCTCCTGCCCAAGTCCCTCCTCCCCTTCAGATCCTTCCCCTACAAACACTAACCCACTCACCCATACTTTAAATGATTAAAAGCAAAAAAAACTGCAAAAAGACCCCTCTCCCCAAAAAAATACTAATGGCGCAGAGATCAAACCATGGAACTGAGAGGTAATGTACCTTTACCAACCCAAGCCTTGATTTTCTCATCTGTACAGCAGGGCAAATGATATCTTCTTTCATGGGTTAATGATAAGATTTCTTTTTAAAAAAATATTTTATTTATTTATTTTTATGTGGTGCTAAGGATCGAACCCAGTGCCTCATACGTGCAAGGTAAGCATTCTACCACTAAGCTACAACCCCAACCCCAATTATAAGATTTCAATGAAATAAGATGCATAAAACTGAAGGCTAGTATACAGTAGGTGCTCAATGACAGCACCTATTACAAACTTTTCTTCACTGCTGATGGTTGGTTCAACCTGTGTCCTTTCTAACCTTTTTTCTGCTGCTCCCTGATAGCTACATAACCAACAATTCTTCTATGTCATAGCCAAACCTTTGGTGGGAGAAACCAATGATGTCTATCCAAAATAAGTTTTAGATTTACTGTTATTCTGCCAACAAAAGAAAACAATTATTTTACTAAAAATTTTTTCTTAACAGTTATATACTCAGTTCCTGAATATTATTTTTTGAAATGAAGGCAAAAAGCTCTTGAAACTTTCTCTATTTTTGTACTGGGAACTGAACCCATGGGTTTATCAGCTACAAGCCCAGCCCTTTTTTTTATTTTGAGACAGGGTCTGGCTAAGTTGATGAGGGGCCTTGCCAAGTTGCTGAGGCTGGCCTTGAACTTGTAATCCTCCTGCTTCAGCCTCCTGAGTCACTGGGATTACAGGTGTGCCCCACTGTGCCTGGCTCTAAACTGTTTATTAAAGCTGAAAAATTAATAACTTAGGGCTGGGGAGGTAGGTCAATGGTACAGCACTTTCTTAGCATGTGTGAGGGGTCCTGGGTTGAATCCCTAGCACTTTAATTTTTTTAAGTGAACATGATATTTGTGTTCCCCTTAGCAATTATACTAATAAAGAATTGATTTATGAATAACATATCATGGGAAGGTTAGCTTACCCATTGTTGACTGCATTTTTTTTTTAAATCAAAGTTTCTTCTTACTTTAGTTTAACACTAAATATGCTAACAGTACTAAGGGAAGAATTTAAGCCAAGCCAAAGTATTCCTAAAAGGGAATTCATAGTAAATATAATCTTGAATCTTACCACTAAAAATTATAGTACATAAACATTAGTTCTATGTAAATATTCTAGACAAATATGTATATGTATATGTGTATATATATATATATTATTTTTTGAACATAGAAACAGAGACAGATATAAGCCAATCATGAATGAGGCTTCATTCCTTTGCTGAGACTTCTTAGCTTATATTAAACTTCCATTTCTTTGTTTCACCTACCATTCCCGGGCGAGCTTCTTATAAGCCTTTTTAATATCAGCCTGACTGGCTGTTCGGCTGACCCCTAGGACTCTGTATGGGTCAAAATCCAACGCAGACAGAATTTGCAGGATCAGAACCAGAACTATCAAGAACTGCCAGGAAATGCTCAATTTTTTCACTTCCATTTCTCTTCCTTTCCAGAGCTGAAATGATTGAAGAGGCAGTAAGTTTTAGTGGTAGAAACCTGGACAGTCTTGCTTTTCAGGTAAAGGTATAAGATATATAGATGAAAAACAAAATAAACAAAACCTGTTTTGCGGGAAATATGTCAAGCTGTTTGACTATATCTTTTAAAATCAACAATCTCACTACCACTCTTGAATATCACAATTAAGAACGATTATAGATGAAAAGATAACAGCAACTCTCTAGAATCCTTGGATTAGAAAAGCTTTAAAAATGACTGAAAATGAGATGAAGAAATAAGCGAGTGTGAAAACATTAGTAAGATAATCAGGGTAACTATACCTCAAATACATTATTTCATCTACCCTGACAGAAAACTTAAAATATGTGGTTTAAGATGACTTCACTGAATATGTTAAATAAACTCATGAAGTCACAAGATTTACCATGTGCTGAACTATAGAGTGAAATCACTATGCTGTTCTTGGGCTTTCAGTAAGTACAAATATAAAAGTGAAATACTCTAGGCAAGTCTCAGTATGCCTCAATTTTATGTTTTTCTCATCATGTCCCTTCGAACTAGGAAAAAAAAAATCAAACTGCTTTTTAATTTAATCATCACCAATATGGTCATTACAAATGAAAACTTCAGATGAGAAAAAGCAGCTGCTATTTAGTTTTCTACATAAAGGAGAAATAATGGCAAAGAGTGAAGAATAGGCCTGGGTCTTAAAATATCTTTCGCTCTATCTCTGGTGAGTGTAGTGATTGAATTCATTGTAGATTTTGGAAATATTCCTGGCGGTTTCTTGAGCATGTTAGGGCTAGTATCACAGACATTCACATCCCAAGATTATGATCTGTGTTTACAATGCTTTTTCCATGGGTCACATGTGTCTTGACATCTCATAAGCTACTATGTGTTAAGGTTCAAGTGTGTAATGTAATGCTTTACTCAAAAGGGGCAAAGTTTAACAGCAGTGGATTTTTGATAAGTGGAAGACTAATGCTGCCTGGGAGTCCCCACAAAATTGATTAATCTGATGACCAATGCTCAGAATTGCATGCAAGCCGAATCAAATCCTAAAGCAGTTTCTTCCTAAAGACAACCTCTTATGTCCTAAAGCAAAAACAAACAAACAAAAAAGCAAAGGCGAGGTGGTTACTGGTTAAGCACATGGGGCTTGGGAACCAGACTCTACCGTCCTCCGCCACTCTGTGACCTAGGGCCACTCTGTGACCTAGGACGACTTACTTAAACTTACTAAGCCTCAGTGTCCTTATTCTTAAAACAGGAATGAATATCACCACCTGGAAGGATCGTCACGGGGGGTTAAACGTATGTAAAAGACGAAGTAGAGCCGACAGTGAGGGGTGGCATTAGCACTAGTTCTGCCACGCAGGGCTGCGCTGCCTGATTCAACTGTGTCAGTCCAGTCCCTTCAGTTAGAGGTGCGGGGCGGGGGCTGTGAAGTTCTCTGCTGACAGTCTCGAGCTCCACGGTGCGGGCCTCAGGGCAGGAAACCACCTGCCCAACAGGTAGGATGCCCGCCCTCGGGGCAGCATCCCCCGACCAGGCGGCGGCTCCCGGGGACACGCTCTAGGTCTCAGCCGGGCCTCGAGCCACAGGTCGCAACCTTCCAGGAGGCGGCCCCCTCCCCCGCCGCCCCCGAGAGCCCTGGGCTGGGCCCTGTCGGCTCTCGGTTCCCCCCGGGCCCAGTGGGGACCGGAACGAGAAGGAACTGACGGGAAATCCCTGAGCCTGCCCGGCCCCGCCGCGTCCGCGGCTCCGCGCGTCACGCCGGGAAGGAGTTACCGGGAAAGGGCACCGGCCCAACCGGCTGCAGCGTCCGCACTCCAGCTAGTCCGCCGGGCCGGGAGCTTCCCGTCCACACCAGCGCTCACCCCGGCCTGGGGAGGGGAAAGAGGCGGGGACCCGGCAGAGGGAAGGCACGTGATACTTAAAGGGCCCGTGCACCAAAGCCAGAGACTGACCTGAGTTAGATATGCTATTTTGCGAATATATTTTGACCCTTTCTACCCGCCGTGGTCGCATGGACCTGGCGCGGTTGCTATAGAAACGAGGCGCACTCTTTGGCTGGATCCGAAGGGTTGATCGTGACCAAAGAGACCGAGACGTGCCTCCTAGCGAGGCGAAGTCGCTATGCATTATGGGATGCCTGGAGGACCTCCCGGATTCACAGAGGGGTTTCCACTCCTACCAGGAGATGGCCCTCGTCTAGCAACAGTTACTAAGATGGGGAAGCAATAGCTGGTCCCTGTTCTCTTTAACCCTATTCATAGAATCCTGGAGCGTCAGAGTTGCAAGAGGCCTTAGGGATCCTTTTCTAGTCTGACTCCTCCGTATGCTGAGGCCCAGAGAAGGTCAGGGACTTAACCAAGTCCTAGAATCCAGGACTCCTAGTCCTGTGTACCTATCGGGAGCTCCACTCTAGAATGTGGAGGCACAGGTGAATGACGTGAACTTTTTTTGAGCCATCAGAGGTCCTTTGGGGGCACGAAGAAAGCTTTCCCATTTCCCTGCCCTGTTCTTGTTGTGGTGTGGACTAATCAATAAAGTCAATAAGAGTATAAGTTGTAGGTATAGGTTATAGACTGATCCTGGGTGTGTAAAGCAATTGCTGTGGTAAAACTACCTGATCACTTGTAACAGTTCCCTCCTTGCAGGAATGGAGTCATTATGGCTATAGGAGCAAACAGGTGTGGCTGTAGGGACTCCATCTCAGCTATTCTAGGCTCCACCTTAGTTTTTCTGTTATAGCTTCCGTGAAGAGACAGTTGCAGGACCCATTTCTGGGAAAACAAAATGAAAGCTGTTTTCTGCTAAATTCAAAAAAACATATTGTCTTCTGTACTTTGTTCCCCACAAAATGTACTCAACCCAGGATATGGTGGTCTTGGTCACCTATATGACTTTGAAGTAGATTCTCACCCCAGCTGACCACCTGTTTGACTGTTGTCTAGCACCTGCTGGACCCAAGATGAGGTTGACTGAGTTGTTCTGCTAACAGCTTTCTTTTTAAAATTTAAAACAATTTTTTAATCTTATTTTTTTTAGCTTCTGTAACTTGCTTGCTTGCTAACTGAAAAATTCCATAGGATGTGGTTTTCATCCTTACATAGCAAATTTCCCTCAGAGGGGGCTCCTGTTCTTTCAGAGGGTCACTTGGACTCTGCTAGACTCAGCCCCTGGACAGGTGTAATTGGCAATATAGGTAAAATAAAAATTCTTCAAATGATTTCAAATTCGGATTTGGTGTATTTTCTGAGCAGTCTCTTCACAATATTCTTAGTTTTCTATCATTTGCATTTATCACTATTTATCATGCTGTACCTTTTATTTGTTTATAATTTTTATGATCTATCTCCCTACTGCAATGTAAGCCCCTGAGGCAAAGGTTTTATTTTGTCTGTGTGGTCCTGGAGGGGGATAAAACTCAGGGCCTTAGATATGCAAAGCTCTGTCCTGAGCTACCTCCTCAGTCCTTAAAGGATCTTATCTGTATTGTCTACATCTATATTCTTTGTGCCTGCACAGACCTTGGCACATGCAGTCTCCAATACTTGTGAAATATGTGAAAGAATGGAGCTGCTTTTGATTTTCTCCAGTATTGGGGACTGAATTGAGGCTCTCAGTCCCATGCTAGGTAAGTGCTCTAATCGTTGAACTACACCCCAGCCTCTGAGCTACCGTTCTGCAGCTCAAGTGGTTTCATTTGTTAAGCCAAAATTAGTTGTTTTGGACTGAGCATGGGTACTAAACCCCAACAGATCAAAACAGTCTCTGCAAGCAAAAGTTTTGCTCAAAGGAGGAGGGCTGGAAGTGGGAAGCAGGCCTCAGATCTGCAAGCTCTTTCTTATTCAACGGCAGAGTCAATAAGTTGAACAACTTGTGTGGCTCATTTTCACGGTGGAAAATGGTGAGGGCTGAAACAAGGGTCTGGGTTATCCTCAGGATGGCAAACTTGCGACCCTAAGGGATGTCAAGGGGAGACATGAAGAATGTTCATGTGCTAATGCTGTTTTCAATGCTTAAATCACTCAATACAATTTGACTCTATAGGTTCTTTTTTTTAAAATCATTGATTAAGAACCTAGTTATGAACTTAATCAAGATTAAGAACTAGATTATTAATCAAGAAAATGAGGGCTGGGGATGTGGCTCAAGCGCCTGGCATGCGTGCAGCCCGGGTTCAATCCTTAGCACCACATACAAAGATGTTGTGTCCGCCGAAAACTAAAAAAAAAAAAAAAAAATTAAAATTCTCTCTCTCTCTCTCTCCTCTCTGTCTCTAAAAAAAAAAAAAAAAAGAAAAAGAAAAGAAAAGAAAATTACAACCTTTAGTGCTGGGCACTGCAATAGACATAATCAATTCAAAACAAACAATTCTAAGTTAACTCTAAGCACTGCAAACACACTTAATCATGACAGACTCGTGCCAGACATTCTCTCTGCATGCTCAGCTTAAGTGTCAAGTCTAGAGTCTCAAGTCTTAGGGTTTAAGTCCAGCAGATGCTCACTCACTCAGGCTGCAGTGATCAGGTCAGGAACTCATGGAGGCTTCTCCTGGGGTGGAGTTGACGGCTGGCTGAGGAGAGAGTCCTAAAGAGGAGTCACCATTCTCACCAGGGTCTTCACTCTTGGTTTTGTCAGGGTTGTAGAGAGTGACTTGTCCTTATCAGGCTATGCCTGATTCATATTGGAGGGCTCTGGAGGCTGTGCCTGGTGGACCTGAAGGTTTATTTTAAACCGGAGTTACTTAGGCTAAGGCCATTGTTAGGTTAAGGCCATCCTTACAGTTATATAGGCTTCATTTGGTGGTGACAGGAGGGTAGTTTCTGGGGTTCATTGTATTGGGTTGGCTGATACCTTAGGGTGGGACAGGAGTGTGAATAGGGAATTTCCTGGGGCTTATGGTATTGGGGTCTGGTGCCAATCAGGTTCTTTTTGTGCTGAGGCCTGGACTTTTAAATGACAAAAGTTTCAATTTTACCCCAGAGAAGGAGGACAGGTGGGGGAACAGTTGCAAATAGTGGAAATGTCCTTGGACTTATTATTCTGAATATCCTTCAGTTTCTCCAGCCAAAATTCTGACACCAAGCCAAAGCTAAGCTGTTTATCTGACCTGAGAAATCAGGAGAGAGATAATAGCCAATCCCCAAACAGGCCAGTTTTAGCCAACATGATAAGTCTCCCTTTTGTGAGTGTGAGTGTGTGTGTGTTGCTGGGGATAGAACCCAGGGTCTTGTGCATGCAAGGAAAGTACTCTACCAACTGAGCTATATCTTCAGCCCCAAGTCTCCCCTGTTTTAACCTGTGTAAGGAAAGTTGATGAACTCAGCCTAATTCCATCTTAAGACTGGGAGCCATCTTGTCACAAAGTCATGAAAAGATAATTTCTATTTTATTATAAATTACTGAGATTTCTAAACTTGTTTGGAATTCCTGGCCGTGCTCTGAATTCACCCATTCCTGGCTCCCTTTAATCAGATAACAACCCTCTCTAAAACCTTAGTGGTGCCTCATAAATCCTGGCTCCCCTTGATCAGATAACAACTCTCTCTGAAACCTCAGCAGCACCTCATAAATTCTGATGTTAGGATCTGAATTTACTTCCTACCTTGAAATATCATGCCATGTAGATCATTAAGCTGCTATCTGCCCTTGTAATATGTTTGCCAGAACCCTGTTGGCTGTAAGTTCCCAAGACACCCCCCTTTGTCACTTTTTATGCTATATAAACCTTTTCTTTCCTGAGAGCTGGGCTGATCTCTAGCCAATCTCTAGCCCGGCTTTGGAAGATACAGCCGCTGGCCAGCTTTTGTGTACACAATACAAGCTTGCTTTAATTTGATTTAAAATTGGAGTCAGTGGTCTTGTCTTTGCGTCCTGGTTCAACAGAGTAACTTTGAAACAACGAATCTGCTTTCTGTTTCCTCTTTCTGCTTTCCTTAACTTTGGTTTGTCTAGAAAACCAACCTCCCCTGCTCAGTTTATCAGAATGTTCATTCCATTTTATGGGATGAAGTGTTTCCTGATTTTAGAATCATGAAGCAAATTGAGATCTTAACATTATTTTTGTGTTTTGACATATTCCAAAGTGGATTCTTGGTTAAGAGTGTAGAGTCAGCTGGCCGCAGAGGCACATGCCTGTAATCCCAGCAGCTCAGCTCTGGAGGCTGAGGCAGGAGAATCTCGAGTTCAAAGTCAGCCTCAGCAAGGTGAGGTGCTAAGTAACTCAGTGAGACCCTTTCTCTAAATGAAATACAAAATGGGGCTGGGGATGTGGCTCAGTGGTCGAGTGCCCCTGAGTTCAAGCCCCAGTACCCCCCCCCCCCACCAAATGTGTAGAGTCAAGTCCAGTGTAGTGGTGCACGCCTGCAGTCCCAGAGACTCAGGAGGCTGTGGGGGATCTCAAGTTTGAGGCCAGCCTGAGCAATTCAACAACCCCTTCTCAAAATAGAAAGGGCTGGGGATGTAGCTCAGTGGTAGACCTGCGTTCAATCCCCAGTACCTTAGGGATGAAAGTGTGTTGAGAGTCAGATTAGGGTTTGAGTTCTGCATATCTCTGCCTGTCTTTGACTTCTCTTCCCTGAACCCCAGTGACTACATCTGTATATTAGGCAAAGATTTTTTTCTCTGGCAGGACTTAGTCAGGAATAAGTGATATAAACCTTGTAAAGTGAGTAGTACAAAGGTGGCATTTAGTAGACGCTCAACAGAACAACTAGTTTTGAAAAGTAGGAAGAAATGAGCACAAGAAAACTATTATCGTTCAGAAAACTAGATTTCTGCCAGTGTTTTTTCTTGGTGGGATGTGCTACGGTGGGAGGGAGGGAAGTGGGGCTTGGATACTGTGTAAGGTAGGCTTGGTCGGATGAGACACACGCCTTTGGAAGGTAAGCGCCAGATTCGAGTCTCCGGGAGGAATGGGAGCGGAGGCAGGCGGCTAAAGGGGAGTCTCAACTGGAGGGGGCTGAACGCGTCAGGACAGACAGGGCTCTAGGCCGGGCTTTCCCTTTTGCTAGTCGTGTGAATGCCCGAGTCTCCATAAAAGAGGGTCATCGTGCCGAAGGCAGGGAGAGGTGAAGGTGCAAAATCGCTTACAGTTACCTGCACGCGGCGGCGCGGGCCGCAGGAGGGCCCCCGAAGGGAAGCCCCAACTCAGGGGCGGAGCAGTGGCGTCGGGGTTGACCCGAGGGCGGGGCAAGGGTAAGTAGGCGGCATCGGTGTAGTGACGTAACCGCACGCAGGGGGCGGGGTTAAGGCTCAAGGGCGGAGACTGACGTGGGGGCAGGTCCTGGGCGGGGCGAGGGCGGAGCAGCGTCATGGGTCGGGTTGTGGGGCGGGGCGATAGGCTGGGGGCGGAGCCAAGTGGGCCCGGAAGTAGCTGTGGCTCGGCCTAGGGGCGGGCTCCCGGGAAGCGGTGCAGTGCGGGGGCGGGGCCTGCGGAGGGCGCGGGGCGATGGAGGGGCGGGGCGCGGGGCGCGGCCCCGCTGCCCGGAAGCTGGCAGGGTCCCGGGTCCAGCGTTCTGCCGGCCATGGATGAAGCGGACCGGCAGCTCCTGCGGCGCTGCCGGGTGCGCTTGGTGAGCGAGCTGCAAGTGGCCCCGCTCTGGGACGCCCTGCTGAGTCGCGAGCTCTTCACGCCCGACATGATCGAGGACATCCAGGTACGTGAGTGTCCCTGCTCGTCTGCGTTCTCTGCTCCTTGCGCGGCGCGTGGACGTTTACGTCTCTGGTGGGAGCCGCGAGGATGTGCCAGGAAGGCTGTAGAAGCCACCCCTTGGCTTAAAGGCCCCGCTCCCGCCCTCCTCTCTCCGCGTTGCACATCGGTGCCCATCCCTCTTGGGGAGCCCCCGAAATCCTGCAATGGAACCAGAGAATCCCAGGCCCCCCTGGTTGCGGGTCTGCTAAGGCGATTCGACGCCCCTCACGGTCAGCGCTGCCACCACGCGCGTGTCTGGTGAGGAGGAGGAGGCTGTGTGTTTTCATTCGGTAGCACAGAGGTTCTGGACGCCCACTGCTGTCCTCTGAGAGAGTCCGATCCTCTGAGAAATGGGGCAGCAGTGATATTGCCCGAGGACGAAGCGAAACAGTGTGTGAAATGGGGCGGCGCCAGGCGCAGACAGTGTGCCCCTGCCCTCTTCACCCACCTCCTGCATGAAGTGAGAGGTTTTGAAAATGACGGGCCCTGATGCGGGAGATGGATGGACTAATAAAGGCAAACTTGAGGCTTTCTAAACAAGCACTTTCACATCTTTGCCCAGTTTGAGCCTCACCACAGGCCTGTAAAGATACAGGAAGGAGTATTTCCCGCCATGAGGTGAGGTGGGTGTGAATGGCCAGCTGGAGGCCCCTGGCTGGTGCCCCAGGGGCTGCTTTACAGGCCAAGGCTCCATCCTCTGCATCATCCAGGAGCTTGGCCTGGTCCTGAGAAGGCATCTTTAATAGGATAAAGTGGTCCAGTGTCATATGGGTAATTACCAATTAATAATAAAAGAAGTATCAGGAGAACCTATTCTGTGGCCCATACTGGGCAGTGAAAGTGGTTCGAGGCCATAGTCCTTGCTTTCAGACACATGCACAGGGACCACAAGCTAAAGGGAAGGCCCACAGGTGGACACTAGAGCAGCCTCTGCCCTCAGCCTCACTCTAGCTGAGTGTTGCTACCTTTTTCAAATTTTGAGAGAGGCTGGGAATCTCAATTTCTGTCATTTTTTCTTGACTTAAAATGTTAGCAACAAATTCAAATTTTTTTCAAGTAACCAGAGGTGGCCATTTTGCCACCACTGGTATGGCTGGTAAACACACAGGCTTAGGACCTAGATGAATCTGGACCCCCATTATGGCTTTGTTACATGCAGGTTGAATCAATATCTTGTATCCAAAATGCTTGGGACCAAAATGTTTTGGATTTTGGATTTTGGGAGATTTTTGAAATACTTGTATGTACATAATGAAGTACCTTGGGGATGGAACCCAATTCTAAATAAGAAGTTCATTTATGTGTCATATATATATATACCTTATACACATTGCCTGAAGGTATTTATTTTCCTAAAGTGATGCACAATTAAATAATTTTATTGTTGTTGACTATGTCATTATTATTACATTAAATATATTTTCTTATGTATATGAAACTTTTAATATACATCAATAACATGCTCATTAAAAAATCATATAATAAATACCTGTGTACTACCCACTTTAAGAAATAAAATAACCACTATCTTTAAAATACACATTCATGTCCTTCTCCCCCAAAGGTAATTTTTAACATAATGTTTTATGTAATCTTGTGCATGAAATAAAGTTTCATAATGTGAATTTTTCCACTTGTAGTATCATTTTTGGGCTCCAAATATTTAGGATTTTGGAATGTTTTTGATTTTCAGATTAGGGTTGCTCAGTCTGTATTAGTGAATAGCAAAAGAAACTAAAACAAAAAAGTTTTGGTGACTCAGTTTCCCTCACGAGTAAGGTGAAAAGTTGTAACTTAGCCCTTTGAAGTGGTTGAGGGGGGGAAATGAAATGATGCATCTAATATCGCCATTAGTGCCCAGAGAAATCTCAACACCACTGTCTGTTTGCAGGAAGCCATTTTGCCAGAGACACTTATCCTCCCAGTAACATGGAGGGCTATTGTTCAGTTTAGCAGCCATTGGCCACATGTGGCTATTTAAATGGATATTAAGTAACTAAAATGAAATAAATTAAAAGTTGGGTTCCTCATCTATTTGTCCCAGGCACTCAACAGCCCCAAGTGACTGATAGCTGGCGTGTCAAACAGCTCAGGTGCAGATTTGCAGCACCATGGAAAGTTATCTTGGACAGTGCTGCAGTAGAAATTTTGAGGACAAGATGGTGTCATATCCCTGTGGATCTTGAGGTCCCACCTCTATTTTTGTCCTGAAGAACTTGTCCAGTGTCAGGTCTCCAAGAAAGGGCAGCAGATAACCAGCGTCTTGTCTTCCGCCTGTTCTGTGTCAGTCTTGATCATTCTGTCCTCACGTCCCACCCAGTCAGTGCCTATGTCCTGTGGATTCTCCCTCCTGATCTGTCCTCTCATTTCTCTCCATTCCAGCCATTTTTGGCACCTCCCGGTGTGGCTGTGGCTCACTCCTTTCCGTTGTCCTCCCTGTCCACAGGTGACTTTTCAAAAGTCAGATCTCACTCTGTTGCTTTGATTGCTCCTCACAGCTCTCAGGATGAGTCCTAGGCCTGGCCACACAAAGGTCTCATCCCTCACCACTACCCACCTCCTCCCTTCGGTTTCTGTAGTTCACTGTTCATTCTTCATCTTCCCTGGGGTCTCAGCTAAGCCTTCCCCTTCTGGGGCCTTTCCAGCCCCCAGGGCTGAGTTGGCTGGCAGTTGTACCCTGACAGCCTCGTGGGCTTTCCCTTGCTGTGTCACCGGTGCTTTTCCTCCCTGTACCCCCACTAGATGTTTGCACCTGAGGACTGACCCTGTCCCTGCTGTGCTTTTAGCACGTAGCACCATGCTGGGCAATAGCATGTGCCTCTGAGATGCTGCGTGACCAGATGAGCAAAGGCTGCAGAGGAGTGTGGGCTCACGTGCAGCTCAGTTTCTGCCTGGTGGCCTGGTTGTCTAGACTTCTGCTAGGTGGGAAGTGGGGCACAGGTGAGGGCCACATGAGGGTGCCTGGGGTAATGTATGTCTGATATTTCTCTCCAACAGCTGGCAGGCTCTGGGTCTCGCCGGGATCAGGCCCGGCAGCTGGTCATAGATCTTGAGACCCGAGGGAGGCAGGCCCTTCCTTTGTTCATCTCCTGCTTAGAGGACACGGGCCAGGACACACTGGCTTCATTGCTGCGGACAAGTCGGCAAGCGGTAAAGCGGGATCCTGAGGCCGTCAGATCCCTGGACCTTGTGCCAGAGGAGCTGCGTGTGATGATGCTGGATCCAGTGAAGCCAGCCTCAGGAAACCTCACCCCAGTGGTGCTGGGGCCCAGGGAGCTCCCGCCAGCTAAGCTCAGGCCAGAGGTTCTCAGGCCAGTGGACGTTGGTTCTGGAGAATTCAGGGATGCCCGTGAGTACTGAGAGGGTGGTTGGTGGGTGGGCATGATGTGTGGTCACTGGGTACAGCTAGGTAGGCTGAGGTCAGAATTCAGTCATGGTGTTGCCTTACTGAGTGCTGATAGGTGGAACATTCTAGTAGGTCTTCAAAGACATAATTTTGGCAGGTGCTGGAGTCTATTTTGGGTGTCCCTGTTTTTGATCAGAGTGTCAAAGCCCAGCTGTTCTGGATTTGCCTTTGGGTAGTGGTGAGTAGCTTGGACTAGCCCATGGCTTGTGGCAGAAGGGGGTCAGCCCAGCGTGGCGTACACCCTGACCTCCTTCCCTCACAGCAGCCCTAAAAGGCAGTATTTAGTGCTGTCTGTCCTGAGGGACAGGAATGAAGCCAGGTCCAGGGAGGTGAAATAATTTGCCTGAAGTCACAAGGTTACATCCAGTAACATGCATAAATCCCCGGAGTGCAGCTGGATGATTCTCTCCACACAGGTAACCACTGCCCAGTTCGTCATGGTACAGAATATTCCAGTGTCTTAGGAGACTCTTCTCTTTCCGTCTGTCCCCCTTCTCAGCCTGAGGTAGTCATTGTTCCAGTCTCTGTCATCACTGATCCCTTTTGCTTGAAGTGCAACGTGAGTGACATCCCACGTGTGAGTCTGGAGTCTCTGGCTTCTTCCTGTCATACCTCTGTGGGATCCAGTCACTGTGCTGTGCGGGTCAATACTTCATTCCATGCGGGTGGTGGCAACTCCTATTCTGAACAGCTTAGGGTTTATCTAACCTCCTGTTGGTGGTTTATTGTCAGTTAGGGCTTTGCCTCCAGGGATATTTCATGTCCCCCACCCCTATCTCCAGGCACTCTACCACAGAGCTATTTCTCTAGCCCATTTTATACTTTATTTTGAGACAGGGTCTAAGTGTCCCAGGTTGGCCTTGAACTTAGGATCCTCTGCCTCAGCCTTGTGTGATTACAATGTGCACAACCTCACCTGGCATGTGCTTCTTCTTCTGTGACTGCCTGAGGGACCCCTGCGTGGCATTGAGCTAGTAACAACAATAGGGTTAGCGTCATCCACTACTTGCTGTCTGCCAGGCCCTGTTCGCCGCACTTGCATGATTTAATTTAATCTTTCCATCTCGGGTGAAGCAGGTGCTATGGTTTTCCTATTTTACTGTTGAACAGAGTAAGTTATAGACTTGGAAATGATTGTCCCCAAATCACACAGCTGGTGTGAGGTGGAAATGGAAATGAAATGGATTGCTGCCTAGGCCACCCTGCTCTGCCTGTACTGCTCTCTAGCCCTGGCAGTGGAGATAACACCTGAGCTTCCCGGAGGTCACGCTGTGTTCTCAGCTCTGTCTGTGTGAGAGGATTTCAAGCAAGACACAAGACTTGATCAAAGTATAGTGCAGTTTATTAAAAGAGGAAGAGGATGGGGAAAATCACCCAGGGAGAGTGACAGCTCACTTCCTGGTGTCCCAACTTTTATTGGGGAAGGAGGGAGTTTGTTAGATCCTGCCCAGGTGTCACCTCTGGGCTTGGGGTTGATTACAACCGAGGGCATCTCTTGGTGGTCTTGGCCTGGCTGACAGGTCCTAATTGGAACTGGTTTTGCAGAGTTTATGGTGGGTGGGCTCCATCTCCAGCACCAGGCTTTCCCAGGTCTGGGAATCACTGCTCTGTGCTGCGCAGGGTGGTGTTAAGAGGTCTAGGCGGTGTGCCCTTCTGAGCAAACATACCTTTGTCCTCCCTTGACTATATATATCTCTTTCTCTTGCTGTTAGAGGAATAGATTATAGGGCTGAGGTCAAACCAGGCGTCCTGAGATAGCTACCTTTTCAGACCTTAGGTGCCACCAAAGCAGGGCTGTGGATTGACCAGTTTGTTCTGTGCTAAGTACTCAACTCCTGTAGCTTCATGTGGGCCGCTGTGTGTCATTTGTCCCACCCCTCCTGGCACACGTCTCTCTCTGACAGGGGATGTTGTTGTGGTGCAGGTTGCTCAGAAAACACATGAAGTCCCAGTTTTGTCCAAATTGAAGAATCTTTATTTATCTGCCTGGCCGTGACTGCTCCCCCACAAGACCCATAAGTGTCTCTGCAAGGAACAGTCCCGAGCCTAAGCATTTTAGGATAGTTAAAGGCAAAAACCACATCCGGGTTGCCGTAGCTGCAAGCAAGCAGGTACAGAAGCTGAGCTGGGCAGTTAGCGAGACAATGCAACGGGTACATTGGTATTTCCCACAGGACTTTCCAGGTTGGCATGGCAGCAAGCCAGCAGAAGGGAAGGGGGTCAAAATGACCCTAGTTCAGTACATGTTAGAGAATGGTTACTAATGTCTAGACAGTCAATCTTGACAAGGTACGTTGCCCAAGAAAAATGGAAACCAGGGGCTGGGGATATGGCTCAAGTGGTAGCACGTTCGCCTGGCATGCATGTGGCCTGGGTTCGATCCTCAGCACCACATACAAACAAGGATGTTGTGTCCACTGAAAACTAAAAAATAAATATTAAAAAATTCTCTCTCTCTCACTCTCTCTTAAAAAAAAAATGGAAACCAAAGAGAACAATTTTACATTGTATAAGAATTGCTATTTTGTGTTGCCAAGTATGCTATGCTGGGTGACTATTAGTGGGAACAGAGGTGGGCTTTCCCACGGGAGAAGCCTTTCGTACATGCTAAGGAGTCTCAGGGTAAAATGGAGTCTGTGTGGTCATTGCCCATATAGCCTGGCCCATAACAACGTGTATCTTCAAAAGAAATCGTGGTTATCCCTCTGATAGATGCTACCAGCTTGGCTTTCAAAAATGTGTTTTATAATTTCGTGAAATGAGGGTAGAGGTGATCCTTCCTCCACGTCCTTGCCAACAGTGACACCCTTTTTGATGCCTTACACGTTTTCCTGTGAGCCGTGTGAAAAGTGCTGTCTGTCCTGATGACTGTGACTTCAGACAGCCTGCTAAAGCAGGGCAGCCAACAACATGAGGAAGTGAGGTGTTGGAATCGTTCTTATGCATTATTGCCTGGCTAGGGAAGAGGCAGGCAAAATACAAAGTTCCCATGTTGCCGTCTGGTTCTGAGAAGTGTCCGTTTGAGTCATTTAGGACCAACGGTCTAGACTTGAAGTGTGCTGTCCTACGGGTAGATAGATGATACTAGTGATAATAGGATCACCTTAAATATGAACATCACTTTACTATGCATGCTGTTTTTTTCTAGGTGGTCTAAACTGTGCCATGGCCATATGCGGTGGTGCACACACCTGTAATCCCACAACTCAGAGGCCGAGGCAGGAGGATCATAAGTTGGAGGCCAGTCTGGGCAACTTAGTGAGATCTTGTTTCAAGATAGAATAAAAAGGAACATACGTTATATACAGAGATATGAAAAATTGTGCTCTATATATGTAATAAGAATTGTAATAAAAAAAAAGATAAAATAAAAAGGGCTGGGATGCAGCTCAGTAGTAGAACACTAGGTTTCCATCCCCAGTACCAAAAAACAAAAGCCCCAAAACACTAAAAATCCTCAAGAAGTAAACAAACAAATGTCTGTAGTGGCGGGCAGGGAAAGCCCCTCTGTTATCATCTCCAGTTTGTAGGGGAAGAAGCGGGTCTCTGAGAGCAGGTCACATGAGGGTTCCGGTGCAGCACTGGGCTCTGACTTCTGGTGCTGGTCAGAGTTGTCCTTTTTAGGTGCTGGGCGTGAGGTCATGGGCACTGTCCAGAGGGTTTCCTTAGGTGGATTTCATTCTGCAGTCGAGGGTAGGAACATCTGGGCTACGGCAGCAGGGCCACCACAGGACTTCACAGGGCCTTTGCTGAGTCGGCCCGGGAAGGGTGCTATAGGAAGGTCAGTGTGTCTGAGCAAAGAGCAATTTTTATTTTGTCCCCTTCCCCAGGGATGTTTGGCAGTGCCTAGAGGTACATCTGGTCATTACAGCTGAAGGTGAGTGGGTGCTGCTGGCATCTGGTGGGTACAGGTTGGGGATGTGGCTGTATATCCCATGACACATGGGACAGCCATCCAAAATAGAGTAACCCAGCCCAAAATGTCAGGGTGCTGGTTAGTACCCCTGCTGCTCTGGAGCAGGAGTGTGAATAAAAACAAAAATGGGCACACTCAGTGTTACTGAGCTGTCGATTATGGCAGGACTGGTGTGCCCATCAACTGGGAACTCACCACAACCCTGATGCTGGCAGCTGCTTCTCTCATCCTGGGATACAGATGGGGGAACAGAGGCTCAGAGACTCTGAGCAACTTGCCCAGGGTCATGCAGCAGATAAGTGGCAGGGCTAGGATTTGAACCTTGGCTCCAAGATCTCACTCACTCCATCTACTGCCTCAAAGAACAAATGGCTCATCTTCTTTCTTGTCTCCGTTTGTGTGCCACCAGAGCGCGTGGCTTTGTCTGTGTACATTGGGGGGAAATGCGTTTGCTTCAGAATGGAATGAGCTTTTAAAATGTGATGGCTCGGGTGGCGGGTGCTGGGGTTGTGGCTCAGCGGTAGAGTACTTGCCTTGCATGCACGAGACCCTGGGTTCAATCCTCAGCACCACATAAAAGTAAATAAGTGAAATAAAAGTATTATGTCCAACTACAACTAAAAAATAAATATTAAAAAAAAAATGTGATGGCTCCTGTGTGGCTGCTTGTCCCGGCCAGGGCCTCCTGCAGCAGGGAGCTGGGAGAGCTGTTGGTGGCCATATCAGGCAGTGTGCCGGCTTTCTGTTCTCGCGACTAAAAGGCTCAGGGGTCACTCCAGTTAAAGTGGGCTAACTGGCATTCTGACGCAGAGCCTGTTTTAAGGCCTCCTGTGGCACCGCGTGTGTGGTAGCCCGTTCTGTGGTGGGCTGTGTGGCTGCTTGTCAGTTTGTGTGTCCATCAGCCTGTTGTTGGGTTGGTAGCGTCGCTCGGGGGCTTTATGAGGAGGCCTCTTGGAGATGTGGCCAGAGGCCCAGGGTCTGTGTGTGTTCGACTTTGTTAGAAACTTCCACTCAGTTCTCCACGGTGGCTGTGCCACTTGATCCCATCACCAGCAGAGCTTGGGGTCCCGAGTCCCGGCTCGCTCTGTTTTGTGGGAGCTCTCCCCACGTGGTCCCTTGGCCTTTTCCTGGGGCCCCAACACTCACGTTTCTCTTTCTGTCTGTCTCTCCAGATGCTCAGGAGCCGTCGAGGGGAAACACAGATTTGGTGAGTCTCCATGAGACTAGGGGCCTGTCCCTCTCATCAGCCTCGCCCCTTCCCTGCAGCCGTCAGGAGTCCTGGGGACCCAGCCCAGTTGGGGAATGAGGTTCCGGCCCCGCCGTCCATGGCTCTGACCTGGGTTTGGTGCTCACTGGAGCCATCGAGCAGGCCTGCTTCACCCCAGCGGTAGAATCAGGTCCCACCTAACGGGACGTCGTCAGCACCGGCCGTGGTGCTGTTCCATGCCAGGACACTCGTGCTCTTGTCCCCACCTGTGTATTGTTGGGTGGCTCCTGGGCGCTGCCCTGGGATGGAGGCCACAGGGAGCCCTCAGTCTGGCCTGGCAAGGGAAGGCGCAAATAAAGGGCAGCAAGTCCCAGAGCAGGAAGAGGCAGCTGTGGGAGGGTCGCGGGGGCTGGGCCGGGGGAGGTGGCCTCGGCCTCCGGGGCCAGGCCTGGGCGAAGTCTGCGGACGCAGCTGCCTCACGACCGCCAAGTGCACCTGGGTGAGAGCCACCGACTGGTGTGTGGCACCAGTGGGTCACAGGCTTTCTAAGCCAGCTGCTCCGTCCCTGAGCACAGAGTCGGAAGCCTGCGTCTCTCTGTAAGGGGCAGCCAGTGCCCGCCCTGTGGCTCCCTCGGTCCCTCTGTGTCCTGGAGTCCCAGGTGGGGCCTGCAGTGGAAGGGATCCCCATGCCTCTCCCACCTCTCAGCTGTCAGCCCCTGAGTGAGAAGCAGGGTCACCTCCTCCAGGAAGTGGGACAGCCCCGCTCACATTGGTCCTGTCCCCTGTCCCTGGGGCAGGCGTACGTCCTGCGCGCGGACCCCTGCGGCCACTGCCTCATCATCAACAACGTGAGC
Source organism: Marmota flaviventris (assembly GCF_047511675.1). Taxonomy (NCBI): domain Eukaryota; kingdom Metazoa; phylum Chordata; class Mammalia; order Rodentia; family Sciuridae; genus Marmota; species Marmota flaviventris. The sequence continues at coordinate 11,622,996 of NC_092507.1, read as the reverse complement.
TTCTCCCGCGCATCGGGGCTCAGCGCGCGCCTGGGCTCCAATGTGGACTGTGAGAAGATGCAGCGCCGCTTCCGCTCGCTGCATTTCACCGTGGAGGTGACGTGCAACCTGACTGCCAAGGTACAGTCACCTGTCACCGCACGTGGGGGAGCCGAGGCGAGTGGGCAGTGCCCTGCAGGAGACCCTGGGAGCAGGCTGGGGACTTTCCAGATGAGCACTGCCTCTGTAGGACCATGGGGTGTGTCCCAGGGTGACACTCAGGAGGGCATGCGGCCTGCTGCCTGCATGTGACACGTGCCTCAGTGTCCCTGTCTAGAAGGCCAGAAGAGTCCCCTGGGGGGCTGCTGTGGGATTACAAGAAGGTGCCTGAGCTCAGACCTTTTCCCCTGAGCATGGGGCTGTCGTAACGATTACCTCAGAATTGGCCCTTGGAGGCAGGGCGAATGCTGGGCCCTGCCCTCTGCGGCAGGCAGGTGGCCTGATGGCCAGTGCTCTGGCTCACCTGCAGCCTTCCCTTGTAGAAGATGGTCCAGGCTTTGGTAGAGCTGGCGCAGCGGGACCACCGTGCCCTGGACTGCTGTGCGGTGGTCATCCTCTCCCACGGCTGTCAGGTAGGAGGCCTCTCCCCGACCCTGCTCCCCGTCAGGCACAGGCGAAGCTGGGCGAGAGGCCCTGCAGGACTCCTGTCCCTTGTGTCCACCGCACCCTTGGCTTTGTGAAGAACCGTGCAGCCCTGTCCACCTCTTGCCGTTCTCCCAGGGGGCCCCGGGTGGGCAGCCTCCCGAGAGAAGCCCACAGGACACGAGGGAGGGGCGAGCTGTACTCTCGAAGCTTCCACCCGGTTCTGTGTGGAGCTGTGTGCGGCACTCAAATCCTCAGGCCCCGCAGGGTGTTCAAGCCCTTGCTCTGGGGGACTCAGGCACCGGGACATGCTCAGGGCTTGGCCAGTGATGTGCTGACTCACTGTGGCCAAGCCCCTGCCGGGCCTTGGAGTCCTCATCTTTTATGCTGGGGGTTGGACAGCCCAACAGTCACCCCTTGGCCTTCGCCCTGTTTTCAGAACACATAAAAATCAGGATTGGGCTGGGGATGTGGCTCAAGCGGTAGCGCGCTCACCTGGCATGCGTGCGGCCCGGCTTCGATCCTCAGCACCACATACAAACAAAGATGTTGTGTCCACCGAAAACTAAAAAATAAATATTAAAATCCTCTCTCTCTCTCTCTCTCTTTAAAAAAAAAAAATCAGGATTTCCCCTTCTTGGAAACCATCATGGTTTGGCCTGCCAGCCTGCCATCCTCCCAGAGCAGAACTCTGGCCTGTTGCCAGCAGGCGCAACCTTTTGGGCCTTTCACTCACAGTGTGGCAGCAGGGGTGTCCCCTGAGCCCTCATGAGAAGCCTCAGGCCCTAAGTGGACCTGTGTCCAGAGCTTTGACAGGTGGCCTTGTGGTCCTGTGCATAGGAAGAGCCCTGGAGCAGCGGCTCTGACTGCTCAGCGCCTTGGGAGGATGAACATTTCCTGAATGTTCTGAGTGATGCGGATGCTGCTGGTCCAGGGATCACACTTGTGGTGGGGGGGCCTTCTGGTCTAGCGGCAGCTGCCCAGCACTCTTGATAGCTGGCCTGTCCAGGGACAGATGCTGCTCAGGGCCCTTCCAGGATCAACCTGCTCTGTCACAGTCAGTCCAGAGCCCCAGGGGGACCTTCTGAGTGTGTGGCCCCCACAAAGCCTCTGGAAAGGCCGCTGGATTTCTGCCACGGTGTCTTGGTTTTAACCAGGGTCCTTGGTCTTCTAGGCCAGCCACCTCCAGTTTCCGGGTGCTGTCTACGGCACAGATGGATGTTCTGTGTCTGTCGAGAGGATTGTGAACATCTTCAACGGGACCAGCTGCCCCAGCCTGGGGGGGAAGCCCAAGCTCTTTTTCATCCAGGCCTGTGGTGGGGGTAAGCAGCTCTGATGGGGAAGGAGCCTCTGCCCCTCCTGTCCCCAGCAGCACCTCCCGTGTCCACAGGGCCGCCCCAGGCAGTCAGAGTACCAGGCACAGTTCCTGCTGCAGGGTGGCAGTGCTTCAGCTGTCCAGAGGAGACCCAGGCTTGTCCGCTCTGAACAGGGTGGTCTTCATTTTACACTGCAGTAGCGTCACAGGCTCATGTGACTTTGGCAACTTCAGAATTTTGGTAAAAACAAAGCAGTGGAGAGAGTGGAAAACTGTCTTTCTGTTTTCCTGGTCGTCTTTCCTCTGACCTTCGTTTCCACTGTGGGGGGGAGAGAGGCCACAGCTGAACGACAGGGAGAAACCGAAGAATCTAGCCATTGGGATTCCCCAGAATCCGGATCTTGGTGATTTAAGAAACCTAAAGGATTATTTGTAGTTTTGCTTTATGCTGTGTCTCACTCCATTTTCTGTTACGTAATCAAATACCACACACTGGGTGATTTATAGAGGACAGAGGTTTGTGTAGCTCGAGGTTCAGGAGGTAAGGAAGAGCAGGCTGTGGTGCATGGGAGGGTCTTGGTGCATGTCACCCTGGCGAGAGTGTCAGAGACAGAACAAGCATGCTAGCTTGGGTCCCTCTCTACTTCCTGATTTTTAAAGACTGGATCTCGATAGATTGGTCTTGAACTTACGTGTTCAAGTGATCCTTCTGCCTGTGCCTCCCCAGTAGTTGGGACTACAGGTGTATGCTGCTGCTCCGACTCCTCCCTCCCTTTCTTTCTTCTATCTTTCATATCCGGGATTAAATCCAGGGGTGCTCTACTACTAAGCTACATCCCCAGAATTTATTTTGAGACAGATTCTCACTAATTTCCCATATTGGCCTCCAACTTGTGATCCTCCTGCCTCAGCCTCCCAGGTACCTAGAATTATAGGCATGTGCCACTGCACCTAGCGTATTTCCTGGTTTTCATATAGAAAAGAAGCTGGGTGTAATAGCAGCACCTGTAGTCCCTGCTACTTAGGAGGAAGGCTAAGGCAGGAGGATCATTTGAGGCCCAGAAGTTTGAAACCAGCCTGGGCAATATAGTGAAGCCCATCTCAAAAATCAAAACAACAGACCAAAAAAAAAAAAAAAATTAAAAAGACAAAAGAGGAGTGCTGCTTTCCTGGCTTGGTTATGGTGGAGACAGTGGGGAACGCCAGAAATTCGGTCCCTGGTGTCCCTTCTGCCTGGACTCTCCAGGGGTTGATACAGTTGGAAGGCCTGTCATTTCCTTGTCCCTTTGCCGGACCTGATAGAGAAGTGGGCACCATCATCCCACACAGCTGCCCAGCCCACCCAAGGGGACTCTACAGCATGGAACCCGCCACGAAAACAAAGCGGACCCTTGGCAAGTTTCTTTTCTGCTGCCTTTCCCCACCCGCTCTGCTGCCTGGTGTTCAGAGCTGTTGCCACACGGTGGCGCCACATCAGCCGAGAACAGAAATGCAGAACTGTCTCCATTCCTGGCAGGGTGTCCTTGTTTATGTGCGTCAGAAACCCTGCCCTGCATTTTGGTGACTTTCGTAATGCTATTTTAAAACTCAGTTATAATTTAAGATAATTTTAAAATGCCACAATGTTATCCACCCCTTCATTCAGAGGTGGCACGGCTCCAGGGCTGAACAGCGGGCCGTGAAGTCAGTAACTTGGTGTGGAGTCAGCGTGACACAGCATGACACGTGTGGTCCACGTGACGGAAGCCAGGTGGCTGCCTTGATGATGTCCAGCTGTCAGTTTTGGGGTGACCAAGCTGAGAAGGCAGACAGCAGGCATGTGTGCCACCTGGTTGTGGTTGTGGGTTGTGTGTGGAGGGAGCCCTCCTCCTGCTGTGTGTTTATTCTGTGGGGATTAGTCTTGCTCTATAGGGAGTTTTGAGTTAACGAGGCTAAGAACCAAGCTGTGCCTACAGTGCATAACCCTGAAGGCCAGGCCTTCACATCAGATTTGCAGTGTGAAGACAACACATGTGTGGAGATGCAGCTGGCATTTCTGTATGACTCAGCCTCTCCCCTTTCCCGCACACCCGTCTTTGAGCCCACTTTGTCCTTTCATTTTCACACAGTCTCTGCTCATCCCTGTCTCCCTTGGTCCTCCTTATGGTCTCTCCCACATATTAGTCAGTTTTCTGGTACCATAATAGAATACCTGAGGTTGGATATTTTATAAAGAAAAATGGTTTACTTGGCTCATGGTTCTAGATTTTGCCCTATGTTTTCTTCTAAGAGTTTTATACTTTTAGGTCTTAAAATTAGGTCTTGATCCAATTTGAGTTAATTTTTTGTATATGATATTAAGGAAGGGTCCAACTTCATTCCTTTACATGTGGCTATCCAGTTGTCCTAGCGGTGTTTGTTAAATATTGTCCTTCCCCCCTTGAAAGGTCTTGGCACCCTTGTGAAGATTCACTGGACTGCGTTGAGGCTCTCCATTCTAGTCTGCTGGTCTATGTGTCTGTCTTTATGCCAGCACCACTCTGTTTTGATTATTTTAGTTTTGTAGTAAGTTTTGAAGTCAGGAAGTTCTCCAGCTTTATTCTTTTTTTATTTTCCCAACATTGTTTTGGCTCTTTTGGAATCCGTTGAGATTTCTTTTGAATTTTAGAATTTGTTTTTTTATTTCTGCAAAAAACATCATGGGGCAGGGTTGAGAGCTCAGTTGGTAGAGTGCTTGCCTCGCATACACAAAGCCCTGGGTTCAATCCCCAGCTCCACCAAAAAAAAAAAAAAATCATTGGGATTTTGACGGGAATTGTATTTAATCTATAGCTGTGTTGAGTCATGTTGATGGCCTAACAATATTGTTCCCTAACTCATAGCCATGGGTAGTATTTCTATGTATTTATGTTGTTTCTAATTTCTTTTATTTAAATTTTTTTTTCAGTTGTTAATGGTCCTTTATTTTTATTTATTTATATGTAGTGGTGAGAATTGAACCCAGTACCTCATGCATTCGAGGCAAGCGCTCTACCACTGAGCTATAGCCCCAGCCCTGTTTTTAATTTATTTCAGTAGTGTTTTGTAGTTTTCATTGGTTAATTCCTAATTTTTTTTGTTTTGATGCTAGAATTGGTTTCATAATTTTCTTTCCTGATTGTTCATTATTTGGTATATAGTTCACTGCACGTGTGTGTGTGTGTGTTGACTTGTACCCTGCTCCTTTGCTGATTTCATCTTTATCAGTCCTAACAGTTTTCTTGGTGTAATCTTCAGGGTTTTCTACTTAATTAGATCAAGCCTTCTGTGAACAGAGAAAGTTTCTACACAGCACGCCTTTTCCTTTTCTTGCCTAATTGCTCTGGTTAGAGTTTCTAGTACCATGTTGCGAGGCAATGGCAAAAGCAGTCATTCCTGCCTCGTTCTTGACCTTGGAGGAAAAGCTTTCAGTCTTCACCACTGAGTACGATGTTCACTGTGGGTTTTTCACATGTGGCTTTTTTGTTTTTAGACCTTTTTAATTGGTATATTACTTGTCCTAATGGTGGGGTTTGTTATTATATATTCGTGTGCACAAAATACAATGTCATTTGGCTAATGTCACTCCCCCGCTTCCATCTTCTCACCCTCTGGGTCCCTTTCCTTTATTCTGCTGATCTCACATGGCTTTTATCATATTCAGGTAGTTTCTGTCTGTCCTTAGTTTGTTGTGTTTTTATCATGAAAGGTTGTTTGTTTTATCAAATGTTTTCTTCTGTGTCGTGGGAGAGGGTCATGTAGTTTCTCTCCATTCTGTTAGTGTGCTGGGTTACACGGATCGGTTTTCAGTGCTGAGCCATCCTTGCATTCCAGGAGTAACTCCCCCTTGGCCATGGTGTGTGATCTGTTTACTGTGCTGCTGAATTTGACTTGCTAGTTATTTTATTGAGGACTTTTGCAGCAATGTGCATAAGGACTATGAGTCTGCAGTTTTATCATCATATCTTAGCACCTGGCTTTAATATCAGGGGAATGCTGGCCTTGAAGAATGAGTTAGGGAGTATTTCCTCTTAATTTTTTGGAAAAGTTTGAGGATTGGTGTTAATTTCCCTTTAAACGTTTAGTATAATTCACCAGCGAAGCCTTCAGGGCCAGGGCTTTTCTTCTGTGTGTCTTGGTGATGAGTGCTTGTTTCTGCTTCCTGCAGAGCAGAAAGACCATGGGTTTATGGTGGCCCACGCTTCTCCTGGAGACAGGGCCTCTGGCAGCAACCCTGAGCCAGACGCTGTCCCCTTCCAGGAAGGCTCGAGGACCTCTGACGAGCTGGATGCAGTGTCGAGTTTGCCCACACCCAGTGACATCCTTGTGTCCTATTCGACCTTCCCAGGTGAGCGCATCCTTGGGGGTCTTCCCGTCTGCCCCACAGGCAGCCATGCTGTGAGGTCCTGGTTCTGACCTTGCTGCTTTTGTGACCCCAAGCAAGTTACTTCACTTCTCTGAGCCTCAGCTCAGGGCGAAGTGGGTGAGATGCCTGAGGTGCACAGCCACTGGGTTGGGGTGCTTCTGCCTCACCCTCCCCCAGCTCTGCCTCAGCCTCCTCCTCTTTACAATGGGAATAGTAATCCTACCTTGGGGTTCTTGGGGATCATCCAAGGGGCTGGTGCGTCATGGGGCACAGTGCCTAGCACACAGGAGGAAGGAAGGGCTGACTCTGCCCCGTGAGTCATTGGGCTCTCAGAGCCTCGGTTTCCTTGCTGGGAAGACAGTCTCAGCCAAGCTCAGGAGGTGATCACGAGGTTGAAGTAATGCCACCGGTGTACAGGGCCGTGGGGACGTGGCTCCTTCCGCCACATGCAGATGGGCCCCTGTCCGGAGGTGGCCCCCACAGCTCTCCAGTGGAGCTTAGCTCTCCTCTTCCCGCAGGTTTCGTCTCCTGGAGGGACACCTCGAGCGGCTCCTGGTACATTGAGACACTGGACAGCGTCTTCGAGTGCTGGGCTCACTCTGAAGACCTGCTGTCCCTCCTGCTCAGGGTGGGTGCCATTTCACTTTGGAGGGCAGCATGTCCTCCTCAGGGCATGGGCGGGCGCAGCACACCAAGCCCACACCAAAGGCAAGGGACAGGTGGGCCTTGTGTGCTTCTGAGCCTTGGGCTTTGATTCTCTCTGCCTGCAAGGGTCACGCCCCCTCGTTCCCTCAGAGTCCCCGTTGACATAGCTGTCCTTGTTGCCACAGTGGATGGCTCAGTGAAGGCTGGTTGTGGGCCCCCTGTCCCCTCCCCCCATGGCATAGTTTTTACTCTTGACCCTGAGGAATCACGATGCCCCTGCAGAGCATCCAGGGATCCAGGGAGTGACAGACAGGGAAGGGCAGGGCTCGGCCCGCTCCTTGGAAACCCCATCTGGAGCAGCTGCTTCTTCCAAGGGTCCCAGAGTATGTGGTTGCCTCTGGGTCCTCCCGCTCTGCCCTGGTGTTCTGCACCATGAGAAGGGGCTCTAAGGGTCGTGCTTGCTTCTGAGGGAGGTTCTGGCCTGAGCATGGCCGAGCAGAGCCAAGGCCGCAGACAGCCACCTCCCACAGTGCCGGGGTGTAGGCGCCACAGCCCTGGGTAGGTGACCCCCAGAGGCCACCAGGACTCCTGGTCTAGTCTCTTCTCTCGACCTTTCCTCACGTGAAGCTTTTGTTCTGATTTGAACTTTGTGAAGTTTTGGGTTTTGAAATTTTGCATTTTGTGCTCTTTAAACTTATAGTAGTCCTGGGTGTGGTGGCCACACCTGTAATCCCAGCGACTAGGGAGGCTGAGGTGGCAGAATGGCTAGCTCGAGGCCAGCTTCAGCAACTTAGACCCTGTTGCCAAAAAAAAAAAAAAAAAAAAAAAAGTAATAATGAGCTGGGAGCGTAGAGAGGCGGTCCAGTCCCAGCTCTGCACACCACACACCCTGGGCCCGTTTGGTGCTCACCTCCCAGCCTGGCTTGCTTCAGCTGAGAACTGAACTCTGATTCCCTGTGCTCTCCTTCTTGCAGGTGGCTAATGCTGTTTCAGAGAGAGGAATTTACAAACAGATTCCTGGTTGTTTTAATTTCCTCCGGAAAAAACTTTTCTTTAAAACTTAAAGGGGCCGGGATGCTCACCCTGCCTCATCGTCATCCCAAGACCTTCTGCTGCGGTCCTGGAGGCGGAGAGGCCTGGCCTGCTACAAGTTGAGGGTTCTGTGGCCTGTGCAGGGCCTGCTCCTTCCCGACCCCAGAGGGCAGCTTCTGGTCTGGAGGCAGATGCCAACTGTGTGGAAAGGAGCAGAAAGTCATGGGTCCATAGGACCTCTTCATCAGTGGCCAGTCCTGGATCTGTGACCCCACGTTCTCCCTGGAGCAGTGCCTCTAGCCCCACACTGGTTATTTGCAGGGCCAAACGGCCCTTTGCTGTGGGCCTTCCCTGCCCCGTTCCTGGCTCCCTCCCTCCAGATACAGGAGCATCCCTCCCCAATCCTGAGTCATGCCAACCAAAAATATCTTCAGACATTGCCAAATGTGCCCTGGGGGACAGAACCGCCCACGCTTGAGAATAATCCATCTGCAGGGATTTGGGGCTACAAACCAGCCAGCATCTCTCTTAAATCAACAAGCTCGGGCTCTGGACTCTGGCAGCAGGGGCCTGTGAGTTCTGAGTGGAATTTCAGAAATTTATTGCATTATCTAGTCTTCACAAACAGCTCTCAGGTGAACATGGACCCTCTGGCCTGTCTCCCCGTTTTGCTCTGGTGCTTTGTACTTCCTCATAATGGAGACTCTGCCTGTTTGAGAAAGTGGTCTTATTCCACTTAATCCCCCCTGCATCCCAAGGGGAGGGGTGAGACCACAAACGCAGAGGACAAGTCTCTTGTCCAGGGGAACACTGTTACCAGATCTGGCCAGATCCAGGTCTTCCAAGTCCTGACCCCTGCTTCCCACGTGCCTTCCTTGCTGAGGGACCCCATCCAGGTAAGATGACTGTGCTGTGCCCTGGACAATGCTGGGCTTGCCCAAGCCTGCCCTGGCCCTGAGCCCTGCTGTCCTTGTTTGCAGGACCATGAGGTCTGGATGGTCTGCTAATAAGTCACACCAAGATGTGAATCGTGGTAATTGCTACTTTATTAGTATTTTGCTTCTGCCTTCTTTCCAGTTCTGAAGTCCAGAGGCTTCTTTGGTTAGTTATTTGCAATGACCTGCAGGACACACACAAGAAAATAAGCCAGTGGCCCGTGCGGCAGTGTCTCCACCTGAGGAATTCTGATGACATTTGGGAGAGAAACGGGAGACCACAGCTTTTCATTGACTCCTGGGGTCTTACAGTAAATAGGGGTCTCAGCCTGGAGTCCTGTTTGGGCTTTAGATCAGGGGCCTATCAACCCTTCAAAATCATATGCAGATGGGCGTGGGCTTAGATTTTATTTAGTTTGTTTCTCAAATCCAAAGTGCTGTTTGTGAGGCACCTGCGACCTGCCTTCAGAGAATGTTTCCCAGATCCTATTCAGGCTTTTTTTTTTTTTTTTTTGGTGCTGGGGATTGAGCCCAGGGCCTCTCACCTACTAAGCACCTGCTCAGCTACTGAGGTACACCTCTAGCCCCTGAACACTTTACTATGATGATCCAGGACCCACTGAAGCTTCTGGATCTCTGCAGCACAGATCCTCAGGCTGGTGTGCGGGACGTGTGTGCAGGGATGTTCACCGTAGCGACATAAGGGTGAGAAACAGGAAACAGAATCCCCTCTCCTCATGGTGGGAGTGGGGAAACCAGTTACCACTCAAAGGAGTGACATGGGTCAAAATGTGACAGGGGATCAAGTGGAGAGCTAAGTGGCAGATCAGGAGTTGGACCCTGGTTTTGGTTAGAAGTCTGGGAGCATCGTTGTACATCTGTAGGTATTTTTTATATGCACACATAGCCCAGGTCACGAGCCTGCACTGTTAGCAGTGACGATATCTGCAGAGTAGAGACGGAAAGTGTGGGAACGTCATCTTTTTTACCTGATGCCCTCCTGTTTTATTTTAATATTTTTATAAAGAAATGTTTTACCTTCTGAAAAAGAAAACAAAGCTAGTGACTGCTGAAGGTTCATGTGTTGCTGTCATCCAGGGGACATCTGTTGAGAGGGTGGGAGTCCCGGGCCATCTGTCTCCTCCCTGCACCTGCCTCTGGGCAGCTGCAGGGAGGAGACAGATGGGCAGCTCCTGACCTTGACCCACCACCTGTCTAGGTTCACCCAGCAGGTGCTCCCAAGCACCCCCGGGCCTTAGCTGTTTGTGCCTCCTGCTGCTCATGGTGTGTCCCTGGCCTGGGACCCCTGCAAGGTGCTACCAGCCTCTTGCAGCTGCTGGGACACCCTTTGCCAGGGGACAGCTGGCTGCCTGACTGTCTACTCCGGAACCCGTGGCTGGGCATTAGTGCCACCCTGGCTGCTTTGTGGTGGATGCAGCCTCCATCCAGCTGCCACCCAAGGTTGGCTTCCCATTGATCCCCCTGCCATCTGGCCCGCTCTGCTGTGCTGCTTCTGGGGCTGGGAACAGCTGAGGCTGGGCAACACATCAGAGCAGTTGCCCTGGGCCCTGCTTTGGGTCTAAAGGTGCTGCCAGGCCCAGCTGCACAGACTCACAGGGCAGCTGGGGCTGGAACAGCTTCCTAGGCCTTGGCTGGGCCAAAGCCCCGAGTGCCCTTCCATTCAGTCAGCGAGGCCCTCAGCAGTGCTGGTGGCTCCTTGAAAATGGCATGCAAGTGTCCTGCCAAATCCAGTCCTGGCTCTCTAGTCAACAGACAATGCCCCAGCATCAACACAACCTTGAAAATCAACTAACGTTTTTGGAATCTCTGGGGCCTGTGGCCACTTGGCCAAGCAGAGCCCAGAGGTGGACAAATGAACATGGAGCCACCAAGCAGTCTGGGCCAACTCGGAAGCAGCCACCTGCTCGTTTGGACAGCATGGTTTTCCTCATGTGGACAGGCTCACACTGCAATTTCCTATTTTGTTTTGTAACAGAGTGACAATTTAATTCAACTGAACGGTTTCCTGCAGATTAAACTTAAACGAGATCAGATGCCAGCTCCCCTCCTTTGCAGGCTCTGCCAGAAGCACCGCAATCCCCACTTGCTCTTCTGTAAAGTCCCACTTTACAGAAGAGCAAACCAACTTGGTGGCAATGCTGGGGTGGCTTAAAACCTGCCTCCATGGCAGTCTCTCTCCCTCCCGGCTTTGGTCCCCAGACAGTGCGCCTCCTCCACTTGCCCCCAGAGTTCCTTTCTTAGGGATGAGTCTTCCTGTCATCCAGCTGCTTCTAATCACTGGGATGAGGATGATTATTTTTTGGGTACGGGGGATTTAACTCAGGGGTGCTCTACCACTGAGCCACAACCCCAGGCCTATTTTGTATTTTATTCAGAGATAGGTTCTCACTGAGTGAAGACCCCTGCTATTGCTGAGGCTGGCTTTGAATTTGTGATCCTCCTGCCTCAGCCTCCTGAGCTACTGGACAGTGATTATTTTTTAAATTATTTTTAATGATTTTTATGGTTATTGTAAACAAATTTGTTTGTTGTACTAAAAAATAGAAATTGTTGTGGAAGCTCATAGGAACACAGCTCTCTGGGGACATGTTTACAGTCACAGGAGGACCAACTCGGCCCCATTTGCCCACAAGCATCCCAACCCAGCCCTGAAAACGCTCATCCCAGGAACCCTCTCAGTCCTGGCAAACCAGGATGGTTGGTCACCCTACAGAATACTCTCCAGGGGGACTAATTTCTAATGATTAAGGTTGGGGGGTGTCTCAGACCATTAGGTTTGAGCTTTGCAAATAAATATGGTCATTTATAGCACTGGATGGTGGGGTCTGGGCCCCCACACTGATAAGCAAAAATGAAATATCCCACTAATCCTAAGGAACCCACTCAAAATGCCTGAGGGGTGTCCTGTGTCCAACCTCCTTGGACAAACTCACCCTCTATGTTGCTTTTCACCCAATTTGACATGCAGAAATTTTGGATGCGATTATGCAGCTTCCTCTGAGGGCCCCCCCCACACTCTTGAGGGAGGGAATTCTAGACCCTAGGTGGCATTTGTGGGGCCAGGTGAGCAGGGCAGGGCCCATGGGGCTCAGGACTGGTCTGGTTCTTACCGTATTGATCCAGTCTATGTAGTTGGAGACCCTGGTGAAGACGGAAGGCTTGCGGTAATAGTTGCAGCCGAGAGAGGACCCGAAGCTGACCACGCCGTGCACTTGCCACTTGCCATCAGCCGCCTGGCAGTTCAGGGGCCCTCCAGAATCGCCCTGAACAAGAGTCAGATGAAGGGAAGGGAAGGGAAGGGGCTGCCCAGGGGGACCCCTGTTCTCAAGGCACTCATGCTGCTCTGTCGTGGGTTGCCACAGCTCTGGGTGCGACGGTAGGACTTACAAGAGCTGCATTTGTCCCTGGGTGTCCTGAGCTGAGCCAAGCACTTTATTGGCCTCATCTCCTTACAAAAGCTATGAGGCAAGTGTTGTGAGTACCCAGTTCACCTGAGAGGAAAACCTGGGGTGTTCAGAGGCTGCACCTTGCTTGAGGTTGTCCTGGCACAAATGACCCTGCGGAGCTGCACACCAGTTAGGCTGCTGAGCTCTTATTCACCACCAGCCACCTCCTCCCATGACAAGGAGTTTCCTGGGGTCTCTATGGGCAGATTGAGGGCACACTTGGTCTGAAGGACATGAGAACCCCTTCCATCTCAGTTCCCACTCTATTGCAGAGCCCAGTTAAGACACCATCTCGGGATGGGATTGTAGCTCAGTGGTAGAGCGCCTCTCTAGCATGCCTGAGGCGCTGGGCTCATCTCAAGCCACCTTTTCTGGAGATTATAAGGACCAGATTCTGAAACGTCCAGAGGGGTTTCCAGTGCTCTGTCGGGAGGGATGAGAACGGATGCTGGGAACTTTGGGACCTCTCCTCGTCCCCAGTCCCATTTCACTGTCGAGGGAGCCCTGGCGTTGGATACTCACATTGCAGCTGGAAGTCACACCGTCACCCCCAGCGCAGACCATGGTGGTCTTCACGGAGCTGCCCCACCAGCTAGCGCTGGAGCAGGTGGCGTAGTCCACAACCAGCAGCAGGCCCTGCTGCAGGATGTCGGGAGAAGCCCCATTGGCTGAGCGAGACCAGAAAGAACGGATCAGAGGGACAGAGGGACTCCTGAGTAAGAAGGAAGTGGTGACACCTGTTGGGCTGTCCCTCTAGCCTCTTTCGCTGTGGCCCTTGTCACTTTCTCCCATGGCTCTAATGGGAGCAGCCATGTTTCCTATTCTGTGCCCTCACAGTTGATTGGTCAGTGTTCTGGCCGCTGCTGATTGGTTCGGGGGTGAGCACCTGACTTACACTAAGCCAATGAGCTTCTTCTCCTGGGAATTGGAGTTGGAGACTAAGAATTCCCGCCCAGGGAGGTCTCAGCAGTGGCTGCCATTTTTTTTTTTTTCTCCATGGAGAAAAGCTTCAGGGGAACCCACCCAGGAAAGAAATTCCTAGGGCGGGCTCATGAATTTCTTCCAGGCTCCAGTTCCTGGTTCTGGCCTGTTCCTAATGGCTGGCTGTGTCTCTCTGCCCCAGGGTTGAGACTTTTCAATCCTTAAAATCTTAAAGCACACTAGTTGGAAAAAATAGTTGGTGTGATCAGGGCAGCACTTTCCTAGTAGCCCCCTATGACACTGCCACCGTCACATACTACCCCATCAGCGTTACCGCCCCTACTAATGGAGAGGATAAGGAGTATTTTCATTCTTGCCCTTTACTAGGCTTTCCAAAGAGGCAGTCCTCACAGAAATATCAATAAATATTGTCTGATACATGGGACACTGAAATCAAGAGAAATTAAGTCCCTTGCCTAAGATCACTCTCACTGATATATAATTAACACTCGGATAACACCTGGCACGTTATCACACATGTCTTCTAATCTTCACCAACAGAGTTTCCACTTTAAAGATGAGGAAACCAAGGTCCAGAGGGGGTTGCTGAGGTCACATAGTGATCTTCAGGCAGGCATTTGGACATCCCTGGCCATGGCCACTCCACCATCTCACCATCTCCCTGCCCTGGGGTTTTCTGGATAACAAACAGGTGGGCACACTTGTATCTGATTTGCATGAGACGCCCCCTCCATCCTCCTGCTTCTGCACAGTTTTTCTGTGCCCTTGGTTTTGAAGACAAGCTAGTCAGGAGGGCCGTAGTCATTTCTCCGAGTGCATCAGTGTTGATGTACTCATCTGTCACTCATAGATTTATGTCATTATGAAAAAGAAATCCCTCTTCTGCACAGACCTCCCTAGAATCTTCCAAACCTCTGGTGATTTTATAAGGGACAGGTAGGTGCTCTGTCCCTTTTGGTGTCATGGGATTTCTGACCCTTGGGTTTATGTCAAAAGAAGACTCACGATCAGCCATGTTCTCAGTAGCAAGACCAAGTGGCGCAGGAGACAGGTTTGGATAAGGGGGGGGGGTGTCCATGCGGGCTCCAGGGACCTCTGTGGAGCTCCAGAACCTTGAGGTCCCAGAATCTGTGCTGTTCTGGGCCCATCTGTGCTATGCAGAAGTGTCATATGGTCTCTGTACTGCTCATTCAATTCCAGTGACAGTAACAATTAGCACACAGCAGCTACTATGTGCCCTTGCTTTTTGGTCTGAGTGCCTCCCTTGGACTATCTCCTTCAATCCTCTCTGTGATGTAGGTGCTGTTATTATCCTTGTTTTACAGATGAAGAAACTAGCACAGAGAGGCTAAGTAATGTGCCCAGGGTCACAGAGCAAATAATGGGAGAGCTGGGATTTGAACCCAGGCCGGCTTAGAGAGATTATCCTGTCTCTGCGAGATAAACACCCTTGGATGACTAGTGGGGTGAGAGACCCAACCTGACAGGTGACAGCACCTTCCTTCCCTGCCTGGCCTGGGTGCTCCCGGCCAGCACTTACTCTGCAGCCTGCCCCAGCCTGTGACATAGCAGGGGTAGTTGTTGGGTAAAATGGTGCCGGCAGGTGGGAGGCAGGCCAGTTGGATCTTGTCAGTCAGGGTGACGGGTGTGGCCAGTTTGAGCAGGGCAATGTCATTCCTGGTCAGGAAAGAGGCAGAGCTCAAGAGCATTAGCCAAGCAGGGCTTTGAAGAGTGCAGAGAGATTTCCCCGGGGAATGTTCCCTGGGCTGATCCCCAGGGAGTGTAGCTGGGCATCTTTGAAAATGTAAAAGACCTTGTTAGGAGGCTTCAGGGTCAGGAAGTACAGAGGGACTGTGTCCTGCTCCACTGAGATCACCATGCCTGTGTCCCTTGTCACGGACTAGACACACATGGTCAGTGATGGCCTGGGGCACACGGGCCTACAGGCTCAGGAGGCAGGAGACCCAGGTTGTTCCCTGAGTCTGCTCCCTGCCCCCCATCACCCCCCACCCAGGCAACTTGTGCACTGGCCGCACCTCTATGAGGTCAGAGCCCTTCCCCTCCTTACAGAAGGATCAAAGCCATGGGGGTGGGGGTCAGCCCATGGCCTTGGTGACACCCCGTCTGTGCTCCTGCCACCTCCACCCGGGGAGCCCTGAGACAGAGCGTACCCTTGGGCCAGATTGTTGTTCCACTTCTCGTGTACGACAGCCTTGGAGACCTTGACGGCCAGTGAGCCCGCCTCCTCGGTGGAGAGGCTGTGCCGGCCCAGCACCACGCGGTAGGTCCTGGAGGAGCTGGGAGGGCCAAGCACAGAGGGTCAGTCCCTTGCCCTTAGGCGCCCCAGGCAGGGACACCCAGGACATGTGCCACTTGGGATGGGCCCAAGTAAGTGACGGCTGCATGAGCCACTAGTGGGGCTTGGGACCTTGTCTTTCCTGGGAGCCATCTGTTGGTTACTAGGTAGCATAAATGCCATAACATAAAACCCATCACTGTGATAATTATAACAACCCCAAACTAACTATAAACTGACTTAATAAAAGTTGTAATAATAGAAATCTTATACTACTCTGGAGGGAATGAGAAAAATAAGAGTCCCTTTTTAGTTTGATTCTCCACCCTTATTTTCTCCTGGGGAAACTGAGGCCCAGGGAGGGGTAAAGAGGCCAGAGAGAATCTAGAAGTGGAGCGCAGGTTGCCTGGTTACCCGGCCTCTTTGTTTTTCCCACCCCCTCTTAAAGCCTATACATCCGTGGGGGTAGGTTCAATTTCAGGACCAACCCACGACAACCCAAGTGGAATGCTGAAGAGTTCCAGCCGATGTGAGATAAGCCGCGGACATGGGGAGGAAGAGGGTGTCCTCTCATTTAATTCACACTACATTCTGTTATGACTGCCAGGCGCCTGTGATCCCAGCCACCCAGGAGGCTGAGGCAGGAGGATGGCATGTTTGAGACCGGCTGGGACAATTTAGTAAGACCTTGTCTCAAAAATTTAAAAATGGCTGGGGAATGTGTCTTAGTGGTAGTACTGAAAAAAAAAAAAAAAACCAACATTCTGTTATCTCATTTTTTTTTTCCCCCAGGGGATATGTTAAAACTTAGAGAAGTTATTTACACTGTGAAGTGGACCCAGTTCCAGATGAAGAGGCCACATCTGATACTCCCAGGAGGGCAGAAACTGGGCCTCCCCGTCCTCCACACCGTTCCTCAGTCCAGCCAAGATTGTCAGTCGACCACAGACTGAATTACAGGTCATCTCAAACTTGTGCCTGGCCAGGCAAGTGGTTATTTGCAAGGCCCCTTTAGAGTGTGGTTCAGGCCTTTGGGTCCCCTCTCTTGGAGGTGAGCACTGGCTGGTGGGGCGAGCAGCCTGGGTGACCTGGGAAAGGCAGTTAGTTACCTGATGCAGTGGGCAGCTGTCAAGACCCAGTTCTTGGCCACCAGGGACCCTCCGCAGGTGTGTCTCCACTGGCCATAGGCACTGTACTGCAGGGAGACCTGTGGAGAGGCACCTGTGGGCTTAGTTCTTCCGCTGAGAGCAGGTGAGGTGGCACCTCTCGCCCCAGGTGCAAAACTTAAGGGGTGCCTGAACCTCAGTCATCAGGGTAAAAAACCCTTTAGTGCTTTGTAGAATATAAACAGTCCAAATCTACACAAAAAGCCCTGATTAAACAATATTGAAAAGTTAAATAGACTATTAAAAATTAACTTCTGAACATCTTTCTGGGATATGCCCCTTCTTCGGAACTATTTCCTTAGGACACGGCCCTCCAATTTAATGTGTCCAAACCCAAACTCTTAATTTCCCCCAAACCTGTTCCATCCTCAGGTTTCCCTGCACGGTCAATGCCACCTCTACTTTCCTGGCTGCTCAGGCTAAAATCCTTGGGGCCGCCCTGGGCCCCTTTCTCCCTTACCCCTCACTCAAACCCAAGAGCGAGCCAGCTGGGTGGCCCACACCTGCAATCCCAGAGACTCAGGAGGCTGAGGTGGGAGGATCACAAGTTTGAGGCCAGCCAGGGAAACTGAGAGACACCCTGCCTCAAAAAATAAAAAGGGCTGGGGGTGTAGTTTGGTGGTCAGGTGCCCCTGGGTTCAATATCCCATACCAAGCAAACAACCCCAAAGAAAACCAAACCCCATCAGCGGTGACTTTATACACGGAGAGAATGCTTCCCTTGTATCTTGACTCTCTGTCCCAGACGCCTCATCCCTTGCCTGGATGATATCCTGGTTTTCTGTTTTTTTGGGGGGTGGTGGTGGTGCTGGGATGGAACCTGGGGCCTCACACATGCTAAGCACCCACTCTACCACTGAGCTGTACCCCTGCTCCTAGTCGCCCATCTTTCTTCCAGCTCCCACCTTGGCCCACCCCTCACCCCAAACACACAGCAGCCAAAATGATCCTTTCTACACATAAATCTGATTATATCTCTGTTCAGAACCTCCAATGGCTCCCCCTCTTGCCCAGTGGAAACTCAAAACTCAGGTGGTCTACTAGGTCCTACATCACCTCTCTGACCTCAGCCTCCCACTCCCCTCCCCTTGGCCATGCTAACCTCCATCAGTTCTGCAAATATACCAAGCCTACTTCTGCCCCAGGGCCTTTGCCCTGGCTTCTGTTTATAAAATATTTATAAAATATTCCTGTTTATAAAATATTTATAAAATATTCCTGTTTATAAAATATTTATAAAATATTCCTGCTGCTGGAATATTTTTCTCCCAGGTATCAACCTATCTCCTCCACTTCCTCTGGGTCTCTCTTCCAGGTTACCTTCTCCTCCTGAAGCCTGCGTGACTTTGGGCACATTTTGGGTCCTGATCGCTTTATACGGAAGATAGGGCCCATAATGTTCACCATGCAGGGCCCTCAGGATGATTAATAATCATAGTATCCAACACTATGAATTTCCAGTAATTTGACCGCTCACCTTGTGCCCAGCACCGCCCTAAGCTCAGAGTGTGTATTGGCTCATGTCTTAATTAAGGCAGCTGTGTACAATGTGGTCTGTGCCGTAAAGACTGTTAACTATTTCTAATATGATGTGTGCAAAAAGGTCAGTTTACTTGTTCCAGGTCATCCAACAGTACTTGGCGGAGCAGAGAGCTGAGCCTGGTCCCCGCTCCTGAACATTTTTTTGAAATGGATGGATCCGGAGACTGTCATGCTAAGTGAAATAAGCCAGTCCCCCCAAATCAAAGGTTGAATGTTTCCTCTGATATGCAGAAGCTAATCCAAAATAAGGGAGGTGGGGGTAAAAAAAAAAAAAGAATAGAGGAAAGATCAAAGGAGTAGACAAAGGGGAATGAAGGGAAGGGAGGAGGAATGGGATAGGGAAAGACAGTGGAATGAACCTGACCTAATTTTTCTATGTACATATATGAACATACCACAGTGAATTCCACCATCAACTAAAAGTAAATAGCAGAAAGATCAGTAGAACAGAGGGAGGGGAGTCAAGAACTATGTAATGTTTTGAACAACTAATAATAAAAATTGAAAAAAAATAAGAGAGCTTAAAGTCCAGTGGATATGGTCAGGCAATTAATTAACATTGTGTAACTCACTACACATGTCTGGGTGGTGAGGGAAGGGGACCTTAGTATTAGATCATTTATGTTGTTGCTATATTAAGTGGAAGATCAAAATGTTATGGGCCAGGCTGTGCAATATTGCTTCAAAGTAAAAGATAAAAAGAATAAATCCCATTTTTTCCCCATTTAAAAAAAAAAGAAAAGAAAGAAAGAATAGAGGGAGGGGAGGGGGAGGGGAAGGGGAAGTACTGGGGACTGAATTAGAGCAAATTATAGCCCATGCTTTTATAATTATGTCAGAGTGAACCTATTGCTATGCAGAACGCCAAGAACAAAGTAAAAAATTCTACTTTAGTTCTAAAGTGCTTAATGGTATTTCTGAGCATGCTATGGTTTGGATTTAGGGGTATTGACATAGGGCCATAGACTTGGGGAGGGTGGGAGAGTCCTCTCAGGCAGTAGACTGCCAGGCACATTAATTAATCCTGGCTTTGTTTAAAGTTCTGACATTTTGTTCATCCTGGATATTTTTGCATGGTTTGATTTTAAAAATATTGCATAAAAATATTACTCATTCTGGGTACTGAGCCTTGTGATATCCCCTTAAATTATTCTCCCAAATTGAGGGATTTACTTGCCTCAACTGAAACTCTACTTGGGTTAGATCTGGCCGCCCGTCCCAATTAAAAAAAAAAAAAACAAACACCTCCTCAGGGAAACAGAAGCAGGAGGGGCGGGAGCTCTCCAAGACTAACATTAATTGGTTCCCAAGGCAAGGATCGTACCAGGAAGTATTTTATGCAACATCAATTGGTTTCTCAGCACAAATACACTCTGGGTTTGGGGATCCCATAGGGGAGGGGCTCTTGCCCGTCTTCCAACTTCCCACAGAAAACAGTGTGAGACGGAAAAAGGTGAAAAACTAGCAAAAGTACCCAGAGCCATGAGTGCAAATTGGGGAATATCAGGCACCGTTCTGTCATTGACACTTTTTCCTTTTTGCTGTGCTGGGGATGGAACCCAGGGCCTTCTGCATGACAGGCAAGAGCTCTGCCACTGAGCTATGCCCCACACCCCAGTTGTCACTTCCTTAACCTAGATGCCATTCCCTCGATGAAATACGCACCTGCTGCATGGGACCCCCTGGGCACTCATCTCTGACAGGTGTTCTGACCACCTGGGTTAGAAATGTGCCCTGATCCAGCTGGGTCTGTTTCCATCAGTTACACTTGCAATTAATGTGTTTTGATAAGACACAGAGCTGATGAAATACGAGTTCAAAAATAGAGCTGTGGGGGCTGGGGTTGAAGCTCAGGGGTAGAGCGCTTGCCTAGTGTGCATGAGACACTGGTCCCATCCTCAGCACCACATAAAAATAAATTAAATAAAGGTATTAATTTTTTTTTTAAATAGAGCTGTGATTTATAGAGAAACTAAATTAAATGCTTGGAAGACACTGGCTAATGGTGACTCTTAAAAAATGGCAATCCCCCCCCCAAAAAAATAAAAGGCTATTGAATTAGGTGTCTGTGAAAAAAGTGGAAAGAAGGGGGTAAGGGGTGGGGATGGGGCAGAGATGACAAAAGTCAGGACCAACTCATTACTCAGATTGCTTCAGGAGCAGCTTAAAGTTCTTCTCTACTTGGGATAGGGAGGAAGAGCATGAGAAGAAAACTACCACTAAATAGGGAAGAGAGGTGGGAGGGAAAAGGAGGGAGAAGGGGAGTTGCACGGAAGATGGAAGGAGAGCCTCATCGTTACACAGAATACAAGTATGATGTTATGAGGAGAAAAAGAAAAAAAAAGTGTGTCACATTAGATTGGATAGAGAGAAATGATGGGAGGGGAAGGGAGGGGAAGGGGGGATAGGAAGGGCAGCAGAATAGAATAGACAATATGATTGCTGTATGTATATAGGTGACTCTATGACCAGTGTGATTCTGCAATCTGTACAAGCCGAAAAATGAGAAATTATACCCCAATTGTTTCAAATGTATGAATTGCCAAGATCATTGTAATGTCACGTGTAGCTAAAAAAAAAAAAAAATTCTGCTCTACTTGAAAGAAATGGACGTAGATGCCATATTACAGGGGTTGGTTTTTATAAGAAAGTTAAGAATTCAAAAGATTGGTGAACATCTAGATAAGTAAAATGGGTATTAAGCATTTCTAAATCAAAGTAAAATGTTTAAAGCATATATGTAAGATTGAAAATGATCTTTCTATACCAACTTTTCAATCACTCAGTCCCAATTATGTCAGACAGGAGAGTTTCCTACATTTGTTTAAGCAATTGTAAATTCACTCATCTTTGTGTGCCCTGTCACTAACAGTCTATAATGTGGGCCTGTGTCCCATACGGTGTTTCAGTCTTGATTTCTGTATGATTATGTCAAAGAAAGAAAGCATTTGTATTCATTGATAACACGGAATTGAAGATTAATTTGCATAAGCAGCACTGATTGGTTTCATAAAGCATGGACGTTTGCATAGATGGTGATGAATGGCTCATAAAAATAACAGTACATGTGTAAGCAAATGTCTGATTGGTTAACACAGTGAGACTATTTAGGAACTTGGGTGCAGATGTAGTGGGGTGGCGCAGCTCCTTATGGAAGCTGGAAAAGGACCCTTTCCCCAGCCCCAAGGTTGGCCAAGGCCACAAATTTTTTTTTTTTTTTGGTGAAGTTGTCCAAGCTGCCTTCTGAGGTCCCACCAATCCTCATCTCTGCCAGCACAACAGACCCCGGGGTGGGAGGGCAAAGGGGGGGATGAGAAATGATGGGATGGGAGGGGGGTACAGACTGGTTGACTCACCTGCCAGGGCCAGCTGTTGGGTGTCGCCTCTTCACCTCCAACCACCCTACTCAGTTGGGGCAGGTGAGTGGGGAGCCCACAGCTGAAAGCTGTGAAAGGAGAAACAGTACAGGAAGTACAGGAAGCAGCGACCCAATCAATGGAGACTATGCTTTCTGCACACCCAGCACCCAGATAGAAAAGCCTTGCTCTAGAAGGACCCCAGAGGTCACAGTCCAGCCTTGCTTTGCTTCTCTGAAACTCCACTCCAACCTTCCTATAACTACACAGGTGGAGTGCAGTGGGAGAGGGCCAGGCGGGGATGGAGGGCAGGGAGGTCCCCTTCCCAGTCCCACCAGGGGTTGGGAGAGTGGCGCCTCCGGGTGATGGGGTTACCTCCAGCCACCAACACAGACAGCAGTAGGGTCCTGATCATGGTGAGTCCGTGGGAGTTCTGGAAGCCCGGCCGTGGCTGAGCCCTTGTTTAATGAGCTGATTATCAGCAGGCGATATAGCAGGAGCTGCAAGATGGAGATTTTCCCAAAGCTCAATGGAATAAAAGGTTGGCGTCCAAATGTTTTTTTTCCGTCGTCTTCTACCACCGTCATCCTGAAAACACACTGATAAAGATGCCAAAGGTAGCTATTGAAATGTGAGTTCTATCTACTTTCAAGAGGTTATGTGTGTGTCAAGAGAAGAAAATTATGGGTTATTGGTTCTTGGGGTTGCATTTTTCAAAGAAAAGATGAAACTGGCAAAGAGCACCCGGGCCCGTGGTTCTCGGGTTTAGCTACTGGGAGACATTGGATGATGTCTGGAGCTGTTTTGGGTCATTGGGGCTGGGGTTGGGGTACTCTTGGAATCTGAAATGTAGAGAACAGAGAGGCTGATAAACACCCTACAATGCACAGGACATAAGAAACTGTCCCCCTCCCAGCATCAGTGGTGTTGAGATGAAGAAACCCTGCAATGCCATGGCTTGTGTGTGACCCAGGTTGAGTCATGTAAGCCTCTAGGACCAGGGTCACCTGTTTGTGAAACAGGGAGGGAAACATGTATCTAGCTTGGCTCAGAGCATTGGAGGATTTGCAAAGCATAGGGGAACATGCTTAGGAGAAGGGCAAGGTGGACCCCCACAGTTGGGGTTTAGCAGTCCCAGTGATGGGACAGAGGAGAGTGCTGGCAGAGGACAGCGTCACTGGGGTGGATCAGATGTCTTTTATTGTCTGCTCCTAAGACAACAGTGGTTTGCATTTTTCCAAACTCTGTCTTCCAAATGGGAACAAAGCAAGAGCTTCTTAGGGGAGCAAATAAAGGCAGACCCGCTGACACTCACCAAGCACCTTAGATGCAGGCACATTTCTTATTTAAACCTTAGACAACCCTGCAAGAAAGTCCTTTATTTCAGATGAGGAAGCTGAAGCTCAGAGAGGTGAAGTAACTAGCTCAAGACCACAGAGCTTCTAAGCAGCAGAATGAAGATTCAAACCCAGGATGGTCTGATTCCAAAGCCATGGTCTAATTACTTGAGCCACTGAAGATGACATTCTGCCTGACATCTCAGTGCTGTAAAAGCCCCCTGTTGGCAAGAGAAGGGTGGAGAAAAAGAGCAAGTTTTCCTGATGGTCTTTCCTGCTCTTCCTGGGGCCTTAACTGCTGCTGTGGGCAGAGCACAGTGCCAGGCAGTGCCGGTGCTGGTGAGGTGGCCCTGCTCTGATCACAGACTCTATTTCTTTCTCCAACCAGAAAAGCAGAGGGAAAAAAACTTCAGACATCAGCTGTAGACCTGGATCAAGTCTTTGCCTGCCAGTATTTTGTGGGATTGTGTTATGTGTTAGAATCTGGGGGTGCAAGAACTTGGTAACCTCCCAAGGATCACACAGGGTGAGGGGACCTGGGCTGCAGAGTCCCCCTTGGGTTGGATGTCAGAGGACCTGGCTTCTGGTCCCAGTCCTACTCCTGACTTCCTGTAACACCTTGGACCCTTAGACTATGGCAGCCAACTATTCCTGAGGCCTCATATTTTATCTTAAAGGTAAATGTGAATGTGGCATTCTGTATATGTTTGTTTTAATATAAAAACAGAGTTTTCCTGTGTGAGTCATTGGACAAACACCAGGTGACACGTGCCGGGGACTTGCTGTGTGACCTTGGGCAAATCACAGAGGCGCTCTGGCCCATTTTTACAAAACAAGCATTATGGTTTAGATGTGAGGTGGCCCTAGGAAGGAAAGTGACCATGATTACTTGGAGTGACCAAGAGATCTTTATTGAGAAAAGGAGAGGGAGAGGGAGAGGAAGATGGAGGGGGAGGGGGGGAGGGGGCTGGCAGGAGAAAGTTTTTATAGCCCTTTGGTGTGCTGCTTAAGTCTAATAGGGTCCCTGGGTCTGCAATTTGCCTTGTTGGTGTGCACTGATGGGGTCACACAGTGGTTGCTAAGGGTGTCATCTTCTGCTTTCAAGTGGACTGAGCATAGGCTAGGTGTGGGTTGCAAATTGAAAAGAGGAAGTAAAGGGAAAAGGTGCCAAATAACCCAGAGGGCTAAGGAAGGGTGGGGCTTGGGTACTCAGTTTACCCTGCAGCTAACAGCCCCCAAAAGCTCGGGTGTGAGACAATGCAAGAAAGCTCAGAGCTGAAGTGACTGGGTTCGGAGAGTCTTGACCTGATCCCTGATGGGGATTAACTGGGTATCTGTAGGCAGGAGGGTGTGGCTGGAGGAGATGGGTCCTTGGGGTTGAACCTTTGGGGTTAATGTTTTGTTGTGGTGAGAACTCTCTCTGTGGTTCCTGGTGGCCTGTCCTGACCTACTTTCTTCTACATACTTTCTCCCCGTGATGTTCTGTCTCATCTTGGGCCCACAGCAATGGGCTGGCCGTCTTTGGACTAGGACCTCTGAAACTGAGAGCCCCCAGATCAACTTTTCCTCCTTAAAATTGCTCTTGTCAGGGGCTGGGGATGTGGCTCAAGCGGTAGCACGCTCGCCTGCCATGCGTGCGGCCCAGGTTCGATCCTCAGCACCACATACAAACAAAGATGTTGTGTCTGCCGAAAACTGAAAAATAAATATTAAAAAAAAAAATTGCTCTTGTCAGGTCTTTTGGTCACAGCAGCCAAAAAGCTGACTGAAACAGAAATTGGTAGCTTGAAGCGGGGTTGCTGTTGTGACTAGCCTGGCCATGCGGTTTAGAATCTTTAGGAGGTTTTTGGAGTTTGTGGGAGGAGTTTTGAAAACTTTAGAGATGCAAGCTGGAAAGGTTTTGGATTGTTGTAAGCAGAGTTTAAGAGGTGATTCTGGTGGGAGCCAGAGGACCAGAATGCCAAGAGGACTGTGGACAGTCGAGACTGGGGTCATGAGGCTTCAGAGGAGGAGGACTATTTTGGAAATTGGAGGAGAGGCTATTCATGTCAGGTATTGGTTAAGAAGTCATCAATTTTTGCCCATGACCTGAGACTTTCTGTGAGACTGTGTTTAAAGGTGATGGACTAACTAATCCGGCAGAGGAGATTTCCAGGCAGCAGAGCATTCAGGCCGTGGCATGGATATGGCCAGCAGCTTTTGGCCAAGTGTACTGTGATAATCAGGAGCAGAAAGCAAAGCATAAAGGTCTGAAAAGTTTGCAATTTGGCCGGAAAACTGCAAGTAAAACTGTGGCTCAGGAAGTTGGATTTGTCAGACATTATAGCTACTAAAGAAATGCTAAGTTCTTTAACCTGAGACAATAGGTAAAATGGCTTGAGGACATCTCAGGAACCGGCAAGACCACTCCCATCTCAGGCTCAAGGGAATAAAAGTAAAAATTCCTCAAAGAGACCAGTGGGGACCCTGCTTGCACAGGGGGGCCTAGGAAGTTGCTTCACCAGGCCCAGCCACCAGGCACTCAGAGGCTGCTGCAGCCCTGGTCCCTGGAGGCTTGGCTATTGCTCAAGATGGAGGGAAACCTTGGCAGCAACCATGGGGTGCTGGTTCTGTAGGAAAGTGGGATGCTGGGGTCAGGGGGTCATTGGAGGCTTAGGCCAGGTGCAGCAGGGGTGGATTCCCTGCAGGCTGCTCCTGAGAGGGTGACGGGTGGCGATGTGAGGAGGAAGCCAAAGCTGCGGTGGAGACCCCTCCTCCCCAGATTAAGGAACGCCAGTCCTGAGGGACGTCAGCGGAGGAAAGCTCCAGGAATCAAGCGAAGACAAGCCAAGAGAGAGGCCATGTGATGCCAGATTCGTGGGACCCCAATAGACCTCCAGGAGCCGAATCCAATGCAATCACACCCTTTATTGCAAGCTCGAGCCTGGACTCACCACCGTTCCCAAGGCAGCGGTCTCAGGGACTGAGTCCTGGTCCTTTGTTCAGTGAGATTTTATAGGTTCTTGGGGATACTCTATGTGTCAGAACGTCACACAGCAAATCATTTCACACCGCGGGAAAATCAAACAGCAACTCTTAACGTTGATTAGCACATTCACTGGCCGGAACAAGTTGGGTGGGGGTGATTGGTTAGTACAAGAGGGGGATTCCTTTGAACTGATTGGTTTAGGCCTCGAGGGGTTACAAGAGTGTATATGCTAAACTGCTGGGTGGCCTAATCACGTTATCAATCACCGAAACTACTGGGAGGGTCACCTGGCATTTCAGATATGTTCCCTGTCTCACTCTGATTGGTTGTTGCTATGGTCCGAAATTAGGCCTCAAGCATTCTTTTGGTCTTTTCAGGAACTTGCATTTGCTGAGTCAAGGACTTACGACCAATGACTCAGCAGGGTAGCTACATGCCTAGGAACCTGGGTCATCCCTGCACCCCCACCTTTGGACAGGCCCTGCTCTGAAGTAGAGGCTGTTTTTTTCAAAAATGGAGTCACATCAGTTTCTCAGCCTGGTGGGCTGCAACCAGCAAAGCCACAGGGGGGAGCTACACAAGCCCTTTGGAGAGAATGTCGTCATGCCATGTGCCCCAGATGCCTTTGGTCTTGTTTTGATCCCATCCCTTCTTTCTGTGTCCCTATTTGTCCCTCATGGAATGGGAGTTTGCCCTTTTGACTTTTGGGAAATCTTGAAGATGGACTGACTATATTTTGCATTGTGAGACAGGCATGAGCTTTTGGGGGCCAGGGGCAGAATTATATGGTTTAGATGTGAGGCGTCCCCAAAAAATTCATGTGTGAGACTGCTGAGAGCCATAGCCCAGTCCGAATGACGCATGGCATTTTTGCCAGAACGGAGTGGTTGAGAGGTGACGCCATCAAGCCATTGAGATGATAATGGTTATGTTAAGCTGTGTATATTAGACCCCTGCTGTCCGATTTGGCCTGCTACTTTGGAGTTCTCGCTACTTTGGAGTTCTCACGGGGATTCCCGGAGAGTTCTTATTGGCTGGGGAAGTGCCGGAGGCAGGATTTCCGGTTGGTGGTTCCTGGAGGAGCCACATGGCGTTTGGGAGAGTTCCTGGGGAGCGTGTGTGGAGTGTGCTTGTGGAGTTCAGAAATAAAGTTTGTTCCTCTTGAGTGGCTCGTGATTTGTGCCCAGCCAGACTGCCGCATGAGACAATGCAAGAAGGGTTAGAGGTGAAATGACTGGGTTATGAGAGCCTTAGCCCCAATCAGTGTGTTAATCCACTGACAGGGACTAACTGGGTGGGAACTGTAGGCATGGAGGTGTGGCTGGAGGAGGTGGGTCCCTGAGGGCATGCTTCTTGATGGCCGTGACCTGACTGGCTTTCCGCTGCCACTCCCTTCCACCAGGATGTTCTGCCTCCCTCCTGGAGCCCTGTGGAATGCAGCTGGCTGTCTATGGACTAAGACCTCTGAAACTGTGAGCCTCCAAATCAGCTTTTCCTCCTAAAATTGTTCTCATCAGGTCATTTTTTGGTCATGGCATTGAAAACGCTTGACTAAAACAACAGGGAAAGGAACGTTTGCCCTGTCTCGCCACATTGCTGTGAGGATTTGAAAGGGACACAAAACAACACCCATATGGGCATAGGCCCAAAAGTCACTCATTGGACCCCAAAATGGAAATCCAGGAGCAGAGCTGGTTTCAGGCACAGCTGAATTCAGGACTCTGATGTGGTCCCAGGTTTCTCTCTGCTTTTTGTCTCTACTTTCTCAGGTTCCATCAAGTGGCCTGTGGCAGCACCAGCTTCTGCCTTCCTTTGGGACCAGATCACTGCAGAAATCTCTGGCCCAGCCTTTCTGAACTGCAGCTCTGAATTTGGGGCTGGATGATTGTTAGGGGGAGTGTCCTGTGCACTAGAGGATGTTTGGCAAGGTCTCTGTCCCCCACCCACCGATACCAGCACTATCACCCACTGCAGTCTGTGACAACCCAAACCGTTTCCACACATTACCAAATGTAGGGGGGCGTTTCAAAATCAACCCTCTTCCAGCGTTCTCCCCATTTCTCTGCTGCCCACCCACATCCCCTGAGGGCAAAGGGTCACAGTCTTCTGGTTGCTCCCCGCCCACGGTCCTGCAAACTCTCTGATTGGACCGGCCTCTGGTCACATGACCATCCCTGAACCAATTGTTGTGGTGCTGGAGAGACCGCAGCGCATCGCGCATCCATTGGCTAGACCTGGAGCACATGCTCCCCACTAGGTCCTGGGCATCCAGGCCCCGCCCAGACCCTGGGTGAAGCCGGGCGGGGGGCGCCCCCCCCCCCCTTCGGCTGGGACTGCCAGCCCCCGCCCCCCAGCAAAGTGCCAGGCTTCCGAGGTGGGAGGAGAGGCAGCGGAGGCTGCAGAGGGGAACAGCAAGGAGCCGCTGCAGCCCTGTTCCAGTCTGGGATGCAGTTCCCCAGGTTATTTGACGGTGTGGCAGTCTGTCAAGTTCTAAACTGGGCTGCAACCTTGGGGTTTCCGTGGGGGCAGATGTGAAATTCTCATGGGTTTATGACTGATTCAGAATGAGGCTTCCAAGCCACCTAGCTCGGGGCTCAGGGCTTGGCCTTACACCCAGAGCTTCTGCACAGTGACTGGATTGGACCCTTGCATGTGGCCTGGTGCACAGGAGCTGGGTGGAGATGCAGCCCCCCCACACCCGATCTCTGCCTCCGCGTCTGCAGTGTATCAGTTCTCCAGGCGGCCCTGCTCCCCTCATGTTAAGGTTTGAGAAGCTCTGCACCAGGTCGCGGCTGGGTCCCTCTATTCCTGTCCCCATCCCCCCACCCCCACCTGAAATAGAAACAATAACAATGGCATGGAGCCCTTCCTGTGCTGGCTAGAACTGAACACCTGTTATTCATCTAAGGCACTCAGGATAGTAAATGCACAATAAATGTCCATTCTTAGTTCCTTCGTCAGGCAAACCTCGAGATCAGAATAGCACACAGTTCTTCAGACTTTCCCAAGAATCCCCATGGATAGGAGTGGGCAAACGTTTAGTAGAAAGGGCCAGACAGCAAATATTTTAGGTTTGCAGGCCACACAGTCTCTGTTGCATCCAGTCAACTTCGCAGTGGTAGGGCCAAGGGGCCATATGGGCATAGCCGTGTTCCAATAAAACTTTAATTACAAAACTGGGTTGGTTGTAGTCTCTCATTTACAGCAGCAACAGTGACCTGGAGTCAAGCACGCAGAAAGCACAGCGGTGAACTGTTTTGGAAAAAGTCTCATTCTTCATCTCAAAAGCTTAATTTGAATTTGGTGACTTTTTTTGAGGGGGCGGGTGGGTACCAAGGATTGAGTACCAAGGGTACTCAACCACTGAGCCCTATTTTGTATTTTATTTAGAGATAGGTCTCGCTAAGTTGCTTAGTGCCTCCAGGTTGCTGCGGCTGGCTTGGAACTCGTGCTCCTCCTGCCTCAGCCTCCCTGGCCACTGGGATTACAGGTGTGCGCGGCCTCACCCAGCTGAACTTGGCGACTTTGTCATAGAGCTGGGTTTATTCCATTGTGAAGTTCATTCTCTGCCTTCATGTGGCTCCTTAGCCCATTGCCACGTGACTCTTTGTAGACACGTGTCTCAAGCTGACAAGAGTGAGCTTCTGGGGACAGTCCCCATGGACGTGCTGGAGGCTGAGGCCTGCTGGGAATGAGGCTCCCTCTCCCAGGGGACAAAGGGCAGGGGGAAGACGTGAGACCAGGGCTTCAGGTGTGAGGCTGTGGCGGCAGTGAGTCCATCAACGCACAGCACTGTAATTTCATTATCTCCCTAGAGGGACACAGGGCAGGTGTCCACTTGAAGATGAGGGGACCCGAGGCTCAGAAAGGTAAGTGCCTTGGCGGCTGACACTGCCTGTCACCATTGGGGTTCAGAGCTACAGCCCTGGGGGTGCCCTCTCCTCTGCCCTGCTGTAATGTATACTGTGAGTTTGGGTCAGAGGTGACGTGGGAGTGGCAGGTGGCCCTGCTGCACCCCTCCTATCCATGCCCTTTGCCGCACCTCAGCACAGTGGCCTCCAGGGGTAAGCTCGAGAGACGCAGAGCCCAGCTGCCCAGGGTCCCACACCAGGCAGCCAGCCCCAGCAGACTACCAGGCAGAGAAGCGAGGCCAGCCGAGGGAGCCGGGCAGCCTCACTGACCCCTGGTTGGCCCCAACAGATACTCACCGTGGCCCGCCACAGGGGCCTTGTGGTCGGGTAGTTGCACCCCACAGCAGCTGATGAGGTGGCTGGAAGCCATGTGGAGCATTCTCCTCCCGTCTCCGTGTCCCTGGGCTCCCTGTCTGCGTCACTGAAGTTGTCAGTTCCCTCCAGCACCCCCCCCCCCAACCCCTGTCACTAGAGGACTTGAGCGTGGGCAGGTCACTCGTTGGCTGCACAGGCCCTGCAGTTACACTCCCTGGGTTTAAGTCCTGGTGTCCCGTCACTAGCTGTGTGATCTGGGGTGAGGTTTTAAATCACTCTGAGCCTCAGTTTCCTCCTCTAGAAAGGGGGATAATCATGGGGGTGTTTGTGAGGATTAGATGAGATAGTGTAGGCGAGGGCCCTGGGTGGTGCCCAGCAAGGTGTCCAAGTGCTCGGTACACACTAGTTATAGCAACCACAGCTGGACACCTAGTGGCATCGCAGTGGACCTTTGGCACAGGGCTCTTGGCACCCTGGCCGGACCCTCCTCTCAGGCAGGCGATGGAGGTGGAGGTAGAGGGTTGGTCTCTCTGCTCCCTACCTTCCAACAGCCAGATTATGACCTCTTGGATAAAGTCCATGAATCCCAAAGGTCCCAGGAAGTCCTTCCTGAGCCTGCCCTCCCCCTCACCCAGTTTCTCTGAAAGTTCCTTCCAACCCAGGAGGGTGGCTCGTGCCTCAGGAACCTGCTGCTGCTATAATGAGTCACCCCGGGTGCAGTGTTGCGACCACGCCAATTTATCATCTTCCAGCCCTGGAGATCAGAAAGCCACTATTTCATTGGACCAAAGTCAAGGTGTTGGCAGGGCTGTGCTCCTTCTGGACCCGGGAGGGAGGGCCCCACCTCCTCCAGCATCTAGAGGTCACTGTGCTCCTTGGCTGGGAGCCTCCCTCCCTCTTCAAAGCCTTTAGGGAAGCATCTGCATATCTCTCCCTGACCGACTCCTGCTTTGGTCCTTAGGTGTCTTCCTCTTCCTCTTCCTTCTCCTTTTGGTACTAGGGATTGAACCAGCTCTACTGCCGAGCTACACTCTCAGCCCTTTTTACTTTTTAATTTTGAGATGGGGGTCTCACTAAGTGGCTGAAGCTAGCCTCCAACTTGTGATCCTCCTGTCTCAGCCTCCCCAGTTACTCAAATTACAGGTGTGCATCCCTGTGATCAGTTCAGATCTCCTTTGTACAAGGACCCTGGGCCCAGCCATTTAATACAGGATAATCACCCCTTCTCAGGATACCTGGTCATATCTGAAAAATCCCTTTTTGCCATGTAGCATCATGTGCAAAGGTTTTGGGGCCAAGGGCATTGATTCTTGGGGACAAAGCAGCTTTTGTCTCTAAGCCTGAGAGTTTCATACTCTTGTTAAATGAACAGGACTGTGGCTCATGATTCACTATGTATTAGTTACTAAATAATAGTTTCAATCATTTGATCACATTCCCAAAAGTTTATATAGATTTGGGGCTGGGAGCTTTCTCAACACTTCAGTTTGCACCTCTTAGATAATGACGGAATCTCCCTTTCTCCTTTCTGTTACTGCTTCTGCCCAGGCTACATGTTTTTGGTTTACACCAATTGCAGAAGCCTCTTAACTCGGCCTCCCTGCCTCCACTCTTTCCCCTCTTGCCTGCTCCAAGCCACCCTCCACACGGTCATCAGAACACTTCGTTGTTCACATGACTTCAGCCTTTACCTCTCTCTTTGTGTCTTTGTGGGGCTGGGGATTGAACCCGGGAGTACTTTACCACTGAGCTACATCATCCCCAGTCCTTTTTATTTTAATTTTTTGGTTTTGCATATTGAACACCCAGGGGCAATTCACCATGACCCACTTCCCAGCCTTTTTTATTTATTTATTTTTTTGAGACAGGGTCTCACTAAGTTGTTGAGGCTGGCCTTGAACTTGCAATCCTCCTGCTTCAGCCTCCTGAGTTGCTGAGGTTACAGGCTTGCACCTTTGTGCTTGCCTCAGTCCTCACTTCTTTGTCTAAAACCTCTCCATGGCTGTCCTCTGAATAAAACCCCAACACCTCCTCTGCTCTGGCAAGACCAGCTGCTAGAGTTCTTTCTGTGTGGTAGCTGTGGCTTTGCTCAAGTTGTCCCCTCAGCCAGGAAAGTGACCTCTTCTGTTTTTTTCCCTCTGATATGAATCAGGAATGTGTTGAGCTGCAAGTAACTGAAAGCCTACTACAGTGGCAAAAATGAATCAGGTTTGTTTGTTTGTTTATTTATTTATGTAGCAAGACATTTAGGAGAGTCAGATTGCTGGCCTTGGATCTGTAACATGGTGGGGTCTGAGCTGACGTCCTTGCAGTTCTCTTGGCCACAAGGCAGCTTCCCTGGCTCTGGCCATCACGACTATATTCAGGACAAGAAGGGGAAGGCATAGCAGCAATTGTATCAGGCCCCTGTTAGCAGGAACCATTTACTTTTCTAGCAAACTTCTCCTTACACAGCAGGACGGTGCAGCGTGGTAGTCAGATACATGGGTTTTGGAGCCAAATTACGAAAGTTTGGATCTCAGCTCCACCACTTTCTAGTTAAGCCACGCTGGGAAGTCACTGGCTTTCTCTGACCTCAGTTTTCTGATCTGTAAAATGGCGAATGTTGTTAATAACAGTCTAACTCATAAGGTTGTTTTGGGGGTATAGAGATGAACGTAAAACCTACAGAAGAGAGCCTAACACATACTAAGTGCTCAATCAACATAAGAGATTAATTGTGCTACCCTAGGTCAGAGCTGGGGACAGTCAATATTTAGCATTTATGATCTCCAACAGAAACAGACATGAGAGAAGGTGGCTGGGAACGCGGTTTTGGTGGGGCAATCAGCAGTATCATCTGTACACAGATATCCTCTAATTAAGTTTTAAGACTCAGCTGGGGTGTCACCACCTCCAGGAAGCCATCCCAGACTCCTCCTGCCAGCTGACACTGGCTTCAGTGTCTCCGGGTCTCTTGTTCTATTTTTGCATGTGTACCGAGGCATGCAGCAATCTGCTCCCTTAGCAGAACAGGGATGTTGTCCAAACAATCCTTGGATTCCCAGAACCAAGCAGGTGCCTGGCTCCTTGTGGAATCCATTTCTTGCTGAGTAAATAAAGTCTTTCCTGACAATCTGCTAGGCATCATGGGAGGGTGGGAGGCAGGTCCCAGGTCCTGACCTCCAGGAGTTGAAGTCTGATAGGGAAATGGAATAATTTTGGACCAATCAGAAAAGCTGTAGCTAAGGCTCTCCTATGAGGCCAGAGTCTAGGGCTGGGGACCATCCAGTAGATCAGCACTTTCCTAGGAGCACTAAGATTAGAAGCCCCAGTGGCCAAAGGAGGGTGCATGCCCACCTCGGCTGTCCCTCACTGGACACTGGATTGCTTGCGTTTGTGGCCCTCCATCGGCCACAGGAGAGCTCCTTTCCCGAGCTCCTCAGGCTGTGTGTTCGGGGCCCAGCTCTTCCTCTGGGGGCCTCAGTTTCCCTCCCTGTCTCACATAGTGAGAGCTCCCCCTGGAGTCCCTGCAGATCTCACCCCGTCAGGGCTCACCACGTGCTGCTCCAAGCACAGAGCCCAGGCCAACATCTCCCTGGGACTGGGGCTGGGGGAACCTGATGGGAGCTCCTTCCCCAAGGGCTCAGTGGGGTCCTGAGCTTGTGCATCCTCCTGGGGCCTGGCTTCTCTGGGCTGGGGAGGCTGCTCTTGGGGAGAGCCATGCTCTACCTGCAGCTGGGGCCCTTGAGGCCCCTCCAGAGTCACTATGGCGGCAGGACCAGAGGAGCCATTAGCTGATCAGAGCCACCTCATTCATAGCTTGGTCAGAGGAGGGGAAAAATGTTCCAAGTGTCCTAATCCTGGCCCCTCAGGTACCCACGCTGCCCCAAGACTCCCTTGCCTCCTTCCGAGGCCTTGCCAGCCTGGCTGAGGGTGTCTCTCAGTGGGCCCCTGTGTAGAGAGGGGCAGCTCTTGGGGAGCTGGCCAGGCAGCAGGGAAGGGGGGGGGGGGACAGAGATCAAGGTCCAGGCCACTTTCAGGGAAGGAAGTTTATTATTGCTCTTGTGGGATTGGCTGCCGCGGTTCCCAGAGGCGAATCACAGCTGCATTTTCTGGAGGAGAGGGGACAATATTAGGCCTCTGAAACCTGCCACCTTCTGGGACAGCACGAGACTCTGGGGGTTCGGTGGCCTGGGGAGGGGGCGTGCATGGCACAGCAGGCAGCCTCTGGCCCAGACAAGCCACCCTGGTCTCTGCCCCAGGACCCGAGCCCCACTTGGCACTTCACCCCCCGCCCCCCACGGTGAATGGCCGATGTGGAACCCGCTCTCGGCTGGGGACCCTGAACTCTAGGCGCAAAGCTCCCTCTTGGGGGGAAGGTGTGTCCTGGGCGGGGACCTAGGTGTGTGCTGAAGCCCAGGGAGGGCTGGATGTCGCTCCTGACTTGACCTTCACTGCGCTCAACTCAGGTCAGCAGCAGTGAGCACTCAGCCAGCGCTTCTCCAAAGAGAGGGAGGGGCATGGTCGACTGTCAATGAGCGAGGGCGTGGGCGGGGCCCACCTGGTTGATCCAGTCGATGTAGGCAGACACGCGGGTGTAGACCGTGGGCTTCTTACGGACGTTGCAGCCCCTACTGGAGCCGAAGCTGACGATGCCATGCACCTCCCAGGCACCGTTCTCCGCCTGGCAGTTCAGCGGGCCGCCCGAGTCCCCCTGCAAGAGACCCCAGCAGGCATCAGTCCCCAGGCCTCCCCCAGGGACAGGCTGGGGACTGAGCAGTGGCTGGGGCGGGCATGTGCTGAGCTGTCAGCCTCAGTACCCACTGTTGGCCTCAGCCTGCTCCTGGTGAGGGAGGCACAGAAGTGTGGCGTGGGGCTGCCTTGGCCTGGTTCTGGGAGTCCTGGGGCATCAGAATAGCCCTTGGTTGGCTGTGTGATCTTGGGATGATGTCAGCCCTCTCTGTGCCCTGGTTTCTTGGCTGTTCAGGTCTGCATGGCTAAGCCTCTGTGAGCTGCCCTGAGAACCCCTGGGGCCTGGAGCCCTGCTGGAGCCTGGGCAGGACAGGAGGGTGGGAGTGGGGAGAGGGCGTGGGTCAGGAGCAGGACAGTCCCTGGTTATCTTAGAAGTTTTGTGGTTCTCAGACTCCCTAACGCCTCAGCCAGCCTAGACTGACGCAGCCGGTGGCAGGGACATGCACAGAGACTTCAGTGCAGCCTGTTCTGTGGCCCTTTGACTCATGTAGTCCCCACAGCAAGGCTGGGGAGTGTTTGCTACAGCGCTTTCCATCAGAGGGAAGGCTGAGGTCCAGAGAGGTTCACCAGTCTGCCCCAGGTCACAGAGCTCCTAAGTGGTGCACAGGGAATTGATGCAGCTGCTGATGCTCAGCTCTCCTCCTGTCACCCTGTGCTGGGGGAGTGGTGACAGGTTTCCCCTGAGCCTACCAGGCCCAGGCAGGGCTCTGTCTCCTGCCAGGAGAGATGTGCTCTGCCCCACCCTCCAGTGTCCCCAGTGGTGTGGCTGCGTGGAGCAGGGCCTGTGTGGGGTCTGGACACTCACGTTGCAGGAGGAGATGACGCCGTCACCCCCAGCGCACACCATGGATTTCGTCACCATGAAGCTCCACCAGGTCCATCTGGAGCACGTGGCATAGCTCACCACGGGCTGCAGGCCCTGCTGTAGCTCATCAGCGATGGGGCCATTGGCTGGGGAGGGAGGGAGTGGGCAGTGAGCAGGGAGCAGCCAGGCAGCCCTGCTCCTCCTAGCCCAGGCCTTCAGGGGCCAGAGCCTGGGACAGGGTGCAGCTGAGTCCTGCTGCAACTCAATAGGGACCACACAAGTGCTCTTTGGGACCCTCGGCCAGCCAAGGATCTGCTAAAGGTGGGGAAGGAGTGCAGGGGCTACCTTCAGAGCCTCAAGACACAGCTGTGTGCTGAGTTGTCTGTTTTTTTTTTTTTTAATTTAAATGAAAACATTTTTTTTGTGTGTGTGTGTGTGTGTGTGTGCTGAACTTTAAACCCCAGTTTGCTCTACCTCTGAGCTGTATCTCCAACCCTTTGTATTTTTTTTTTTTTTTGGTACGGGGATGGAACTCAGGGGCAGTCAACCACTGAGCCACATCTATTTAGAGACAGGGTCTCAGTGAGTTGATTAGCACCTGGGCATTGCTGAGGCTGGCTTTGAACTCATGATCCTCCTGCCTCAGCCTCTGGAGCAGCTGGGATTATGGGAGTGTGCCACTGTGCCTGGCTGCCCTTTCTGTTTTTAATTTGGGAATGGGTAGGTTGCTAGACTGACCTTGAACTTGTGATCTTCCTGCTACTGTGCCCAGATTGAATTGTGTTTCATTGGGATTCTGGGGGTTGAATCCTCACTCCTTTCCCTGTAGGTCTGACTTTGGGGTTAAATATTTAAGGATCATTCTTACCCCAAGGTGTCCTAAGTAATGTTCTGAATCTGTTTCCCATAGTTTCATTTATTTGCACTTAGCAATATTTTCTTTTTAAAAAATTTTATAAAGATCTTTTTTTTTTGTATTGGTAGATGGACAGAATACCTTTATTTTATTTGTTATGGGTGCTCAGGATGGACTCCAGTACCTCACACATGCTAGATCAGCGCTCTGCCACTGAGCCATGCCCAGCCCCTGCATTGAATCTTTTAATTCAGCTGCAATCTATTTGGCCATGGGGTATACCATAAGATCTAATTCCCCACCCCCACAAGGCTTATTTAGTGGGCTTATATGTCACTTACAACATGCCAAGACCTGCTGTAAACAAATCTATTTAATCCTTACTGCACCCATTACATGCATTTGTTAACATCTGTCACATAGTATGTGCTTAAAAAATATTAGCAGTTGTTATTGTACAGTTCAAAAAGAGGTGAGAATGTTCAGGCAGAAAGGAAGAGAGGTGCGTGTGGCTGCTGATTGAGAGCTGCTTCCTCCAGGAAGCCTCTGGGAATTCCCCCTGGGTCTGTACTCACTCCAGAGGCGACCCCAGCCAGTGACAAGGCAGGGGTAGTCCTGAGGCAGCACGGAGTCCTTCTCTGGCAGGCAGGCCACCTTGATGGTGTCACTCAGCTCCACAGGCTCTGCGAGCTTGATGAGGGCAATGTCATTGCTGGAATCCAAAGCAGAGGGCATGAGTGGGCAGAGGGGCCCTGACCTCTCCAGACTGTGCTAGGAGACTTGGGGTTGTGAGCTCTGGTCACGAAAAGGTGACCAGAGATTGTCCTTAAACATTCCAACAGTGAAAGGCAGATCAGAAGAGACCGGAAGCAGAAGACTTCTCAACCGTGGGGGGTGGGCACCATCAGAAATGAAATTGAAAATCGTAAGAATAAAAGTGGGGTATGTATAATGGTAAAACAGCGTGCTTATAATAATAAAAGATGACATTTCAATATTTTCCATTACCAGAATGGAGGCTGGGAACCCTAAACAGGCCCGGCTTGATTCCTAGTTGGCCATGTGCTGGGCTGTGCACCCTGGGGCATATTCCTTAACCTCTCTGAGTCTTGGTGGCTTGTCCAGGGCTGTTGGGAGATTAACTGAGAGAGGGCATCTATCAGGCCTGCTGCCACGTGTGTGGCCCAGACTCAGTTCAGGAGAGTCAGGGGAGGCAGCGTGGAGGGATGGGGTCTTCCTTCCAGGGGCACCTTCCTGGGAATGCTTAGGTAAGGATGGGATAGGAAGGTCCCCTGCTCCTCCTAGCAGAGCCTCATCACCTGCCTGCTGTGTGGGGGGACAGGGTGTGGCTGGGGGTGGGGCAGGCTCTGCAGCTCCCTGTCCACCGCCCCTAACCCTGGGCAGGGGGACTCACCGCACCAGGAAGGAGTTCCACTTCTCGTGGACATAGATGGTGTCCACGCCCACGAACAGGGAGCCCTCCTCATCCACTGTCAGGTTGTGCTTCCCCAGGGCCACGCGGTAGGTCAGGGTGTTGCTGGGCAGGGAGGGGAACCAGGTCAAGGTGGCCAGTGGTCCCTGCCCGCCAGGGGTCAGACGAGGGGACTTGGGGCTCTGGAGGCTGAGTGTGAGGCCCTTGTGGGTCTCACTGGGGGAGGGGCATCTGTCTTGCTGCTCCTCTGCAGGACAAGGGGAAGGGCCCGAGGCTTGGCCTCCAGGGACTGGGGTTCCAGGTGTGGCCCTGCCATTCCATCCAGGGGGCTGGACCACCTGTGCCTCCTCTGTAAGGTGGGGAAGCCCGAGCTCACCTCCTAGGACTGCCATTTGCTGGCCACCAGCCTGTGCCCTGGCCCTCTTCTGACTCAGCTGTGAGTCTCTGGATGCCATCGTCAAAGCCCTTCCAGTAGCTCTAACTTGCTCAGGGTCCAAGCCCAAGTTCATACAGAAGCTTGAATGATCTGCCTCTGGTTTCCTCTCCAACTCCCCTCCCTGCTCTCTCTGCACATTGTGCCCTGACTGAAGCTCCTGCTTGTTCTTTCTCAAAGCTACCAAGCAGGCTCCCTCCTCCTGGCCACCATGTTGGCTGTTCCCTCCATGTGAAGTACCCTTCCCAGATGGATGATATCCACCCCATTTCCTTCATGTCTCTGCTCCAATATCGCCTAGAAACCCAGAGTTTTTAACATCTTCTGGCCTCTTCTCTGTTAGACATTTCCTCGTCTGCCTGTTGCTCTGCCTCCCACTAGAATATCAGCTCCCTGAGAGCAGACGCTGTGTTCACTGCAGTTTCTCAGCACACAGCAGGTGCACAGAAATGTTCATTGACTGAATAAATGAACTCAGTGGATGTCAGCAGTTTATTGAGCCCAGAGCCTGGAGTGTGCAGCAGGTGCTCAATGAAAGCAGTTTCATGAGGCTTCCCCTGGGATGATGTGGGTGTCATGTCGCTCACCTGATGCAGTGGGCAGCCGTGAGGACAAAGTTGCTGGAGATCAAGGTGCCACCGCAGGTGTGTCTCCAAGTGTCATCCTTGAGGTACTGGAGAGAGATCTGCAGGAGGGTGCAGAAGAGCCGCCTGTCAGCCCTCAGGTCCTGGGGACCTTCACCTCCCTTTCCATCCAGCGTCCCACTCTGCAGCACACTCACCTGCCAGGGCCAGCTGTGGGGAACGGCATTGTCCCCTCCCACCACCCTGGCTGAGAGGTTGGGGGGGAAGCTGGGGACACCGCAGCTGGAGGCTGGAGGAACAGGAGGGAGGAGGGCGGGTGAGTGGGGCTGGCTGCCCTCTGAGAAGGGCAGGGTGGGCAGGGGGAGAGGCGGTGGAGGCTGGGCAGGACAGGAGCCTCCTTGTTCTCTGGGCCTCCACCCCTCATCTCCAGTCCTCACCGGGGAGGCGGCTTCTGGCCCTGTCCTGCTGAGGTGGAGACAGGG
This sequence comes from Marmota flaviventris, assembly GCF_047511675.1. Taxonomy (NCBI): domain Eukaryota; kingdom Metazoa; phylum Chordata; class Mammalia; order Rodentia; family Sciuridae; genus Marmota; species Marmota flaviventris. The sequence goes on along the minus strand of NC_092507.1, from coordinate 11,583,459 downwards.
TGGCCTAGCAGGAGGTGGCTCATCTGACCTTTGCTCAGTAGCCGGGCCCACCCTGGACCCCAAAGTGACTTTCCTGGTGGACGGAGGTCTCCTGTTCCTGTCCATGTCCCCAGGAGGCCAGTCTGAGCTCCCCAGTGTCTGAGTGCAGCCCACCCGGTCCCTGTCCCCAGCTTACCGCAGGCCAGGAGTGTAGCGAGAACCGTGACACCCAGCATGGTGAGGTGTTGGGGCTGTGTGGCCCTGGAGCAGGCAGAGGTCTTTATAGGCAGGTGGGGGTGGGCCTGCCTGGTCAAGGCCGAGCCACCCCTTGGAGAGAAGCCTGTTCCATTCAGTCCCTTTCCTTGACCTTGGGTGGTTACTGTTTAATTTGGGCTGGAGATGGGGCTGGCTTTCAAAGCATAGATTTTTCCAAATAATTTTCCAAGTATCCTGGGACCCAGCAACAGCTGAGGAGCAGGTTTTTTTTTTTTTTTTTTAAGTGTGTGTGGGGGGGCGTGTGCCTCTTGCTGTGCTTGAAGTGTGTTTTTGATCTCTCTGCCTCATTCTTTTTAGTTATAGATTACTATTCACCTCCTAGTGCCAGGATGGGCTTCCCCCTTCCTGCAGTATCTCACTGAGACTTGGAGGGTGAGGGACTGTCTGGGGCACACAGCTGGGCAGCAGTATAGCTGGGCTCTGTAGTTTGGCCCCACCTGGGGCTCCAAGGTGCAGATTATCATCACAGCTTCCTCTTTCATCTTTGCAGGGCCTGAGGTCCTCCCACTCACACTTCCTCTCTCTGGGTCTTTTTTTTTAATCAAACTGATTTTTATTTTACCAAAGTAACTCGTGATTGTTTCATAAAAGAACCTAAACTGAGTAAAGATGTGCAAGTCAGATTCCTCTTTCGCCCCTCAGATGGCCACCTCCAACCACAGGCACGTGGGCTTCTGAACCTCTTTATCAGGAAACAAGTCCCAAGGAGACCAGAGGGTGTAACTCAGAAGACAACTTCCAGGGAGACTCGGGCTTCTCCTGGGGCTCCCCCTCTCTCTTGGGGTGAGTAGAAAGGTGGGTTGCAGAATCTCCCCAACCAGGCTGCAGTCAGGTCTGGGAAAAAGGGGATAAAAACAACCTCATGGGGTGGAGGGGGTGCCCCCTAACTTCTGGGGACTGTGGATGGGCTTTCAGAGTGCTGGGGCTGGGGTTGTGGCTCAGTGGTGGAGTGCTTGCCTAGCACGGATGAGGCACTGGGTTTGATCCTCAGAACCACATAAAAATAACTAAACAAAATAAAGGTATTGGGCTAGGGATGTGGCTCAAGCGGTAGCGCGCTCGCCTGGCATGCGTGCGGCCCGGGTTTGATCCTCAGCTCCATGTACAAAACAAAGATGTTGTGTCCGCCAATAACTAAAAAATAAATATTAAAAAATTCTCTCTCTCTCTTTAAAATAAATAAATAAAGCTATTATGTTCACCTACAATTTTTTTAAAAAGTCAGATGCTGAGAGCCATAGCTAAGTAGGAATGACACATGGCAATTTCCTTGTCAGCCTACCCCATGTTGCTTAGAGGAAGGACTCTCCATTGTGGAAATGGGCTTGCCTTGGACCCAGGTCATTTGCAGTGACATTGCATGAGGAAGGTGACTCTGCTCAAGGACTAGGGTGGATCCGGGTTTAGGGAGGATCCTGCTGGATTAGGGTGGGTCCAGGTTTAGGGTGTATCCTGCTGGGAATAGGGAGTATCCTGCTCCTTGAGTTTAGGGCGGTTCCGGGTTTAAGGTGGACCCTGCTGGGAATAGGGCGTATCCTGCTGCCTCAGGCGCCCGCCTGCTCCTTGAGTTCTCACGGGATTCAGAGAGTATTTTGGGATGCAGAGCCCAGTGGAAGTGTGGATTTTCCCAGAACGTGGTGTAGAGTGCGGGTGAGAGTTTGACAATAAAGAATTGCTGTTTGAATCTACAAGGCTGTGAGTGTCTCTTGATTTTGTGCCCAGCCAGACTGCGGCATTTGGTGGCCCGTACGGGGAATGCCTGAAACTTGGAGGTAAGTGAAATTGCTTGCCCCTGAGGGAAGGCGAGAGAATGGGTGACCATTTCAAAAAACAATGTGTTCTTGTTTTGATTTATTTTGTTTTTGTTTCAAGCTGCCTATCCCTAGAAATTTCTCAGTCAAACTGGGAAAAATGGTTGGCTCAAGGTCTGAAGTTTGTCGGCCCTGAGGAAGAGAAAATTGATACAACGATTTTTTATTCCGTTTTTGTTTCATTCAGTTTCGGTTTTGTTTTGTGTTATCTTATTGGGTTGCGTTATCTTTATAGTAGATTAGAAATTAGTAAAAAACAAACTGAAAGAGTGTTAAGTAAATTGTTAGAGGTTCAGACCATGGAGAAAGACATTTTAGATCAAGCAAAAGAGAAGGTCTCCTGAGCTAGTCAGACAGAGGAAGAAAATTTAAAGGAAAAGGGGCTATTAGGAAAAAGGCTACAACAGGAGGCTGCTACTAACTCCGTTCTATCACCAGAGGGCGTAATTCAACCAACAGCTCCACCTATGGAGATAGCTGAGTGGCCCTCAACCCCCGTAGTTGATAAATGGGATCATGAGACAGGACCTCAAAGATTAGCATGCCCTGTACTTGAGCAGACAGGAGGGCAGCGAATTCACCGTGCTTTAGATTTCAAAACAGTGAAGCAGTTAAAGGAGGCTGTAACAACCTATGGTCCCCAAGCACCCTTTACGGTAAGCATGGTCGAATCCATTACCAACTTGGACATGACGCCAGCAGATTAGGCTAGCATGTGTAAATCTGTGCTAAATGGAGGACAATATTTGTTATGGAAGGTTGCCAATGAGGAATTTTGCACGGAGACAGCTAGGCGAAATGCAGCAGCTGGTTACCCTCAAAGAAATCTAGATATGTTGTTAGGAAAAGGACCTTATGAGGGTCAACGGCAACAAATTGAATATGATCCTGCTATATAAGCACAAATTGCTACAGATGCAGTTAGGGCATGGAAGACTTTACAAGGACATGGAGATTTACAAGGTCAGCTATCTAAGGTAATACAGAGAGCTAATGAACCTTACGCTGAATTTGTAGATAGGCTTATTCAAACAGCTGCCAGAATTTTTGGGGATACAGAACAAGCAATGCCATTAATAAAACAACTGGCTTATGACCAAGCAAATCGTTACTGCAGAGAGGTTATTAGACCATGGAAACATGAAGATTTAAACACATATATTAAATTATGTAGAGACATTAATGAGCAAGGGCAAGTCTTGGCAGCTGCAGTACAACAGGCTTTAGATGCCAGGCCAAAAACATGCTATAATTGTGAACAAACAGGACATTTTAAAAGGAATTGCCCCATAGGAATAGGATTTAACAAAACTAGGTATCAAAGTAATAGAATACCGCGTATTTGCCCACGATGCCGTAGAGGGAGACATTGGGCTAATGAATGCCGTTCTCAAACCACCATAGAGGGTACTCCCTTATCAAAAAAACGGACAAGGACCAGGTATTTATCCAAGATATCGTGGAGAAAGGCATCAGACTCCATTGCCAAAAAATGGACTGGGGGGCCCAATGCTCCGGGGCCCACAACCACAAATATACGGGGCAGTGGAGGAATGCAGCAACACCATCAGGGTAGTGCCCAGGACACATTGTCCATTAAATCCCTCATCAGACAAACCAGAGGGAGCACAGGGTTGGACATCTGTGCCTCTGCCAGAGCCGTACTAACTCCAGAGATGGGAGTTCAAATCATTCCCACAGGAGTAAAAGGACCTCTTCCCCAAGGAACAGTAGGCTTATTATTGGGATGTAGTTCTTCTACACTAAAAGGACTTATGATAAGTCCTGGGGTAATTGATCCCGATTATGTAGGTGAAATAAAAATTATAGCTAGTTCTCCAAGAGGTATATCAGTAATTTCACCAGGAGATAGAATAGCACAGTTGTTAATAATACCCAGCCTACATGATAAATTCTCCAGCCACAGTGTAGAAAGATGTTCCAGGGGATTAGGCTCCACAGGTGTAGATTGGGCTATGCTGTCTTTAAATTTAGATTCTCGCCCAATGCTAAAACTAAATATTCAAGGACATGAGTTTAATGGACTACTGGACACAGGTGCTGACCTTAGCATCATATCTTGTCAAGAATGCCAAAACATTGGCCATTACAACAAGCCACTCAAACGCTTCGAGGCCTAGGAGTGGCGACTAATCCCCATAGAAGTGCAATGGTATTAGATTGGAAGGATCCTGAGGATGTGAAGGAACTATACAGCCATATGTATTGGATCATCTTCCTACAAATTTATGGGGACGAGATGTCCTAGATCAATTAGGTTTGACGTTAACAAATAACATCAATCCTAATGCGCCCACTACTAGGGCTAGACAAGGTTTTAGGAAAGAAAAAAGATTAGGAGAACAAGAACAAGGTATAGCAGCACCAATTCAAATAGATCAAGGAATAAATAGACATGGATTGGGTTTTCAGAAAGGGCCACTGAGACAATCAAAATTACTTGGAAATCAGAAAGACCAGTGTGGGTTCCTCAGTGGCTCCTGACTAAAGAAAAGATACAAGTAGCCCATGATCTGGTCAAACAACAATTAGTGGAAGGACATATACAACCTTCCGTATCTCCCCATAATACTCCCATTTTTGTCATCAAAAGGAAATCTGGTAAATGGAGATTATTGCAAGATTTAAGAGCCATTAATAATGAGATGGTTATTATGGGACCTGCTCAATCAGGGATTCCTCAATTGTCTGCTTTGCCAAAAACCTGGCATGTTTTAGCTATAGATATTAAAGATTTTTTTTTCAATTCCAATTCATCCCGAGGATAGTCCACGTTTTGCATTTACTATCCCTGCACTAAATCATGAAGGTCCTAATCAGAGATATGAATGGAAAGTACTCCCTCAAGGGATGGCTAACAGCCCAACTATGTGTCAAATTTATGTTAACAAAGCAATCCAGCCACTTAGAAATCAAAATCTTGAACTACAAATATTTCACTATATGGATGATGTATTATTAGCACATAAAGATAAAAACACATTGCTGGAATGTTATGCCACACTTACAAATTTATTAAAAAATTATAATCTAGAGATAGCAATAGATAAAGTACAATTAAATTTTCCAATTAATTATTTAGGAGTTCTATTATCCTCAACCATGTTCCGTCCACCAAAAATTCAAATACGAGAGATCAACTCAAATCACTTAACGACTTTCAAAAGTTATTGGGAGACATAAATTGGATAAGGCCTTATCTAGGCATACCAACAGGAGAGTTGGGACCTTTATTTGATATTCTAAAAGGTCCATCAGATCCAAATTCACCCCGCATGTTAACTCCTAAAGCAAGAAAGGCATTAAAAATTATTGAAACATATATGGAAAATATGCATTTGGATAGAATTGATATAAGTTTGCCTTTATTATTTATTGTACTACCAACAAAAAATATTCCTACAGGAGTATTTTGGCAAGAAGGTCCATTATTGTGGATACATTTATCTTATTCTCCTAACACTATTCTTACTAGGTATCCTGAGGCTGTAGGACAATTAATACTCAAAGGAATAAAAGCAGCAAAGGGAGTGTTTGGAATTTCTCCCAATAAAATTATTACTCCATATACTATGGATCAAATTGATGAGTTAGCTAATGAGTTAAATACTTGGGCAATAATCATGTGTAAATCTAATGTTTTATTTGATAATCACTTACCATCTAATCCTTTGTTGTCTTTTTGGTCATTGCATCCTGTAATTTTTCCAAAAATGACAAGAAAAACACCTATCATGAATGCTCCAAATATATTCACTGATGGGTCAAATAATGGTACAGCAGCAGTAGTTACCCCTGATCAAACTTTTACATTTTTAGTACCCAAACAATCAGCTCAAAAGGTAGAGCTTAATGCAGTTTTACAAGCTTTTGTGATGTTTAAAGATTCTGTATTTAATTTATTTTTTGATAGTCAGTATATAGTTAATGCTATAGTATCCCTTGAAGATGCTGGTAGGATTTCTCCTTCCTCTACTGTTTTCTCTTTGTTTTCCACTATACAAAGTCTAATCTGGGACAGAAAAGATCCATTCTTTATAGGACATATCAGGGCACATACAGGATTGCCTGGAGCCCTTAGTTTGGGTAATGATTTAGCAGATAAAACTACACATGACATACATATTTTCTCTACACTAGAAGAAGCTACAAATTTTCATAAAAGGTTTCATGTCAATGATAATACTTTACAAAAGTGTTTTAAAATAACTAAGGAACAAGCCAGACATATAATAAAACAATGTCAAAATTGTGTGACCTTTTTACCACAAGTTAATCTTGGAGTCAATCCTAGAGGACTGATACCTAACCATATTTGGCAGATGGACGTCACACACTTGCCAGAATTTGGAAAATTAAAATATTTGCATGTTACAGTTGATACTTCTTCCCGATTTTTGATGGGCTCCCTTCATGCTGGAGAAAAAACTAAAGATGTTATAACTCATTGCTTGCAAAATTTTGCCACTGTGGGCGTTCCAAAACAGTTAAAAACAGATAATGGTCCTGGCTATACCTCTACCTCTTTTAAACAATTTTGCTCATCATTTGGTATTACTCATATAACAGGAATCCCATACAATCCACAGGGACAAGGCATAGTTGAAAGAGCTCATCAAACTATTAAAACGTACGTATTGAAGCAAAAAGTGGGAATTGGAAAGGGGTATATATCCCCCAAATATAAACTTAAAATAACCCTTTTTACTCTAAACTTTTAAAATTTGGATTCATCAGGACTTAGTGCTGTGGAAAGACATATGTATCCAAAAAATGTACATAAGCCTAAGGTACTTTGGAAGGATATTCTAACAGGACAATGGAAAGGTCCTGACCCAGTGATTGTCTGGAGTCGGGGGTCTGTTTGTGTGTTTCCACAGGGAGAACAGCAGCCTATTTGGATTCCAGAGAGACTAACCAAAACAATTTCTACAGACCAAAAAGAAGATGATTTGACTCAAATCCATAACAGGTGATATCCAGAGCTCCAGCTTGGCTATTCTTACATCTGCGACAGTGATTAACCAGGATGCTTTTTTCAATATCTATTTTATTATTGCCTTTTCCCACATCATAAAGTTCTATTTTATTTTTTGAGCTCATACAAACCTAGGTTAATGTTTTTCTGATCAGTTTTATTTTTTGACTGTGGAGTTTTTAATCATTGCAATGGAAATTTCACCTGTGTAAAGCTAAAAGGCCTTTACTATTGTCTTATGTGTTGTATGTTTGTGTGCACTCTTGTGTTTTGTGTTGTATGTCTGTATGTGCATATATCCATATTTCATATATGAGGAGCACTCATGAAAAAATGGATCCGATTTTTTTTTTATTCACGTGATTTAAATGGTTTAATTTAAATTAGGTAAACAGCTGTTAAGGATTGTTTTTAAAGGAGGTTAACAGATCTGTTTGTTTACTTTCACCTTTCCTTTTCATTATATTTAATAATTCTGTGCAGGATAATGTCTCTTTAGCATCATTGCCAGAATTCCTATCTTCATCCCAGTGCCGGTGAAGACAAAGATAAAACCAAACTACAGCTTCTATGATAGCTATCACAGTAAACTGTATAAACTGATGCATCAATGAATATAACTCAACAAGTAATGCTGAATCAAGGAGTCGATTTACTTTGGGAGGAAATGGATATATTGATAGATTCCTCCGCTTTGAACTGCTTGCAGAACTTGCCTGGACTATGTATCACTTGTATGCATTGTGAACTATCGTTTGGTGCAGCGAATTGTGGTAGTGCTGGCATATCTTTGCTGATGGTGTCACCAGTGATGCAATTTTTCCAAAGGAGCCGTCAATTGGTTTGGTGTCGTGGCATTTCTGTATCCTCCTCCCTTCTGCTAGTGATGGCCAAATTTGGGGGCCAACAGAGGTGAGGCAAAGAACCTCACCCCCCCCACTGGTGCATAGGCCTATCCACAAGTATGGCTATATGCTGGACCGGTAGTCAGTGATGGGTATGATCCAATTGCAGTGGTATCAACCTAAGACAGGAGGCTGACGCCTAGAGGTCAGTTCATCCCATGACGGGGAAGAACCATATGTTGAATTGGACAACCTAACAGGCACGGTCCCTAAGCCACATTGCTTGTTGTTTAATTAATCAGAAGAGGGGGAGATGCTGAGAGCCATAGCTAAGTAGGAATGACACATGGCAATTTCCCTGTCAGCCTACCCCATGTTGCTTAGAGGAAGGACTCTCCATTGTGGAAATGGGCTTGCCTTGGACCCAGGTCATTTGCAGTGACATTGCATGAGAAAGGTGACCCTGCTCAAGGACCAGGGTGGATCCGGGTTTAGGGAGGATCCTGCTGGATTAGGGTGGGTCCAGGTTTAGGGTGTATCCTGCTGGGAATAGGGAGTATCTCACTCCTTGGGTTTAGGGCGGTTCCAGGTTTAAGGTGGACCCTGCTGGGAATAGGGCGTATCCTGCTGCCTCAGGCGCCCGCCCGCTCCTTGAGTTCTCGTGGGATTCAGAGAGTATTTTGGGATGCAGAGCCCAGTGGAAGTGTGGATTTTCCCAGAACGTGCGTGTAGAGTGCGGGTGAGAGTTTGAGAATAAAGAATTGCTGTTTGAATCTACAAGGCTGTGAGTGGCTGGTGATTTTGTGCCCATCCAGACTGCAGCAGTCAGAGTCTTCCCAACCCACACCAAGTGCCAGAAATTTACATCTGCCACTTACCCTCATGTTCAAATCATGAAACCTTGGAACTAAAAGGAGCCACTTAGATGTAGGCCCCTCTGCCTGCTGATCTCTAAAATGGGCAGAGAGTACTGGATGGACTTCACCTGTTCTCCTCTGTGGGCCCAGTGGTGTGTTTAGGGGTGAACTGTGCCCACACAGGAAGGAAAACCCAGCAACCTCACTTCCTGGCTGCATGACCTTGTGCCTGTGACTCAACCTCTCTGTGCTTTCACACCTTCATCTATACCATGGAGATAAAGTGGTATCTGCCTCCTAGGGCTGTTTCTTGGGGTGGCATAGGGTAGGGACTATCTGAGTGTGTGCTGTTATTGTGATAGTTGTCATCTGGTCCTTATCTGATCATTTGGTGTGCCCCATCTCAGAAAGCTAAGCCTGACTGTCAGCAAGCCCCTTTTTCCATCCATTACATTGCAAATTGCTTTATGAGCCATGAGTATAAAAGTGAGTGTAATTCAACTTGGACTACATTCATTTTTTTCCTACTGATTTTATTTTATTTTTATTTATTTTTTGGCACTGGGGATTGAACTCAGGGGCACTCGGCTGATCCCCAGCCCTACTTTGCATTTTATTTAGAAACAGAGTCTCTCTGAGTTGCCTTGTCATTGCTGAGGCTGGCTTTGAACTCCAGTCCTCCGGCCTCAGCCTCCTGAGCTGCTGGGATCATAGGCCTGGGCCCCCAAGCCTGGCTCCTAATGATTTTAAAGAAATGGGAACACATTTGTGACCCCTAAAGGTGGAGAAGCAGCAGGCAGCACTCAGAGAGGAGAACTCCATATTTTATTTTAAACCCGTGGGCCCAGAGGAAAACAAACTTTAAATTCTGAGCCCAGATCCACAGATTCTCACAAAATTTGGAGGTTATTTGGTGTCATCCTAGATCCAGCCTATCACTGGGGCTTTTTCCTCTTTTTTGAAAAAATTCTCACTCTCTGCGGCTGCAGGCCTGTGCAGGGTCCCTAACCTGAAGCCTGCTCACAGAAGCAGAGAAGAGGGGCTGTCCTCACAGGCACTTGTAAAGTTTCCAGAGGGAGCAGCCAGACTCCCAGGGCAGCTATTTACAATCCAAAAGGCAGGGCCCAGGGTTCTTTAGGCCTCCTGAAGGAAGGCTGAGGGAGGGGGAGGGCTGACAGGTGCTGGTCTCTCACCATAAGGTTTTTGTAATTTCATTTCACAACCAGCTCTGGTTTTGCCATCACAAAGGTACCAGGGCTCCAGGCCCCGAGCTCCCCATACTTGCGGGGTACACATGTGCTCATGCCCGGCACCTGCTCATGGAAGGTGTCTGTGTCTGAGCAGCTGAGATTTGGGGACTTGATCTGTGGAAACTTCTGCCACCTGCTCAGCGTGCCCTGAGGCCCCCTGGAGAAAGCCGTTCTTGCCTGGAGCAACTGGGCAGAGGTGGGGGCTCTTGCTGGGCAGGTGCAGGGCTGGAGCTAGTCCTACCTACAGGACAGGATTATCTCAGTGACTCACACTGTGACACCAGGTTGGCTGAGCTGATTTTTCCAGTCTTGGAAAGAAAAACTGAACAAGCAGTTCCAAGGGGCTGGAGGTACCTTCAGAGGGAGCCCTGTGGGTGGACATCCTGGGATTGCAGGGGTGGGGGCTGGGAGCAGGATCAGCTTGCATATGTTAAGAGGTGACTCTTTTCTTTGCCCAGCTGTGAGGTGGTGACATGCTATACATGCAGAAACCATTAATTAATCCACCCATTCTTCCCATATTTCCTAAGTGCAGGCCCTGGGCTGGGACAAAGAAGACCCTGCATAGCTGGGGGAGCTCCCTGGCAGCCAGGGTGAAGTGATCCTTGGAGAGATGGGCCATGGCGGGAGGGCCGTATGGGATGAGAACTGGTTCTGAGTGGGAGGTGAGTGGGGTACAGGTTAGGAGAAGGCTCCTCCTGTACAGAGTCAAGTCCAAAAGGAATTTGAGGACTGGAGGCAGTGAGGATGCTGGGATCCCTCCCCCTCCCTGTTGGACCCTGGGATTTCCAGGATTTGGGGTCCCCAGCTGCCAGGGCCTGTGTGTGCTGGAAAAATAACCATGGGTGACGTGATGGGGACAGGCTGAGGGGGTGGTGGATGTGCCCAGATGATGTCCTGGAGCCTCAGGAGAAGCAGTGCCAGGTTGGGGGAGGGTATGGGGGAGAGCCTGAGAGATGGGCAGGTGCCACTGACAGGTCCTGAATCACTGGCTGCTGGGACAGGAGCTGGGCACAGGTGTTGCCTCTCAGATGAGCCCATGAAGGCAGAAGGCTGCGGGGCTGGCAGGGCTCCCCCACAGCCAGGTGAAATCTGGGGGTTCAGAGAAGGTCTGGGGCTCATAGAGGACTGAGTTCAGTGTGGGAGTTACAGTTTCAGTGAGTCTGAGGTCCTTGGGGGCTCTATCTGGGGCCGGGGCCGGGACTCAGGGGCAGAGGGCTTAATGATAATTCAGAGCTGCCCCCAGTCAGGGCTGTCAGTGGGACTAGTGCAGGCTGAGCCTGGGCCTCTATGGCCTCCATATAGAAGCCCCTATGTCCAGAGGAGGGTGCCCACCTCGGCTGTCCCTCACTGGACACTGGATTGCTTGCGTTTGTGGCCCCCCATCGGCCACAGGAGAGCTCCTTTCCCGAGCTCCTCAGGCTGTGTGTTCGGGGCCCAGCTCTTCCTCTGGGGGCCTCAGTTTCCCTCCCTGTCTCACATAGTGAGAGCTCCCCCTGGAGTCCCTGCAGATCTCACCCCGTCAGGGCTCACCACGTGCTGCTCCAAGCACAGAGCCCAGGCCAACATCTCCCTGGGACTGGGGCTGGGGGAACCTGATGGGAGCTCCTTCCCCAAGGGTTCAGTGGGGTCCTGAGCTTGTGCATCCTCCTGGGGCCTGGCTTCTCTGGGCTGGGGAGGCTGCTCTTGGGGAGAGCCATGCTCCACCTGCAGCTGGGGCCCTTGAGGCCGCTCCAGACTCACTATGGCGGCAGGACCAGAGGAGCCATTAGCTGATCAGAGCCATCTTAAGTTGCAGGGAGGAGTGTTTGAAGTGTCCTAATCCTGGCCCCTCAGGTACCCACGTGGCCCCAGGACTCCCTTGACCCCATGAACACCCCCAGTGGCTCCCTCCTAGGCGTTGCCAGCCTGGCTGAGGGTGTCTCTCAGTGGATCCCTGGTGTAGAGGGGAAGTCCCTGGAAGTTGGCCAATCAGCAGTGGGGGACAGAGAGGAGCAGGAGGCACAAATCAAGGTCCAGGCCACTTTCAGGGAAGGAAGTTTATTATTGCTCTTGTGGGATTGGCTGCCGCGGTTCCCAGAGACGAATCACAGCTGCATTTTCTGGAGGAGCAGGGGACAGTATTAGGCCTCTGGGACCTGCCACCTTGTGGGGCAGCATGAGGCTCTGCGGGTTCGGGTGGCCTGGGGAGGGGGCGTGCATGGCACAGCAGGCAGCCCCCGGCCCAGACAAGCCACCCTGGTCTCTGCCCCAGGACCCAGCCCCACTTGGCACTTCACCCCCACCTCCCACGGTGAATGGCCGCTGTGGAACCCGCTCTCGGCTGGGGACCCTGAACTCTAGGCGCAAAGCTCCCTCTTGGGGAGAAGGTGTGTCCTGGGCGGGGACCTAGGTGTGTGCTGAAGCCCAGGGAGGGCTGGATGTCGCTCCTGACTTGACCTTCACTGCGCCCAACTCAGGTCAGCAGCAGTGAGCACTCAGCCAGCGCTTCTCCAAAGAGAGGGAGGGGCGTGGGAGTGGGCGTGACCAAGCCCCTGGGCCAATGAGCGATGGCGTGGGCGGGGCGGGGCGGGGCCCACCTGGTTGATCCAGTCGATGTAGGCAGACACGCGGGTGTAGACCGTGGGCTTCTTAAGGGTGTTGCAGCTCTGTCCGGAGCCGAAGCTGACGATGCCATGCACCTCCCAGGCACCGTTCTCCGCCTGGCAGTTCAGCGGGCCGCCCGAGTCCCCCTGCAAGAGACCCCAGCAGGCATCAGTCCCCAGGCCTCCCCCAGGGACATGTGCTGGGGAGGGCATGTGCTGAGCTGTCAGCCTCAGTACCCACTGTTGGCCTCAGCCTGCTCCTGGTGAGGGAGGCACAGAAGTGTGGCGTGGGGCTGCCTTGGCCTGGTTCTGGGAGTCCTGGGGCATCAGAATAGCCCTTGGTTGGCTGTGTGATCTTGGGATGATGTCAGCCCTCTCTGTGCCCTGGTTTCCTGGCTGTTCAGGTCTGCATGGCTAAGCCTCTGTGAGCTGCCCAGAGAACCCCTGGGGCCTGGAGCCCTGCTGGAGCCTGGGCAGGACAGGAGGGTGGGAGTGGGGAGAGGGCGTGGGTCAGGAGCAGGACAGTCCCTGGTTATCTTAGAAGTTTTGTGGTTCTCAGACTCCCTAACGCCCCAGCCAGCCTAGACTGACGCAGCTGGTGGCAGGGACATGCACAGAGACTTCAGTGCAGCCTGTTCTGTGGCCCTTTGACTCATGTAGTCCCCACAGCAAGGCTGGGGAGTGTTTGCTACAACGCTTTCCATCAGAGGGAAGGCTGAGGTCCAGAGAGGTTCATCAGTCTGCCCCAGGTCACAGAGCTCCTAAGTGGTGCACAGGGAATTGATGCAGCTGCTGATGCTCAGCTCTCCTTCTGTCACCCTGTGCTGGGGGAGTGGTGACAGGTTTCCCCTGAGCCTACCAGGCCCAGGCAGGGTCAGTCTCCTACCAGGAGAGATGTGCTCTGCCCCACCCTCCAGTGTCCCCAGTGGTGTGGCTGCGTGGAGCAGGGCCTGTGTGGGGTCTGGACACTCACGTTGCAGGAGGAGATGACGCCGTCGCCCCCAGCGCACACCATGGATTTTGTCACCATGTAGCTCCACCAGTCCCATCTGGAGCACGTGGCATAGTCCACCACGGGCTGCAGGCCCTGCTGTAGCTCATCAGCGATGGGGCCATTGGCTGGGGAGGGAGGGAGTGGGCAGTGAGCAGGGAGCAGCCAGGCAGCCCTGTGTCCATCCAGGCCCAGGTTGGCGGGGACCAGAGGCCTGGGACAGGGTGCAGCCCTCAGCCAGCCAAGGATCTGCTAGAAGGTGGGGAAGGGGTGCAGGGGCTACACTCAGAGCCTCAAGACATAGCTGTGTGGTGAGTTGTCTGTTTTTTTTTTTTTTTAAATTCAAAATAAAAACATTGTGTGTGTGTGTGTGTGTGTGTGTGTGTGTGTGTGTGTGTGTGTCTGTGCTGAAGTTTAGACTCAGGTGTGCTCTACCCCTGAGCTGTATCTCTAACCCTTTGTAATTTTTTTTGGTACCGGGGATGGAAATCAGGGGCCCTCGACTACTGAGCCACATCCCAGCCCTGTTTTGTAATTTATTTAGAGACAGGGTCTCAGTGAGTTGATTAGCACCTGGGCATTGCTGAGGCTGGCTTTGAACTCATGATCCTTCTGCCTCAGCCTCTAGAGCCGCTGGGATTATGGGAGTGTGCCACTGTGCCTGGCTGCCCTTTCTATTTTTAATTTGGGAATGGGTAGGTTGCTAGACTGACCTTGAACTTGTGATCTTCCTGCTACTGTGCCCAGATTGAATTGTGTTTCATTGGGATTCTGGGGGTTGAATCCTCACTCCTTTCCCTGTAGATCTGACTTTGGGGTCAAATATTTAAGGATCAATCTTACCCCAAGATGTCCTAAGTAATGTTCTGAATCTGTTTCCCATAGTTTCATTTATTTGCATTTAATTTTTTTTCTTTTTTAAAATTTTTATAAAGATCTTTTTTTGTATTAGTAGATGGACAGAATACCTTTATTTTATTTGTTATGGGGTACTCAGGTTGGAACCCAGTACCTCACATATGCTAGGCCAGTGCTCTGCCACTGAGCCACACCCAGCCCCTGCATTGAATCTTTTAATTCAGCTGCAATCTATTTGGGCATGGGGTATACCATAAGATCTAATTCCCCACCCCCACAAGGCTTATTTAGTGGGCTTATATGTCACTTACAACATGCCAAGACCTGCTGTAAACAAATCTATTTAATCCTTACTGCACTCATTACATGCATTTGTTAATATCTGTCACATAGTATGTGCTTAAAAAATATTAGCAGTTGTTATTGTACAGTTCAAAAAGAGGTGAGAATGTTCAGGCAGAAAGGAAGAGAGGTGTGTGTGGCTGCTGATTGAGAGCTGCTTCCTCCAGGAAGCCTCTGGGGATTCCCCCTGGGTCTGTACTCACTCCAGAGGCGACCCCAGCCAGTGACAAAACAGGGGTAGTCCTGAGGCAGCACAGAGTCCTTCTCTGGCAGGCAGGCCACCTGGATGGTGTCACTCAGCTCCACAGGCTCTGCGAGCTTGATGAGGGCAATGTCATTGCTGAAATCCAAAGCAGAGGGCATGAGTGGGCAGAGGGGCCCTGACCTCTCCAGACTGTGCTATGAGACCTGGGATTGTGAGCTGTGGTCACGAAAAGGTGACCAGAGAGTGTCTTTAAGCATTCCAACAGTGAAAGGCAGATCAGAAGAGATGGGAAGCAGAAGACTTCTCAACCGTGGGGGGTGTGCACCATCACAAATGAAGCAATCATAGCCATAGAAGAGGGGTGCTTATGATGGTAAAAGATACCACTTTCAATATTTTCCATGACCCGAATGGATCCTGGCAACCCCAGATAGACCTGGCTTGATTCCTAGTTGGCCTTGTGCTGGGCTGTGCACCCTGGGGCATATTCCTTAACCTCTCTGAGTCTTGGTGGCTTGTCCAGGGCTGTTGGGAGATTAACTGAGAGAGGGCATCTATCAGGTCTGCTGCCACGTGGTGGCCCAGACTCAGTTCAGGAGAGTCAGGGGAGGCAGTGTGGAGGGATGGGGTCTTCCTTCCAGGGGCACCTTCCTGGGAATGCTTAGGTAAGGATGGGATAGGAAGGTCCCCTGCTCCTCCTAGCAGAGCCTCATCACCTGCCTGCTGTGTGGGGGGACAGGGTGTGGCTGGGGGTGGGGCAGGCTCTGCAGCTCCCTGTCCACCGCCCCTAACCCTGGGCAGGGGGACTCACCGCACCAGGAAGGAGTTCCACTTCTCGTGGACATAGATGGTGTCCACGCCCACGAACAGGGAGCCCTCCTCGTCCACTGTCAGGTCGTGCTTCCCCAGGGCCACGCGGTAGGTCAGGGTGTTGCTGGGCAGGGAGGGGAACCAGGTCAAGGTGGCCAGTGGTCCCTGTCCGCCAGGGGTCAGACAAGGGGACTTGGGGCTCTGGAGGCTGAGTTGTGAGGCCCCTGTGGGACTCACTGGGGGAGAGGCGTGTGTCCCCCCTTTCTTCATGTCTCTGCTCCAATATCGCCTAGAAACCCAGAGTTTTTAACATCTTCTGGCCTCTTCTCATATTTCCTCGTCTGCCTGTTGCTCTGCCTCCCACTAGAATATCAGCTCCCTGAGAGCAGACGCTGTGTTCACTGCAGTTTCTCAGCACACAGCAGGTGCACAGAAATGTTCATTGACTGAATAAATGAACTCAGTGGATGTCAGTAGTTTATTGAGCCCAGAGCCTGGAGTGTGCAGCAGGTGCTCAATGAAAGCAGTTTCATGAGGCTCCCCCTGGGGTGATGATGGGTGTCATGTCGCTCACCTGATGCAGTGGGCAGCCGTGAGGACAAAGTTGCTGGAGATCAAGGTGCCACCGCAGGTGTGTCTCCAAGTGTCATCCTTGAGGTACTGGAGAGAGATCTGCAGGAGGGTGCAGAAGAGCCGCCTGTCAGCCCTCAGGTCCTGGGGACCTTCACCTCCCTTTCCATCCAGCGTCCCACTCTGCAGCACACTCACCTGCCAGGGCCAGCTGTGGGGAACGGCATTGTCCCCTCCCACCACCCTGGCTGAGAGGTTGGGGGGGAAGCTGGGGACACCGCAGCTGGAGGCTGGAGGAACAGGAGGGAGGAGGGCGGGTGAGTGGGGCTGGCTGCCCTCTGAGAAGGGCAGGGTGGGCAGGGGGAGAGGCGGTGGAGGCTGGGCAGGACAGGAGCCTCCTTGTTCTCTGGGCCTCCACCCCTCATCTCCAGTCCTCACCGGGGGAGGCGGCTTCTGGCCCTGTCCTGCTGAGGTGGAGACAGGGTGGCCGAGCAGGAGGTGGCTCATCTGACCTTTGCTCAGTAGCCGGGCCCACCCTGGACCCCAAAGTGACTTTCCTGGTGGACGGAGGTCTCCTGTTCCTGTCCATGTCCCCAGGAGGCCAGTCTGAGCTCCCCAGTGTCTGAGTGCAGCCCACCCGGTCCCTGTCCCCAGCTTACCACAGGCCAGGAGTGTAGCGAGAACCGTGACACCCAGCATGGTGAGGTGTTGGGGCTGTGTGGCCCTGGAGCAGGCAGAGGTCTTTATAGGCAGGTGGGGGTGGGCCTGCCTGGTCAAGGCCGAGCCACCCCTTGGAGAGAAGCCTGTTCCATTCAGTCCCTTTCCTTGACCTTGGGTGGTTACTGTTTAATTTGGGCTGGAGATGGGGCTGGCTTTCAAAGCATAGATTTTTCCAAATAATTTTCCAAATATCCTGGGACCCAGCAACAGCTGAGGGACAGGTTTTATCTTTTATTTATTTATTTTTTTTTTTGGTGGGGGCCTCCTGCTGTGCTTGAGGTGTGTTCCCAAACTCTCTGTCTGCCTCATTCTTTTTAGTTATAGTTTATTATTCACCTCCTGTGCCAGGTTGTGCTTCCCACTTCTTGCAGTATCTCCCTGACTTCTTCCAACAACCTGAGGCTGGTCCTATTATCTGCTCCTTGAAGATGAGGAAACTGAGACTTGGAGGGTGAGGGACTGTCTGGGGCGCACAGCTGGGCAGCAGTACAGCTGGGCTCTGCTGTCCTGCCCCGCCTGGGGCTCGCAGCTGCTGACCGTTACAGGTTCCTCCTGCGTTTCTGCAGCACTGCTGCCCTCAGATTCTTGTCTCCCTTCCCCCTGGGCCCCCCCACTGGGCTTGGCTGCTCCTGCACCTGCCCCAGGGCTGGGATGGCACTCATGCAGGATCCTGGAAGGTGCTGGTTGGCCAGATTCCTACCTGGAGCCACTTAGATGTAGCCTCTTCAGCCTTTCTATCCCTGAAATGGGCAGATTGGACCCTATGGACTCTGTCCTCCGGTTTTGTGACTTGAATGTCAAAGTCAGGGTCAGATCTAAATTTTTGGTACTTGGTGTGTGTTGAGAAGAGTCTGTGCTCAGAAATTCTTTTTTTGTTATTATTATCGTTTTTATTTGTTCTATTTAGTTGTACATGACAGCAGAATGCATTTCAATTCATTCTACACAAATGGAGCGCGACATTTCAATTCTCTGGTTATACATGGTGTAGAGTCACACCGTTTTACAATCAAGCATGTGCCTAGGGTAATAATGTCCGTCTCATTCAAATGTCTTTTCTATCCCATAACCCCTCTCCACCCTCCCCTCTGCCCAATCCAAACTGCCTCCACATTTCCCATCCCCTTCCCCCATCAAAGATCACCATCCACTTATCAGAGAAAATATTTGGCCTTGGTTTTTTGGGATTGGTTTACTTGGCTTAGCATAATATTCTCCAGCTCCATCCCTTTACCTGCAAATTCCATAATTTATTCTCTTTTAATGCTGAGTAATATTCCATTGTATACATGTATCACAATTTCTTTATCCATTCATCTATTGAAGGGCATCTAAGTTGGTTCCAAAGTTTACCTATTGTGAATTCAGCTGCTATAAACATTGGTGTGGCTCCGTCACTATAATATGCTGATTTTAAGAGTCCTTTGGCCATAGACTGAGGAGTGGAATAGCTGGGTCAAATGGTGGTGCCATTCAAAGTTTTCTGAGGAATCTCCACACTGCTTTCCAAAGTATTTTCACCAATTTGCATTCCCACCAGCAATGGATGAGTGTGCCTTTCCCCCGACACTCCCTCCAACACTTATTATTGCTTATATTCTTGATAACTGCCATTCTGACTGGGTTGAGATGAAATCTTAGAGTAGTTTTGATTTGCTTTTTTCTAATTACTAAAGATGTTGAGCACTTTTTCCATATATTTGTTGATGGCTTGCATATCTTCTGAGAAGTTTCTGTTCAGTTCCTTAGCCCATTTATTGATTGGGTTGTTTGTTTGTGTTTTAAAATATTTTTTAGTTGCCAATGGATTTTTCACTTTATTTGTTTATTTATATGTGGTGCTGAGGATGGAACTCAGGGCCTCACACATGCCAGGCAAGCGCTCTACCACTGAGCCACAACCCCAGACGCGGTTGTTTGTTTTTTGGTGTTAAGACCTTTGAGTTCTTTATATATCCTAAAGATTAGTGCTCTATCTGATCTGCGTGTGGTAAAAATTTGCTCCCATACTGTAGGCTCTCTCTTCATCTCACTGATTGTTTCTTTTGCTGAGAAGAAGCTTTTTAGTTTGAATCCATCCCATTTATTAATTCCTGATTTTATTTCTTGTGCTTTAGGAGTCTTGTTAAGGTAGTTGGGGCCTAATCCAACGTGATGAAGATTTGGACCTACTTTTTTTCTATTAGATGGGGGGGGGTCTCTGGTCTAATCCCTAGGTTCTTGATCCTCTTTGAATTGAGTTTTATATATGGTGAGAGAGAGAGAGTTTTAATTTCATTTTGCTACATATGGATTTCTAGTTTTCCTGGCACAATTTGTTGAAGAGGCTGTCCTCTCTCCAATGTTGTTTCTGGCACCTTTGTCTAGTATGAGATAACCATTTATGCGGGTTGGTCTCTGCCTCTTCTATTCTGTTCCATTGGTCTTCATGTCTGTTTTGGTGCCAATACCATGCTGCTTTTGTTCCTATGGCTCTGCAGTATAGTTTAAGGTCTGGTATTGTGGTGTCTCCTGCTTCACTTTTTTGGTAGAAATTGCTTTGGCTATTCTGGGTCTCTTATTTTTCCAAATGATTTCATGATCGCTTTTTTTTTTTTTTTTTTTTTTACTTCTATGAAGAATGTCAGTGGGATTTTAATAGCAATTGCATTAAATCTGCATAACTATTTTGGCAATATGGCCATTTTGACAATATTAACTCTGCCTATCCAAGAGCACGGGAGATCTTTCCATTTTCTAAGGTCTTTTTCAATTTCCTTCTTGAGTGTTCTATAGTTTTCATTGTAGAGGTCTTTCACCTCTTTTGTTAGATTGATTCCCAAGTATTTTATATTTTTAGGATGTTTTGAGTGGCATAGTTTTCCTAATTTCTCTTTCAGTGGATTCATCACGTATATATAAAAATGCATTTGATTTATGCGTATTAATTTTATATCCTATGACTTTGCTGAATTCATTTATTAGTTCTAGAAATTTTCTGGTGGAATTTCTTCTGAATACAGAATCATGTCCTTGGAAAACAGTGATAGTTGGAGTTCTTCTTTTCCTATGCATATCCCTTTAATTTCTTTTGTCTGTCTGATTGCTCTGGCAAGAATTTCAAGGACTTTGTTGAACAGAAGTGGTGAAAGAGGGCATTCCAGTCTTGTTCCAGTTTTTAGAGGGAATGCTTCCAATTATTCTCTGTTTAGAATGATATTGGCCTTGGGCTTAGCATAGATAGCTTTTACAATGTTGAGGTATGATCCTACTATTCCTAGTTTTTCTAGTGTTTTGAACATGAAGAGGTGCTGTATTTTATCGAATGCTTTTTCAGTATCTACTGAGATAACCATATGATTCTTGTCTTTAAGTCTATTGATGTGATGTATTACATTTATTGATTACCGACAACCTTGCATCCCTGGGATGAATCCCACTTGATCATGGTACACTATATTTTTAATATGTTTTTGTATGTGATTGGACAGGATTTTATTGAGAATTTTTGCATCTATCATCGGGGATATTGGTCTGAAGTTTTTTTTTTTTTTTCTCTTTGATGTTTCATTGTCTGGTTTTGGTATCAGGGTGATGCTAGCTTCATAGAATGTGTTTGAAAGGGTTATCTTCTTTTCTATTTCATGGAATATTTGGAATAATATTGGTATTAGTTCTTCTTTGAAGGTCTGGTAGAACTCGGCAGAGAATCCATCAGTTCCTGGGCTTTTCTTTGTTGGTAGGCTTGAAATTTTTTGAAATTTTTTTTAATGAATTTTATTTTATTCTATTTTCTTTTAGAATATTTTATTTATTTATTTTTTTAGAGAGAGGGAGAGAGAGAGAGAGAGAATTTTAATATTTATTTTTTAGTTTACGGCGGACACAACATCTTTGTTTGTATGTGGTGCTGAGGATCGAACCCGGGCCACACGCACGCCAGGCGAGCGTGCTACCGCTTGAGCCACATCCCCAGCCCCTCCTTGCTTGAAATTAATGTGTTTAAATTGTGATTCAGTTTGGGTAGATCATGTTTCTAGAAATTTTTTGGTGTCATCGAGATTTTCTATTTTATTGGAGTATAAATCTTTAAAATAGTTTCAAAGTATCTTCTGTATTTCAATAGTGTTCATCATGATATTTTATTTTCCATCACAAATTTCAGTAATTTGAGTTTTCTCTCTCCTTTTCTTTGTTAATGTAGCTAAGGGTTTATCAATTTTATTTATTTTTTCAAAGAACCAACTTTTCGTTTTGTCAATTTTTTAAATAATTTCCTTTGTTTCAATTTTATTGATTTCAGCTGATTTTAATTATTTTGTCTTCTACTTTTGGGTGTTGATTTGTTCTTCTTTTTTTAGGGCTTTTAGATGTAATGTTAGGTCATTTATTTGTTGACTTTTTATTCTTTTAATGAAGGAGCTCAGTGCAGTGAACTTTCCTCTTGACACTGTCTTCACAGTGTCCCAGAGAGTTTGATATGTTATATCGATGTTCTCATTTTCCCCTAAGAATTTTTTATCTCCTCCCTGATGTATTCTGCTATCTATTGCTTATTCAATATCATATTATTTAGTCACTAGGTGTTCTATTTTTTATTTTATCATTAATTTCTAATTTTATTCCATTATGATCTGAAGGAAGCAGGGTAGTATCTCTATGTTTTTGTGTTTGCTAAGATTTGCTTTGTGGCTTAATATATGGTCTATTTTAGAGAAGGGTCCATGAGCTGCTGAGAAGGTGTATTTGCTGGATGATCAATGGAATACTCTATATATGTTTGTTAAATATAAATCATGGATTGAATTATTAAGTTCTATAGTTTATTCGTTTAGATTTTGTTTGGAAGATCTATCTAGTGGTGATGAGAGAGGTGTGTTAATGTCACCCAGTATTATTGTGTGGTGGTCTAATTGCTTCTTGAAATTGAGAAGGATTTGTTTGATATCCGTAGAAGCTCCATTGTTTGGGGCATAGATATTTATGATTGTTATGTCTTGTTGATGTATAGTTCCCTTGAGCAGTATATAATGTCCCTCTTTATCTCTTCTGACTAACTTTGGCTTGAAATCCACTTATCTGATATGAGGATGGAAACCCCTACTTGTTTACGTGACCCAGGTGAGTGATATGTTTTTCCCATCCTTTCACCTTCTTTTCCTATGAGATGAGTCTCTTGAAGGCAGCATATGGTTGGATCTTTTTATTTAAAATCCAATCTGCCAGTCTGTGTCTTTTAATTGATGAGTTTAGGCCATTAACATTCAGGGTTATTATTGCGACATGGTTTGTATTCCTGGTCATTTTGGTTTATTTTTGGTTTGTAACTTGAGTTGGTTTCTCCTTTGATTGGATTTCCCTTTAGTGTAGCTCCCCCCTTTACTGATTTTCACTGTTGTTTTTCATTTCTTCCTCATGGAATATTTTGCCAAGACTATTCTACAGTGCAGGCGTTCGAATTGTAAATTCTTTTAATTTTTGTTTATCATTTATTTTGTCATCAATTCTAAAGCATAACTTTGCTGCATATAAGATTCTTGGTTGACATCCATTTTTTTTTTCAGAGCTTGGTATACGTTGTTCCAGGATCTCCTAGCTTTGTCTGGGTTGAGAAATCTGCTGAGATCCGAATGGTTTCCCCCTATATGTAATCTGAAGTTTTTTTCTGGTGGCTTTTAAAATTCTATCCTTATTCTGTACTCTAGGCAGTTTTATTATAATGTGCCTTGGTGTGGATCTGTTTTAATTTTGTACATTTGGTGTCCTGTAAGCCCCTTGTATTTTTCAATTCATTCTCTTTTTTATTAATATTTATTTTTTAGTTATATTTGGACATAATATCTTTATTTTTTTATTTTTGTGCTGCTGAGGATCAAACCCAGCGCCTCACATGTACTAGGTGAGTGCTCTACTGCTAAGCCACAATGCCAGCCCCTCCAATTCATTCTTCATGTTTGGGAAATTTTCTGCTATTATTTCATTGAAGAGATTGTGCATTCCTTTGGTTTGTATCTCTGTGCCTTTCTCTATCCTGATAATTGTTAGATTTGGTCTTGTCATATCATCCCATAATTCTTTGAAGGTTCTGTTTATGGTTTCTGACCATCTTCACCGTGTGTCCAACTTTGTTTTCAAGATACATATTTTGTCTTCATTGCCTGAGGTTCTGTCTTCCAAGTGATCTAGTCTGTTCTTGATGTTTTATATTGAATTTTTATTTGGTTTATTGTTTCCTTCATTCAAGGATTTCTGTTTTTTTTTTTCCAGCGTCTCTCTCTTTCTTGAAGTAATCCTTTGCTACCTGTAAGTCCTCTCTCATCTCATTGTGGCCTGTACTTGCTCTCTCAATTCATTCTTTGCTTCGCAGATCATTTTAATTGTGTACCTTCTGCTCTCCTTCCCTGACATTCCAGCTCCTGTGCTGTCAGTGGATATACCATTGTATCAGTGTGGCTTGTTTCAGGCACTTTCTTCCCGTTTCTTCATGTCATCCGTGTGTCTTCCTGTCTCACAGCGTGGATTCGAGGTATTACAGTTTCTACCGTATAATCTTGTAGTGTCCCTGCAGGTCACCGATACCTTGCCTGCAGGA
Source organism: Marmota flaviventris (assembly GCF_047511675.1). Classification (NCBI taxonomy): domain Eukaryota; kingdom Metazoa; phylum Chordata; class Mammalia; order Rodentia; family Sciuridae; genus Marmota; species Marmota flaviventris. The sequence continues at coordinate 11,559,790 of NC_092507.1, read as the reverse complement.
ACCTGGAAGATGGTCTTGTAGGTCCTGGCTATAGTCACTTGTAGCCACCCCACGTGTTGGTAGAGGGGGTGCAATGTGGTGGGCCCAGGTTGCTCTGCCCCAACTGTGCTGTGTGCTGGGGTTGCTCTAGTCCTCCTCCTACCGTGGAGTGGGTCTTCAAAAATTCTTTTTCTTTTTTTTTTTAAGTTCTAGATGGACACAATAGCTTTAAATTTATGTGGTGCTGCGAATCAAACCCAATGCCTCACATTTGCTAGGCAAGCATACCGCCACTGAGCCACCTCCAGTTTAAGTGCTCAAAATCCTATCCAATGTCCCCAGCAGTTTGGGGGCACCCCCTCCACCCCATGAGGTTGTTTTTATCCCCTTGCTCCCAGACCTGACTGCAGCCTGGTTGGGGAGATTCTGCAACCCACCTTTCTACTCACCCCGAGAGAGAGGGGGAGCCCCAGGAGAAGCCCGAGTCTCCCTGGAAGTTGTCTTCTGAGTTACACCCTCTGGTCTCCTTGGGACTTGTTTCCTGATAAAGAGGTTCAGAAGCCCACGTGCCTGCGGTTGGAGGTGGCCATCTGAGGGGCGAAAAAGGAGTCTGACTTGCACATCTTTACTCAGTTTAGGTTCTTTTTTGAAACAATCACGCGTTACTTTGGTAAAATAAAAATCAGTCACTTTGATTAAAAAAAAAAAAAAAAGACCCAGAGAGAGGAAGTGTGAGTGGGGGTCTGTCTTGCTGGTAGGACTTCAGGCCCTGCCCTGGGGTCTCACCCAGCTCTGGTGGGCTTTGTGTTCCATTTGAGAGGCTGGTCCTGGTAGAGGGGACAATGGATACTGCCCAGGCCACCCCAGTCCCAGTGCTGTTGGCTGCCAAGCCCTGAAAAAGCTCTCCCTGCTCTGGGACTGGCACGGTGAGCAGAGATGTGCACTGAACCAGGTGACCTGCATTTGGCCTGGGCAGGGTCTGGAGGAAGGACAAGACACCTGCTTTCTGTCTCCATCAGGGACTGACTGGATGACCCCAGACCCTGGGCCAGCTCTTTGGGCCTCAGTTTCCTCCGGGTCCGTGGAGTAACCTGGGATGATGAGTCACTGGGCATCTATGTGTGGAAGCTTGTCACCTGTATTCAGAGAGATGCAGCAATTTCTCAGCCACGTGCACGAGACCATGATGTGAGAGCACAGCTGGATGGGTGTGCACTCACATGCCTCTGTATCCACAGACCCTCCCAGGCCAGTGCCACACTATGGAGTGTCTGCTGAGTCTGGACACACAGGGCCGAGTGCCGCGCCTTAGACGTGGAAACGGCACAGACTCTGCGGCACTGGGACAGAGGCACCAGGTGAAGGGTTATTACGTGGTTTTTCATGTTCACAGAGAAATTGACTTTCTTTGGAGGGTGCTGGCTGCTCTCAAAGGTGTGCCCAGTGACAGCTTTAGGGCAACTTCCTTGTTTCACAACCTCTACCAGGTGGGGCTCTTTACATAAGGCAACACCAAATATTGTCCCTGGGGAAAACCTGAAGTGACCTTCATGTGCTTCCGATACTGAAGTCAGGCAGGAGAGTGCTGTGTTTAGCGGTGAACTGTGCCCACACAGGAAGGAAAAGCCAGCAACCTCACTTCCTGGCTGCATGACCTTGTGCCTGTGTCTCAACCTCTCTGTGCTTTCACACCTTCATCTATACCATGGGGCTAAAGTGGTAGCTGCATCCTAGGGCTGTTTCTAGGGGTGGCATAGGGTACGGACTATCTGAGTGTGTGCTGTTATTGTGATACTTGTCATCTGGTCCTTATCTGAATATCTGGTGTGCCCCATCTCAGAAAGCTAAGCCTGACTGTCATCGAGCCCCTTTTTCCATCCATTACATTGCAAATTGCTTTATGAGCCATGAGTATAAAAGTGAGTGTAATTCAACTTGGACTACATTCACTTTTTTTCTACTGATTTTAAAGAAATGGGAATATATTTGTGACCCCTAAAGGTGGAGAAGCAGCAGACAGCGCTCAGAGAGAACTCCATATTTTATTTTACACCAGTGGGCCCAGAGGAAGACAAACTCCAAATTCGGAGCCCAGATCCACAGTTTCTCCCAATAATACGAGGTTATTTGATGTCTGGTTTTGCCATCACAAAGGTACCAGGGCTCCAGGTCCCCAGCTCCCTGTACTTGTGGGGTACACATGTGCTCATGCCCGGCACCTGCTCATGGAGGGTGTCTGTGTCTGAGCAGCTGAGATTTGGGGACTTGATCTGTGGAAACTTCTGCCACCTGCTCAGCGTGCCCTGAGGCACCCTGGAGAAAGCCATTCTTGCCTGGAGCAACTAGGCAGAGGTGGGGGCTCTCTCTGGGCAGGTGCCTGGCTGGTGCTAGTCCTGCCTGCAGGACTTGATTATCTCAGTAACTCTCACGTGACACCCTGTTGGCTGAGCTGATTTTTCCAGTCATGATAAGAAAAACTGAACAAGCAGTTCCAAGGGGCTGGAGGTACCTTCAGAGGGAGCCCTGTGGGTGGATGTCCTGGGATTGGAGGGGTGGGGGCTTGGAGCGGGATCAGCTTGCATATGTTAAGAGGTGACTCTTTTCTTTGCCCAGCTGTGAGGCGCTGACATGCTATACATGCAGAAACCATTAATTAGTCCACCCATTCTTCCCATATTTCCCAAGTGCAGGCCCTGGGCTGGGACAAAGAAGACCCTGCATAGTGCTGGGGGAGCTCCCTGGCGTCCAGGGTGAAGTGTTCCTTGGAGAGATGGGCCATGGCAGGAGGTCCATATGGGAAGAGACTGGTTCTGGGTGGGAGGTGAGTGGGGTACAGGTTAGGAGAAGGCTCCTCCTGTACAGGATCAAGTCCAAAAGGAATTTGAGGACTGGAGGCAGTGAGGATGCTGGGATCCCTCCCCCTCCCTGTTGGACCCTGGGATTTCCAGGATTTGGGGTCCCCAGCTGCCAGGGCCTGTGTGTGCTGGAAAAATAACCATGTCGAGGGAACAGGCTGAGGGGGTGGTGGATGTGCCCAGATGATGTCCTGGAGCCTCAGGAGAAGCAGTGCCAGGTTGGGGGAGGGTATGGGGGAGAGCCTGAGAGATGGGCAGGTGCCACTGACAGGTCCTGAATCACTGGCTGCTGGGACAGGAGCTGGGCACAGGTGTTGCCTCTCAGATGAGCCCATGAAGGCAGAAGGCTGCGGGGCTGGCAGGGCTCCCCCACAGCCAGGTGAAATCTGGGGGTTCAGAGAAGGTCTGGGGCTCATAGAGGACTGAGTTCAGTGTGGGAGTTACAGTTTCAGTGAGTCTGAGGTCCTTGGGGGCTCTATCTGGGGACGGGGCTGGGACTCAGGGGCAGAGGGCTTAATGATAATTCAGAGCTGCCCCCAGTCAGGGCTGTCAGTGGGACTAGTGCAGGCTGAGCCCGGGCCTCTATGGCCTCCATATAGAAGCCCCTATGTCCAGAGGAGGGTGCCCACCTCGGCTGTCCCTCACTGGACACTGGATTGCTTGCATTTGTGGCCCCCCATCGGCCACAGGAGAGCTCCTTTCCCGAGCTCCTCAGGCTGTGTGTTCAGGGCCCAGCTCTTCCTCTGGGGGCCTCAGTTTCCCTCCCTGTCTCACATAGTGAGAGCTCCCCCTGGAGTCCCTGCAGATCTCACCCCGTCAGGGCTCACCACGTGCTGCTCCAAGCACAGAGCCCAGGCCAACATCTCCGGGGGCTGGGGCTGGGGGAACCTGATGGGAGCTCCTTCCCCAAGGGCTCAGTGGGGTCCTGAGCTTGTGCATCCTCCTGGGGCCTGGCTTCTCTGGGCTGGGGAGGCTGCTCTTGGGGAGAGCCATGCTCCACCTGCAGCTGGGGCCCTTGAGGCCGCTCCAGACTCACTATGGCGGCAGGACCAGAGGAGCCATTAGCTGATCAGAGCCATCTTAAGTCGCAGGGAGGAGTGTTTGAAGTGTCCTAATCCTGGCCCCTCAGGTACCCACGTGGCCCCAGGACTCCCTTGACCCCATGAACACCCCCAGTGGCTCCCTCCTAGGCGTTGCCAGCCTGGCTGAGGGTGTCTCTCAGTGGATCCCTGGTGTAGAGGGGAAGTCCCTGGAAGTTGGCCAATCAGCAGTGGGGGACAGAGAGGAGCAGGAGGCACAAATCAAGGTCCAGGCCACTTTCAGGGAAGGAAGTTTATTATTGCTCTTGTGGGATTGGCTGCCGCGGTTCCCAGAGACGAATCACAGCTGCATTTTCTGGAGGAGCAGGGGACAGTATTAGGCCTCTGAAACCTGCCACCTTGTGGGGCAGCACGAGGCTCTGCGGGTTCGGGTGGCCTGGGGAGGGGGCGTGCATGGCACAGCAGGCAGCCCCCGGCCCAGACAAGCCACCCTGGTCTCTGCCCCAGGACCCAGCCCCACTTGGCACTTCACCCCCGCCCCCCATGGTGAATGGCCGCGGTGGCACCTGCTCTCGGCTGGGGACCCTGAACTCTAGGCGCACAGCTCCCTCTTGGGGGAAGGTGTGTCCTGGGCGGGGACCTAGGTGTGTGCTGAAGCTCAGGGAGGGCTGGATGTCGCTCCTGACTGTGACCTTCACTGCGCCCAACTCAGGTCAGTGGCCTTGAGCGCTCAGCCAGCGCTTCTCCCAAGAGAGGGAGGGGTGCGAGAGTGGGCGTGGCCGAGCCCCGGGGCCAATGAGCGAGGGCGAGGGCATGGGCCGGGCGGGGCGGGGCGGGGCTGCGAGTGGCTGGAGGGTGTAGACCGGGCCCACCTGGTTGACCCAGTCCGTGTTGGCGGACACGCGGGTGTAGACCGTGGACTTCTTATGAGTGTTGCAGCCCCCTCGGTAGCAGAAGCTGACGATGCCATGCACCTCCCAGGCACCGTTCTCCCCCTGGCAGTTCGGCGGGCCGCCGGAGTCCCCCTTCAGGTGACCCCAGTAGGCATCAGTCCCCAGGCCTCCCTCAGGGACAGGCTGGGGACTCAGCAATGGGCTGATGCGGGCATGTGCTGAGCTGTCAGCCTCAGTACCCACTGTTGGCCTCAGCCTGCTCCTGGTGAGGGAGGCACAGAAGTGTGGCGTGGGGCTGCCTTGGCCTGGTTCTGGGAGTCCTGGGGCATCAGAATAGCCCTTGGTTGGCTGTGTGATCTTGGGATGATGTCAGCCCTCTCTGTGCCCTGGCTTCCTGGCTGTTCAGGTCTGCATGGCTAAGCCTCTGTGAGCTGCCCTGAGAACCCCTGGGGCCTGGAGCCCTGCTGGAGCCTGGGCAGGACAGGAGGGTGGGAGTGGGGAGAGGGCGTGGGTCAGGAGCAGGACAGTCCCTGGTTATCTTAGAAGTTTTGTGGTTCTCAGACTCCCTAATGTCCCAGCCAGCCTGGACTGACGCAGCTGGTGGCAGGGACATGCACAGAGACTTCAGTGCAGCCTGTTCTGTGGCCCTTTGACTCATGTAGTCCCCACAGCAAGGCTGGGGAGTGTTTGCTACAGCGCTTTCCACCAGAGGGAAGGCTGAGGTCCAGAGAGGTTCACCAGTCTGCCCCAGGTCACAGAGCTCCTAAGTGGTGCACAGGGAATTGATGCAGCTGCTGATGCTAAGCTCTCCTCCTGTCACCCTGTGCTGGGGGAGTGGTGACAGGTTTCCCCTGAGCCTACCAGGCCCAGGCAGGGTCAGTCTCCTGCCAGGAGAGATGTGCTCTGCCCCACCCTCCAGTGTCCCCAGTGGTGTGGCTGCGTGGAGCAGGGCCTGTGTGGGGTCTGGACACTCACGTTGTAGGAGGAGATGACGCCGTCACCCCCAGCGCACACCATGGTTTTCCTCACCATGAAGCTCCACCAGTCCCATCTGGAGCACGTGGCATAGCCCACCACGGGCTGCAGGCCCTGCTGCAGCTGGTCAGAGATGGGCCATTGGCTGGGGAGGGAGGGAGCAGGTAGTGAGCAGGGAGCAGCCAGGGAGCCCTGTCCTTCCTAGCCCAGGCCTGCTGGGGGCCAGAGCCTGGGGCAGGGTGCAGCTGAGTCCTGCTGCAACTCCTAGTGCTGTTTGGGACCCTTGGCCAGCCAAGGATCTGCTAAAGGTGGGGAAGGAGCCGGACTGGAGGCCACACTTGGAGCATTAAGAGATGGCTGTGTGCTGAGTTGTCTGGTTTTAGTTTTTCAATTTTAAATTAAAAACATTTTTGGGGTGCTGAGGATTAAACCCTGGCATACTCTACCTCTGAGCTGCATCTCCAGCCCTTTCTATTTTAATCTGTAGACAGGGTAGCTGGACTGGCCTCAAACTCACTATCTTCTGGCCTCAGCCGCACTCCTCCGTGCCCCCCCTCTCCCAATTGTTCGGATGACACTGCCATTGTGCCCTGCTTGAGTTACCTTTTATTGAGATTCTGGGGGTTGAGTCATCAGTCATTTTCCTGTAGGTCTGACTTTGGGGTTAAATATTAAAGGATCCTTTTTATCCCCAAGATGTTCTACGTATAGTTCTGAATCTGTCTCCCATAGTTTTATGTATTTGCATTTTTTAATCTTTTTTTTTCTTTAAAAAATTAAAAAAAATCTTTTTTGTAGTTGTCGATGGAGAGCACGCCTCTTCATCTCTTATGTGGTGCCAAGGATCAAACTCAGTGCCTCACCTGTGCTAGGCAAGCACTCTCCCACAGAACCCCAGCCCTGCCTGTAACCTTTTAATTTAGCTGGAACCTATTTGAGCATATGGTTTACCATAAGATCTAATCCCCCACCCCCACATGGCTTATTTTAGTTTATTTGTATGGCACCTACAACATGCCAAGCCCTGCTGTAAACACTTGGCAGAATCTGATCTGTTTAATCCTTACAGTACCCAAAGCATCCATTTGTTAACATCTGTCACATAGTATGTGCTTAATAAATATTAGCAGTTATTATTGTACAATTCAAAAAGAGGTGAAAATGTTCAGACAGAAAGGAAGAGAGGTGTGTGTGGCTGCTGGTTGAGAGCTGCTTCCTCCAGGAAGCCTCTGGGGATTCCCCCTAGGTCTGTACTCACTCCAGAGGCGACCCCAGCCAGTGACAAGGCAGGGGTAGTCCTGAGGCAGCACGGAGTCCTCCTCTGGCAGGCAGGCCACCTGGATGGTGTCACTCAGCTCCACAGGCTCTGCGAGCTTGATGAGGGCAATGTCATTGCTGGAATCCAAAGCAGAGGGCATGAGTGGGCAGAGGGACCCTGACCTCTCCAGCTAGTGCTACGAGACCTGGGATTGTGAGCTGTGGTCACGAAAAGGTGACCAGAGAGTGTCCTTAAGCATTCCAACAGTGAAAGGCAGATCAGAAGAGATGGGAAGCAGAAGCCTTCTCAACCGAGGGGGGTGTGCACCATCAGAAATGAAGTTGAAAATCATAAGAATAAAAGATGACGTTTCAATATTTTCCATTACCAGAATGGAGGCTGGGAACCCTAAACAGGCCCGGCTTGATTCCTAGTTGGCCATGTGCTGGGCTGTGCACCCTGGGGCATATTCCTTAACCTCTCTGAGTCTTGGTGGCTTGTCCAGGGCTGTTGGGAGATTAACTGAGAGAGGGCATCTATCAGGTCTGCTGCCACGTGGTGGCCCAGACTCAGTTCAGGAGAGTCAGGGGAGGCAGTGTGGAGGGATGGGGTCTTCCTTCCAGGGGCACCTTCCTGGGAATGCTTAGGTAAGGATGGGATAGGAAGGTCCCCTGCTCCTCCTAGCAGAGCCTCATCACCTGCCTGCTGTGTGGGGGGACAGGGTGTGGCTGGGGGTGGGGCAGGCTCTGCAGCTCCCTGTCCACCGCCCCTAACCCTGGGCAGGGGGACTCACCGCACCAGGAAGGAGCTCCACTTCTCGTGGACATAGATGGTGTCCTCGCCCACGATCACGGAGCCCTCCTCGTCCACTGTCAGTTCGTTCTTCCCCAGGGCTACGCGGTAGGTCAGGGTGTTGCTGGGCAGGGAGGGGAACCAGGTCAAGGTGGCCAGTGATCCCTGCCAGCCATGGGGCAGCGAAGGGGACTTGGGTTCTGGAGGCTGAGTTTCACTGGGGAGGGGCGTCTGTCCCATTAAGTGCCTTTCCTTGACCATGGGTGATTATTGTGTAATTTGGGCAGGAGTGGGGGCTGGTCTGGAAGCATGGAGTTTTCCAAATAGTTTTCCAAATATCCTGAGACACAGCAAAGGCTGAGGTGCGGGTATTTTTTTAAGGGGGCTGGGCGTGTGCCTCCTGGTGTGCTTGAAGGTTTTTTTTTTTTTAGTTGGACACATATCTTCATTTTATTTATTTATTTTATGTTGTCCTGAGGATCAAACTCAGGGCCTTGCCCGTGCTAGGTGAGCACTGTACCTCTGAGCCACAACCCCAGGCCTGAAGTGTGTTCCCAAACTCTCTGTCTGCCTCATTCTTTTTAGTTATAGTTTATTATTCACCTCCTGTGCCAGGTTGTGCTTCCCCCTTCTTGCAGTATCTCACTGACTTCTTCCAACAACCTAAGGCCGGTCCTATTTTCTGCTCCTTGAAGATGAGGAAACTGAGACTTGGAGGGTGAGGGACTGTCTGGGGCGCACAGCTGGGCAGCAGCTTCCTCCTGTGTCTCTGCAGCACTGCTGCCCTAGGATTCTTGTCTCCCTGCCCCCTGGGCCCCCCCACTGGGCTTGGCTGCTCCTGCACCTGCCCCAGGGCTGGGATGGCACTCATGCAGGCTCCTGGAAGGTGCTGGTTGGCCAGATTCCTACCTGAAGCCACTTAGATGTAGGCTCTTCGGCCTTTCTATCTCTGAAATGGGCAGATAGGACCCAATGGACCGGGTTTCCTTCTAGTCCCGAGGTTTCCTGACATCAAGGTGAGGGTCAGTGGCAGATGTAAACGTGTGGCACTTGGCAGAGTTGCCAAGAGTCTGTGCTCAGAATTCTGTGCTTTCCCCCTGTCATCTGTAGCACAGGGTGAAAATGGTACCTGCCTTCTAGGGCTGTTTCTAGGCGTGGCGTATCGTAGGTACTATCTGAGTGCTTGCTGTTATTGTGATTATTGTCATCTGGTCCTTATCTGGTCATCTGGCTTGTCACCTGGTCCCATCTCAGAATGTGGAGTCAGTGCTGTCAAAGAGCCTCTTTCTCTGTCAAAATACGTTGCGGTGGCGCACGCCTGTGATCCCGGCGGCTTGGGAGGCTGAGGCAGGAGGATCTCAGGTTCTCAAATTCAGCCTCAGTCCCTGTCTCTAAATAAAACACAAAATCGGGCTGGGAATGTGGCTCAGTGGTTGAGTGCCCCTAAGTTCAATCCCTGGTACCAAAACAACAGCAACAACAACAAAACCCCCAAAACATTGCAAATTGCGTTATGATGCATGAGTATAAAAGTGAGTGTAATTCATCTTGGACTAAATTCATTTTTTTCCTACTGATTTTAAAGAAATGGGAACACTTTTGTAGCCCCTAAAAGTACCAGGGCTCCAGGCCCCATACTCCCCGTACTTGCAGGGTACACACGTGCTCTGCCCCGGCACCTGCTAATGGAGGGTGTCTGTCTGAGCAGCTGAGATTTGGGGGCGTGTTCTGTGGACCCTTCTGCCACTTGCTCTGGTCCTGAGGATGCCTTCACCATGCCCAGAGGCAGCCAGGAGGAAGCCATTCTTGCCTGGAGCAACTGGGCAGAGGTTGGGACTCGGCAGGTGCCTGGCTGGTGCTAGTTCCTGCCCACAGGACACAACTATCTCAGTGACTCACACTGTGACACCAGGTTGGCTGAGCTGATTTTTCCGGTCATGATAAGAAAAGCTGAACAAGCAGTTCTAGGGGGCTGGAGGCACCTTCAGAGGGAGCCCTGTGGGTGGGTGTCCTGGGATTGGAGGGTGGGGGCTTGGAGCAGGATCAGCTTGCATATGTTAAGAGGTGACTCTTTTCTTTTCCCAGCTATGAGGCGCTGACATGCTATACATGCAGAAATCTAAGTGCAGGCCCTGGGCTGGGACAAAGAAGACCCTGCATAGCTCGGGGAGCTCCCTGGCAGCCAGGGTGAAGTGTTCCTTGGAGAGATGGGCCATGGCGGGAGGTCCATATGGGAAGAGACTGGTTCTGGGTGGGAGCTGAGTGGGGTACAGGTTAGGAGAAGGCTCCTCCTGTACAGAGTCAAGTCCAAAAGGAATTTGAGGATGGAGGGAGTGAGGATGCTGGGATCCCTCCCACTCCCTGTTGGACCCTGGGATTTCCAGGGCCTGGAGTCCCCAGCTGCCAGAGTCAGTCTGTGCTGGAAAAATAACCATGGGTGACGTGGAGGGGACAGGCCGAGGGGGTGGTGGACGTGCCCGGATGATGTCCTGGAGCCTCAGGGGAAGCAGTGCCAGATTGGGGGAGGGTGGGGGGAGAAATGGACAGGTGCTGGGCGGGGTGTCTTGGGCACAGCTGTTGCCTCTCCGATGAGGCCCACAGAGGCGAAGGCTGAGGGATCGGCAGGGCCTCCCCTCAAAGCCAGGTGAAGTACTGGGGTTCAGAGAGGCTCTGGGGCCTCCTAAGGGGTAGAGTTCACTGAGGGAGTTACCGTTTCAGTGGGGTCTGGGGGTTTCTCTGGGCTCGGTGCCTGGTGATAGGGTTGGCGTTCGGGAGAACTCAGAGTTTGGTGATGAGGCTGGGCCTGGTGGGCAGCTGGGCCCATGAGGGGTTGTGTCTGGAGATGGGGCTGGGACTCAGTAGCAGGGGGCTTAATGAGAATTCAGAGGTGGCTCCTCTGCCAGAGCAGGCGGGGGGGGGTCTTGTGCAGCCTGAGGCTGGGCCCCAGTTGCCTTTTGTGGAGGGCTCTGGCAGGCACAGCTGACTGCCATCTCAGATTCCGAGGGCTGGAGGCCAGTGTGTGTCACCGAGCAGCTGGGCTGCAGCTCTGCGAGATGAATTTAAGGGCTGCCTCCTCAGACCCTCCACTCCACATTCCCGAGATCCTTCCTACCAGGATGCTAGGTGTTCCGGTGTGCTTCCCTCGGGCAGGAAGGATTGAAAGGCGACACCTGTTCTAAAATCTTTCATGGAGGACGGTGGCATCTCCAAGCATTGGGTGGGGTATCTCAGGCATTGGGTGGGGGTGGTGAACCCCGGAAATGCACCTCCTGGGCGCTGCCTTCAGTCAAAGAAGCAACGTGCAACCCGGCTGCTGCAGTACCACTCATGGCCACCCGGGGGCAGCGGTGCCCCGCTTAAACTCAAGCGTCTGCTCTCCTGCCCTGGCCCCAGGTTGCGCTGAAAGGCAGCACCCCTCTGGAACCCCAGGGCTGAAAATATCCTGAGAACCTAGTCTACCCTTTCATTGGACAGATGGGGAGACAGGGACCCCGCAGGCACCCCATCTGTCAGATCCCCCCTGCTGTCACCCCATATTCCCGGGCGTTGTCCAGTGTACTCGAGACTTTTGAGCCATCTGTGTGGCTGGGGCACATCAACCCAGAATCCCGGTAGCCTTAGTGCCCCTCCTGGCCACGGAGCTCTACCATCTCGACAGGTGGCCCTGGGGTGAAGGCAGAGGCTGTGACCTTGCAGCTTGTCTGGGTCCTGCTGGCCTCCCTGTCCTCGGCCGGTTTGAGATTAGATGAATCAATTCAGATGGTGCTGAGCGTGCCCGGGGGGTGTCGTGCTGTCCTTGAAGACCAGTGAGAGTCCTCTCTTCCCCAGACCTCTGACATGACCCTTTATCACAGGTCACTTCACTCCTGTCCCCTCCCTTCCCAGCCCCCCACCAACCATCAAGAACCACACTCACACCTAAGAATATAGAATTTTATCTTAATTTTAGTTAAAAAAAATAATCGTACCACCAAATGAAGAAGTAGCCTTTTTTTTTGGAGGGGGGAGGGGGGTGTTGAGAAGGGAGAAAAATAAAAAGCAAAAAGCCCAAAGGAAAAGAAATTATATTCATCTGTATAAACATATCCGCTAAGGCAAACGCAACCCAGGGCCCGGCGCTGCTCGGGCCCGGCACCTCCTAATTTCTGCAGATCCTAAGGCCAAAAAAATAAAACCTCTGCAAGTCTCGCCGGAGCTTCGCCGACTCCTGCGACATGGTACTAAAATAAAGAGTTACCGAGTTTAAAAAGCAGTGACGCTGTCACGACACACTGAAAGTTGCATAACCGTGGCCTCGGTGGCCCTTCACTTGTTTGGACTGGGTGACGGTCACAGTTTCACGACACAGCAACGGATACACACGGACACACACGTGAGCAAGCGCACTGGGGGCCGCGGCGGGACGGGCCGGGCGCGGCTGGTGGCGGGCACAGGGTCCCCATGCTTCCTAGCCGGGGCTGGTGACAAGGCGGGATAGCGTGCCAGGGGCGGTCCCGCTCCCCACTGCAGGTGCTGCACACACGAAGCACTTCTGTCGCCTCCTGGGGAATGAGCCGAGGGCTGGTTCTTTCTAAACAGGAGTCAGTCCTTCCTCCCCGCCCTCCTCTCTGCATGGTCCCCTGGGCCCTCAGGTTGTTCTGGGGCCGGGTGCGGGGAGCACCTGTTTCTGTCCCCAAAGGCCCTCCCGCCGTGACCCCATGGCATGCCCGGCAGAGTGTGGGACCGTGAGGTAGATTGGCACACAGCGGCCCCCTCACCCTGCCTGGAGGGGTCCCATCTCCATGTCTGCACGGGGCGCCAGGGCCTGGGTCCCTTCACCAAAATAGAAGTCCTCCCATTCCAGCAGAGGGGGTGGAGCCAGAGGAGAAGTCCTGGGGGAGGGCCCTCTCATAGGCCCTGGTCTGCTGAGGGTCCCTCCTGCTCCAGTTTAGGGAGGGGCTGTCCGCGCCAGGGGGCAGGTGGCAGGGAGAGGGGTGAGTGTGAGGAGAGCAGGCACAGGGGCAGGGAGGGACCTAGATCCAGGAGCTGGGCCCCGAGCAGCTGGGCAGGCAGCAGGGCAGCTGGGGTGAGAGCCGCAGAGGGCTGGGCCAGGCAGAGGCAGGGGCAGCTGTGGTGTGGCAGCCTCAGGGACAGTGGGAGGGAGCAGGCAGTGGCCAGGGCACTCAGGAGACCCCCTCAACTAGCTCCTTCACAATTTAGATTCTTAGGAGTGGTCCCACGGGACAGAGCCCAGGACTGGCTGTCCCCCTGGCCCACCGCCTGCCTTCTGCTGCCCGGCCAGGGAGGGTGGTGGCCGTGTCCTGCTACTTGAAGGTGGACTGCAGCTCCTTGAAGGCTGCTTTCCGCTGCTTCATCTCCTCCGCCTGTTTCTTCCTCTCCTCCTGCTCCGCCTTGATCTCCTCCTCAAAGCGGCTGGACACGTTGATGGCCTGCACCTGGGGCGGCGAGGCAGTGTCAGGGCTTGGGGGGCTTCCCCACCGCCACCACGGGCTGCCTGCTGGGGCCCCTCTGGGCTCACGCTTCTGCTGCACCCCAGCTGACCCGCGGCCCCAGCTGCACCCGCTCTGGCCCCGGGGTCGCATGCACCTCTCTAAGCTGCCTTCTCCACCTAGAACTGGCTCAATAAAGCGCATCTCCCGGCTCCCTGGGGGCTGGACGCCTGTTCAGTGGCTGATGCACACTCAGGGTTCCTCTGGTGGGAGTTGCTGAGGTCATCCTTGATTTCCTGTCCGGGAAAACCCACGGCACCCCAGTTCCATGGGTGAACCCCCCTATGTTCCATCAAGGCTTGGGAGTCCAGGGGGAGGGGGAGGAGATCTTTGAAAGGAAGAGTCTCAGCTTCACCCAGGAAGAGGAAGAAATAAGGGAGACAGGTGCCCTGGTGGCCCAGGGGGTATATGTCCAGGCTCAGGAGCCACGAGACCAGATGTGTCTCCTCCAGCTGGGCATGTGCTGAAAGGGGAGTGGCTGTGCACGCTGGTGGCCTTGGGGGCCCCTCCTGGTTCCTCCAGGCTGGGGTTGGCAGGCTGGCATCTCTGGGGAGTCCCTGCTGTGTTTCTGGCCTACTCTGCTGTCCCCCGGCCCTTCCCCTTTAAGGGCTCCTTGGGCCCAGCCAAGCCCCGTGTCTGCTCTGCAGCCTCAGTAGGGACAGGAGGGGTTGTGCTGACCCCCCAGCTAAGCTGCCCAGCCTCAGCACAGTCCCAGCCTCCTCACCTTGGCCTCGAAGAAGCTCTTGGCCCCCTTGACGCCCTCGGTGGAGACGTCGATCTCGGAGAGGCGGGCCAGCACGTGCAGCCCGCTTTCCTGCAGCTCCCCGGCCGCTGCCTTGCGGAAGATCAGGAGGAACTGCAGCGGGACAGGCACCAAGGGTCAGGTAGGGACCGGAGGGGACAAGGTCTCTGACCATACCCGGGCCCCAGCCTCAGGCACCCCGTGAGCCTGGCTCATAGGCCTGGGAGCCAGAGAGCTGGGTTCGCATCTTCTGTGTCCCCTGCCCTTCCCTCTGCGGGCCTCTGTCACCCAGGTGCAGGATGGGAGGGTAGGCGACTCGGCCTGCTCTCCGGGTCGGAGTTACTGTGGCCCTTCTCCGTCCACATCTAGTTCCTGCAACCCAGCATTCATCTCCACCCTTCCCCCAGCAGATACGTTCTCTACTCAGCTGTAAAGGCACAGAAGGCTCAGAGACAGGAATGACGTGTTTGATGTCCCAGTGCCAGGAAGTGCCACAAGGATTTGAACTTGTGTCCTCTGGGCTGCCCTCTCCCCACCCCCTACCCCCTGGGGCCGCTCATCCTCACCCAGGCCCTTGCTACCTTTCTCTCCCCTGCCTTCTTTAACCTACCAAGTCCAAAGTTGTCAATTCGGTGAGCACAGTAAATTAGTGCAAAGTCACAAGTGGTCTGTTGCACCGCTTAAGTTTTTTTTGGACAAGGGCACAACACTGGTTAGGCTTCCTGCCAGCTCTCGAGGGCCCAGGACTCCTGCAGAGGCCACCCGCCCTGCATCTGACCCTGTGCTGCCTGGGTCTAGCGCCATTCCCAGGTGGCTCTGAGCCTCTGTTTCCTCCGCCACCAACCAGGCTTGCCCTCGGCGCCTATCTCAGTGTGAGGGAGGCGACCCTCAATGTCTAGCTACCCAGCACTGAGCTAGTGTCCTCTTGGCATCTCCTCCTCCATATTGCAGGAGACTCTGAGGACAGGGACTTTCTCTGTACCCTCAGGGCCTGGTCAGGTTTGGGGATACAGAAGCCACTCAATATATGTTCCATACATGAAGGGCTGGACAACTGTCCTCGTCTAGGGCATCTCAGAACCCCCCTGGTGCCTGCTGTGGGACGCCCTTGAAGCCTCACGTGTCAAGTGTCAGTCATCAACAAGGGGTGGGGGAGGGTCAGTGTCACCCTGGCCACCAAGATCTCAGGGACAGCCTTGACGGAGGTGGGCTGGGCAGCGCTCACCTCCCGGAAGCTGAGTTTGCTGTCCAAGTCCTCGTCCACCTCCTTGATCATGTTCTTCAGGCCCAAGTGGGTCTGGGGGGCCCCAAGTTTCTCCATCATGAGCTTCAGTTCCATCAGGTCGATGAAGCCATCCCGTCCGGCATCGTACCTGTGGGCAGAGAGAGGGGCCTGAGGACATCTTGGCGCACCTCAGACTTCACT
Organism: Marmota flaviventris; assembly: GCF_047511675.1. Taxonomy (NCBI): domain Eukaryota; kingdom Metazoa; phylum Chordata; class Mammalia; order Rodentia; family Sciuridae; genus Marmota; species Marmota flaviventris. The sequence goes on along the minus strand of NC_092507.1, from coordinate 11,544,341 downwards.
GGTGAGAGGCGGCAAGTCTGAGAGTAGGGATCCCGGGGGCCCAGAGGACACCTAGCACCATCATGTCATCCTGTCACGGCTGGCAGGGACCTCAGCCCAGACAGGTCCTGATGTGTGGCTCAGCTTGGTGACCTGCGGCCTTGGGCAACTCCCCACACAGCCTGGGAGCCCCCCAGCCTCCTGCATGTTGAACAACGCTTTTTTTTTTTTTTTTTGGAACCAGGCTTAGCCACTGACCACATCCCCAGCCCTTTTTATTTTTGAGACAGGGCCTCGCCATTGCTGAGGGGCTTTGAACTTGTGATCCTTCGGCTTTAGCCTCTTGAGCCTCTGATTACAGGCAAGCGCCACACGCCCGGCAGACATTGCTGTTTGTCAAGCCTGGTTGGGAGGAAGCTGTGACCACATGACCACAGTCCCTATGCTGAGTGTGACGTGAACAAGTGAGAAAGACCTCACACCACAGGGTGTGGGCCAACTGAGACGAGCTCCGACCATGGCCAGCACCTGCTGGCCTCAGGACACCCGCTTGGGAACTCCCCTCTCCCCAGGGTCCACTTCCGGTGGTGGAGCCTTGTGGGGGAGGCAGGGAGTCTCCACCTCAGACTGCCAGCGTGTTGGGAAGGACATTTTGTTTACTTCCCACCAAACATGTCCCCTAGACACTGCCAAGTGTCCCTGGGGGGCAAAACCGTTCCCAGTTGAGAAGTACAGGTAGAGGAAGTGGCATGTGAACGGAGTCTCTCCCCCTCTTTCTTTTGCGGGGATCAAGCCAGGGCCTGGCACCTTCTAGGTCCCCCTGAGCCACACCCCAGCCCTCCATCCCTCTCTCCATGGAATGAGTGGCTTTTCCCACACAGTGCTTTCTGTACTGGGCATTCTACTTCCTGCTCCCTAGCCTGCCACCTGCTGCGATTGATGCCCTTGTCTAGGGCAGTGTCTAGGATGGGGCAGGACCGCAGGTCTCAGGAGGACCAACTTCTCAGGCAGAGTGCAGGCCTGGGGTGTGTTCAGGGAAGAGCTGGCCACGAGCTTGCAGGGGTGGCAGCGCTGGTGATAGCCAGGCCTCTGCCCACGCCTCTTTCTACCAACAACCGCCTGGCAGTGCCAGGGTCAGGCCGCAGGCTGGGTCTAAATGTCCATCTCGACCAGTCTCCTGTGGTACGAGTGGGAGTCAGAGTGGCCTCCAGGCCTGTCCCTAGCTGGGGAGGTGCTGCTGGTGCCTGCAGCACACAGCCCAGGGGATGGGGGCTTATTGCAAGGTCCAGCCAGGCCCTGCCTGTGCCCTGGGACAGCTGGGGAGAGCGGTCGGGGGGGGGGTGTGAGTTTTTCTAAACCTAACACAATCTCTTCATATCGTCCCCAAGGCCTGCAGTTGGCTGGCTGAGAACAGTGTTGGTAACAGCCGTGTGACACAGGGGGCCCAAGTACCTGGAGGTCCTGCATGAACATATTTCACTCTGAGGCTGCTCTGGGCTCCCACCTCCCTTTGTCTTTCTCTTGTTAACTTTGCATGACTTTAGATATCTAATAGCAGCCACTAACTGGAATCTGCCTTTGCACCAGAACTTAACCTATTCATTTTACTTAATTTTGGCAATCATCTAATTTTATAATGGAGTTTCAGAGAGGTTAAGTAACCCACCCAAGGCCACACAGTAGTGAAGGTGGAGCTGGACTGTCAGGCTCAAACCTGCACATTTGTGCACGGCCGCTCCCACGTGTCCCAGGGCTGCCTGCAGAGCACAGCCGGTCTGCCTGGAGAGCGGAGGGGAGCATTTGTGGGAGGGGTATAAATAGTTCACAAGTGAGTCAGTGGTTGGAAGTAATGCATACAGGAAAGATGGAACCCTGAAAGGAATGCAGAGTCCTGAGGCCTTGTTCCCACTGGGGGAGTCGGGCCAGAGAGCCTGTGGGCTGCGGCTTGGGCGGAAGCAGGTGCGGTTTGGTGGTGAGGGTCAGGCAGCTCCCATGGCCCAACCTCCATCTCAAGCAGGAGAGGCCTTGCCGGGCGACTGGGGCCCCTCCTTCCGGCTCTCCAGTCTGCCTGCAGGTGGCAGAGCGCCAGGGCTGCTTCAGGACCCCCGAGGCGGCCCTCACAGAGGGGCCTGGTGTGGCACCTGGTCTCTCCTGAGGCAAGTCACTCGGACCCCTCCTCAGTGGCCACCAGGATCACAACCCCTGCTTTCTGACCTTGGGCTCCAAATGGAGGTTGGGGACAAATATCCAGGCTCTGCAGCCAGATGGCCTGGGCTCAATATTTGCATACTACAGTTCTTCAGGGGTGTGTGTCCCCAGGGGACATGTGACAATATCCGGAGATGTTTTGGGTTGTCTCGACTGGGGAGGGGGGTGCTACTGGCATCTGGTGGGTCAAGGCCAGGATGAAACACCTCACAGTGCCCAGGACGTAAGAAATGATCTGGCCTCATGTCAGCAGTGTTGAAGTGAGGACCCCTGACAGATCGGTGGCTCTCAGGGGGCCACCGAGGACTGACTGTACCCACAGAGGCCAGGCTCCCACCCTCCAGGGGGATTTAGCTACTAAGCCCCCACTGTGCGTCAGTCACCTCCCCTTTAGCCTCTGTGCTCAGCTCCCCTGGAGGTCAGGATTAGGCAGGAGGGCACCAGCAGGCTGGGGACTCAGCCCCAGCCCTGGGGGTCCCAGGCCCTTCTCTCTGTGAGCCCCAGCTGTATTTGTGACTACAGTGTACGAGTTCCTCCCAAAGCCAGGGGCAACTCGGTCTCAGAGGAAGTGCAGATAAAGTGTCCAAACTTGGAAGGAGACTTGGATTCTGGATTCCTCTGTCTCTGGCAGCTCCCAGACTTGGCTGGGCTGTGGCTCAAACCACACCGTGAACCGCTGCTTGTATCAATCAAGAGTCAATCAATTACCAGGGCTGGGCTCCATCCCAGGCAGCCTCTGACCCCCAAGGGGACCATGCAGGAGTGGCAGAAGTGCCAACAACGCTTCAATCGCCAAGGTGAGGTGACAGAAGGCTGGGGGAGGCCAGGTGTGGGGCCCCGGGAGGAGGTGCTGTAAGACTCCTGTGAACGACATACGCTGTGTGCTCTTGGCCCTGATGCGCTCTGAGGCTGGGGAGTTGCCAGGTCTTCAGGGTTAACTGAGACTGACCTGGATTCAAACCCCAGTTCTGCCACCTGTTAGCTGGGTGACCCTGGGTAAGTCACCTAACCCCATGAGCTTCAATTTTCCCATCTGGGTCAAAGCACTCTTTTTCCTAGAATGAGGATTAGAAGAGGCTTCCCGCCTGTAACAAACCCTTCTTATTACACAGTAACTATAATGACCAATCGTTGTCATTGTTACCATCTACCCTTAGGATTCTTAAAAAGTAACACAACTAGGGATATAAAATGGCTAGCACACAGTAGGTGCATAAAACTTGCTGATTCCACCATAACGGTGGCTGTTGCATGGGGAACCTTCTGTGTTCCTTCTCCCTGCCTCTGCACCGCCCCTCACAGGGTCCCACACTCCCAGCTTGCAGGGTGCCAAGGCCAATGCTATCGGGTGGGACTGACAGTGCTGCCCGGCTGGAGCGCAGCACTTTTCTGCAGTACCAGAGGGAGCCTGGCCCTGTGCCCACATTCCTGCCCGCCTCCCCCTGAATAGCTCTCACCAGGGAGGGCTCGGCAGCTGCTGTCCCGGATGCTGGTGACAAAATCCCCTCCCATCCCCCCTGAAAGTGACATGGCCACCACCCAGGCAGACCCTGCCTTTGGGCTGAGCATGGTCACACCCTGTCGGCTGCTTCCTTCCCCCACCCCAGTTTGGATCCCCAAGAGTCCTCTGTGGCTGGCTCCAGTGGCGTGATATCAGTGCCAGGGCACACCCAGGCCCATCCCGTCAGAACAATATTATCTGTCCTAGCTGCTCTGTGCTGAGCGCCTTCTCCAAGCTGGCACTGCGCGCTGGGGTTTCCTTACGAGACCTCCACGGAGCCCGTGCACACACCCCTGTTTAGCAGGTGGGGAGACGGAGGCTCAGAGATGCAAACCAACTGGCCCCGGCCAGGGTGCAGCCGAGATCCCAGCCTGCCTGACCGGAAACACGCCACCTCTGCACCCCGCATCCGAGCTCAGGTTGGAAGGGGCACCGGAGGGCATGTCATTTAGTACCGTGTGAGGGGCAGAGGCCCAGGGCAGCTTTCCTGCCTCGCACCTTGAGCACCTCTGAGGATGGGAAGCCCACTGCTCTGCTCGGGTGGGAACCGTGGTGTGGGAGCACAGGGGACCCCATTCTGTCCCTCCTGAACCCCTGCCAGGCCTCTGTCCCTTTGGGCCTGCAGAGCCGCAGGAAGACAGAGTCTCAGGTGCCCCCAGGACTACCTGGCTTTGGTCACAGCATTCAGTTATTACTCTTGTTAAAATCCACCACTAGGATTATTAAGTAGTAAATAAAATAGCACCTGGCAGGGGCTTCAGACCTACTAATTTCATAGTAGTAATATCCTCCTGCTCCTCCTAGGGAGGCCTGGGCCTCTATGCTCTGACCTGAGAAGTGGGAAGGCAGGTTCCTTGGGGCAACAAAGTTCTAGAGGACAGAAAAGTCTGACCTTGCTGGCTATTGTGGCCAGCTGGGCCCAGCCCAAGTGCAGGGACAGGCAGGGGTCCGCCTAGTGCTGGCAATGACTAGTTCTGCACACTGCCCCACTGTCTGGTGCAAGTGGGGGAAAGGCCACCGGAAAGGCCACCGGGGCCACTTCCTCTAGTCCTATCTGCAGAATCTGACCTTGAACCATTACCCTACATCAGCCAAGAGGGGATAGGGATAAAGAGAGAAGGGGGTGGGAAAGAGAGAGAGAGAGAGAGAGAGAGAGAGAGAGAGAGAGAGAGAGAGAGAGAGAGAGAGAGAAATCATGAATGAACCACTGTGGTGCTCATGGCTCCACCCTGTTTTTTTTTTTTTTTTTGGTGAGTCTGAGGATCAAGTGAGAGCCTCCAGGGTGACAGCAATTGGTAGAGGCTGTCAAGGGACAGGGACAGGAACTTAAATTTTTTTTTTTTAGTACTGGGGACTGAACCCAGCAGTACTTTACCACTGAGCCACATCCCCAGCCCTTCTGATTTTTTATTTTGAGACCAGGTCTCACTAAGTTGCTGAGGCTGGCCTCTAACATATGATCCTCCTACTTCAGCCTCCTGAGTCGCTGGGACTTACAGGCGTGTGCATCACACCCAGCAGGGTTCAGGGACACCTTAACCTCAAGTTCAACAACACCCTTACAACCAGTCACGACCGTGAAGGAGCATTGCCTGCTCTTGTAGCATCTGGAGTTTGTTTCCTGCCTGTTCTTAATAATAACCGCTGTTGGGCTGGGGATGCAGTGGGAGGCCAGAGTGCTTGCTGGTTCCATCCCCAGCGCTGCAAAAAGACCCCAAAAATGTCATGGTAGTGATTAAAAGAGCACTTACTGAATGCCTAATACACCTGGTCTTTAGTATCTAGCTTACTCCGTCATCTTGCTATCCTGAGCAGTCAGATAAGTCATCTTGTAGGTTCACCCTCAGGTCTGCCTGAGGCAGGTGGAGGACAGGCTGTGCCTGGGTGCACACCTGGAAGTTGTGTTAAAATGCAGACTCTGGTCTGGCAGGTTTCACCAGCTCCCCGCTGCTGCTGCTGCTGTGGGTCCATGGACCAAGTGAGTAAGGGGTCAGGGGCCTGGAGTTAGCCAGTCCTGGGTTCAAATCCTGTCTCAGCCTCTTTCCAGCTGTGTGACTGGGCAAGTCACAGAACTCTCTGAGACCAGTGTCCTTAGCTGTGAAATGGGTGATGGAGGTCTTGTAGGATGTGGGATTCAGCAGGAGGCCAGGGGCCTGGAGTGGAGCAGGTCCAGGTGGCCTCTGGGTGGGGTGAGCAGCAGGTGCTGGGAAGGGTCCTCAGGCTCAGGACGCCTCCACGTGGGAGCCACACCTTCCTGGCCTGAGCCCTGCTCTGCTCTCCTTGAAAAGCAGAAGTCGGCCAGGGGGAGGCTGCCGTGCAGCCAGGGGGAGGCTGCTGTGCGGCCAGGGGCACTGAACTGCTGGAGGGTGGGGGCTGTCCCTCCTGAGGCTGTGGAGTGACTCTGCTCCAGTGGTGGGAAGACCTGGGTCCCTGAGCCTGCTGTGACCCCAGATGGCAAACAGGAGAGTTCAGAAGAGGCAGAGGGGACAAGGCAGGCAGGAAGGTGTACATCAAGGGCAGCCGGAAGGTCGGGCTCTTGGCTGCTGCAGGGAAGACCCAACTCTCCACCTGCAGAGGTGCCCCCCACCTCCATCACAGACAAAGGGCTCTCTTCAGGGACACCTGGTTCTAATCCTGCCACCACCACTGGGTACAACCCTGAGCAAGTGACTCAACCTCCTTGAGCCTCCATCTCCTCATGTGTCACACAGGACATACAGATCAACTCCTCTGGGAGCAGGTGTACCTGGCGGCTCACTCAACACAGAGGCGGGAGGCGGGGGCTGGATGCGGGGAGCACGCAGGGCAGCATTCAGACCTCGTGGTGGAAATTCAAGAACCTTCCATTTCCAGCCCTGCGGGCCCAGCTCTACCCCAAGGACCCCTGCACATCAGGGTTCTCTGTAAGATGCCTCTTGAAGGTAGGAGCTGATTCCTCACTTGATTCTCTAGAACTTGCACACAGAAGAGACTCCACTATTACCTGTGGGTCACGATCATGGGGAGACCTTGTGTCTCCCCAAAGCATCCCCATCATATCAACAGCCTGCAGACCGGGTGCCGCCATGCACTCCTTACAAGGACGGGGCTTTTTCACACTGAATCCTTACTTTAACAGTAGTTCCTATAGCCTCAGGGCCACCCAGCGAAACTGAGCACCCTGCTTAGGGAGACACAGCTGGGTGGGAGCAGTGGGCACTGGAGTCTCAGCCCTGTGTCTGGCCAGTGCTGCTATGAGCTCTTCTACCACCTGCCTTCCACGGAATTGATAATGAATTCATTCCTCCATTTTTTCTTATTTATCAAAGCCATACAAAGCTGTGAATCTGAGTGTCTGTTCAGCAGGAAGAAAGGTGGACTCTTACACCAGGTCCCTGTCACTCAGGCCCCAAGCAAAAGATGGTTGCCAGCCTGGCAGCTCCTTTGAGGGTAAGTGGAGGCAGCCAGGGTGGGTGGGTATGACCACTACCTGGGCCCTGCTCAGGACTGGGGTGAGGGATGTTGCCTTGCGGGTGACGGCGACAGCAGCCCAGGAAGTACTCACCCTGGGCCAAATGCTGGGTGAGCCCTTTGAAGCCCAGTGTGGGTCCTAGTTCAACGCTGCTCCAGGGCCCACACCTGGGATTCCAACCCAGGGCTACAGATTCCAAAGGTCCTGCTCCTGACCGCTGCAGGGGAGGGCAGGTGGCCTCGGGAACTTGTGACAGTAAGAGCTGGCCAGAAGGAAAGGGAAACCTGTCTCTCTGACGTAAGGGGTCATGAGATAAGGAAGCTGGGGATAGGGCTGCGGGGCTGGGCGAGACCAGGAACCAGGGCATCGTCCTCAGATTCCACAGTAGGTTCAGGATTACAGGGCTGCCGACCTTGCTGGCAGGTCTCAGCTTACAGAACCCTCCAGAGCCCCACTGAGGCTGTGGCTAGCCCAGAGGTGGGCATCCCTGAGGGTCTCTGGGCTATCCTATATCCCCTTCCCACTGGAACGTTCTAGAAACAGCCCTGGATGGATGGGTAGAGAGGGGAAAGAAGAAGGTCGGGGGCTCGAGGCTAGGGATGCAGCCCTGGGCCATAGGAGAGGCCAGGATGGAGTGGCTCTGCACCTGGCACCACAGCAGGACGCAGCCTGAGAAGCAGGACCCACTCTTCCCATTGTTCAGACAAGGATGTTCTGGCTCAGCCACTGAAAACCTCTGGGTGACCATGAGCAAGTCACAACTCCTTGCTGGGTCGCAGTTTCCTCTTCTGTAAAATGAGGAGGGGGCGGGGGTCAACCCTCAGGTCTCTCCCAGGAGGCACCTACTTGGCCCTGGGTGGGGATCAGTAATGGCGAGAACCTGTCTAACTTCCCCCTGGCCTTTCCAGTCTCCTCTACCACCGCTCTCAGGATGTATCTGCTGAATCCATGCTGAATGGATGAGCCAGACGTCTCTGGAAATCAATGCTGACATCCAGACGCTCTCAGGACCCCCTCAGAAATAAGGTGAGAGCCGAAGGTCCTCGGGAATCATCAGATATGGCCTGCTCTTTGAAAGATGGGTAGACTGAGGCCCAGGGAGGGCAAGTGGGCTAGGCTCCCTAGCTCGTGGCCACCAGAGAAAGGCCAGCCCCCAGAGGCCTATCTGCCAGCCCATCTCCTACACTGGGCTGGTGGCAGCGTCCCAGGAGGGCAGGCTCCCTCCCCCCTCCCCTCTCCTCTTAGCCCAGCCCTGGATTTGATGTCCTGGCTGTGATCCCTGGGCCCTGCTGGGACCCGGGAGGCGGCTGTCCCACTTGGACAGTGGAAGCAGAACAGGGGTTTTGTCCTCCAGGAGAGCCTGTCTGTCGGCTGTTCACAGCAGGGCCTCGGCTGGGCTGGGCTGGGCTGGCACAGTGAAGCCTTGTTTCCTTGAATACAAAATCTGCCACTTTCCACCAAGCCAGGGCCCCTGGCGGGTGCCACTTCCTTCCCTAGAGGTCCAGCTTCCTGGCCCCCCTCAGCCCTCCTAGCAGAGGGGACTGGTGCCAGGAAAGGACTGGAAGGCTCAGTTCCCCTACTCTCCATCAGGGCACCCCTCATCAAACTTGTCCCCAAACATCCTGTGCATCTGCAAATACTCCAGGACTTCCCTGCTGCGCCCCTTCTGACCAGACTGCTGCCTCCCAGGCCCTGCTCACTGTGGGGGTCCGGGTTCTCCCCAAACAGCTCCATCTTTTGGGGGGACAGGGATGCTGTGGAAGCCCAAGAGAAGGAGGCCTCTGGAGGAAAGGGGAAACGGAGGCTGGCCGTGGGTACACCAAGAGGGAAATCAGCTGTGCACATGGAAGTGGGTGCTGGGGTGGTTTGCTGATGTGAGTCTAACAGGAAACTCAGTCGGGAAGAACGGGGGTTTGGGGGTCACAGACCTGGGTTCAAATCTTGCCCTGACCCATTTTTTCTACCTATGTGTCTCGGCAAGTTATTTAACTTATCTGATAAATAAGGAGACTCCCCACCCGCGCAAGGGTGATGAAGCCATCTCATGTCACGGGGCTGCTGGAAGGTCCCAGGAACTCATCCCTGCCTCAGTACCGCTATCAATGCAGGGATCTCTGAGTCAGGTCACCGAGGAGCCTCTGGACTTCCCCAGGGCAAATTCCACAAGGAAGTCACACAGCACCCTGGGGCCCAAGCAGTTCTCCGGCTGCTCTGAAATGCGGGAAACCCTGTCCTGACCTGGCCAGCCCGCCCCGGCTGGGAGGAAACCTTAGAACGCCAGCCAGGGCCTGAATCAGAGGGGGGCTCCTAGCAACCCGGACTTCCAGGCAGAGGTTTGGGGTGGGGTCAAGGACTTGATCTCTGGGAGAGTATGGGGTTTCTAGCCACCACCTGAGTCTGGGAACCAAAACCCTCTTCCCCAGTTTGGGGCCAAATGCAGAAGCTGCAGATGGAGCAGAGAAGTGGGAGACGCCTTTCTCAAGCTGTGGCCCCGTGACACGGCCCTGCCCTCCCTGGGCTTCCTGCTTGGTTTCTGGGCTGTGAGCTGCTGTGGCTGTCACCCCTCTGCCTGTTCAGGCCAGTTGGCGCCAGCCTTGTCACACCTCTCCCTCGACCTTGGCCTGCCTGTGTTGGGTGGCTAGACCTCTTGTCCTTTCTGCCCAAGACTCGGCCTCCTGGTGGTGCCACCCTCTTCTGGAAAGTCCAGTATCTGTGGGCTGTTCCCTGTCCAGGAGCCAGGGCCCGGGGACAGGCAACAGAAGGTGGGGAAGGCTAACAAAGGCAGGGGGACGGGGCACCTTCACCACTCCATGGGCACAAATATGGCTGGGGAGAGGGGCTGCCCATCTCAATCCCAACAGGGTGGACCCAGGGACAGGCCTGAGGAGGAACTGGCACCTTCCTCTCTAGTTCCTCCCCAGCAGTGTTAAGTTTTGCTCTGTGGGGGGTGAAAGGCTGAGGCCAAGGGCCTGGGAGTGCCCGGCCAACCTGGTGCAGTGCAGCGTGGGATCATGGAATAAAGGGCAGGGGTACATCAGAGAGGACAGCCCCTAGCTGAATGGAGTGGGTGTGGGGCATTGGGGATCCCATGGGGGAGGGAAGGCTGGGTGGTGGGGGGCCTGGTGACAGCAGTGCTGGGTGCAGAGGGCCAGGAGGCCATGAGCAGGGTGGATCTGGGTGTGTAGAAAGAGGACTTTGCCTCCAGGGGGCTGCTTGGGGGCAGTTTGCACGCCCACAGAGTTGGGGACAGGGACTGAGGGGCCCCTTCCCAGGAAGACCACTTGAGGGCCAAAGATTTGGCACTTGGCTAACACACGGGGAATGGGGTAGGGGTAGAAGGGCTGAGGATTCTTTGCCCACAGTTTTCTAGAAAGATGCTGAATAACTCGAGGGGTGGGGGCGTCCCTTCCAGAACCCATGTTGAGGCAGATCTGAATAAACAGAGGAAAAGACAGGACCCCAACAAAAGGGATGTGTCTGGCACCGTGCAGGACTGGCCTCCCTGGAGAGGCACCGGGTACTTATCTCTGACCAGCCGGTACGGGGTGGGGGTGGGGAAGAGAGTGGCTGGGATGTGGGGGGAGAAGGGAGGTCGCCAGGCCCTCCTTCTCCGTGTGTGTAGGTGTGGGTGGTGGGGGAAGAGTCAATAACAGGGCGCAGGGGCCCGTGGGTCCCGGGACCCTGTGTGGTGGCGGCGGCGGCGGGAGGGGGGATCGTGATTATCTGGGGAGCCCTGGGGCTCCCAGCCCCGTGCGCGCGCCTGTGGTGCACCCGAGGAGGCATCACTACGAGGAGGGGTCACGTGCCAGGGGCCCCGGCGGTCCCCGGACCCATTTGCGTGGTGGGTGGCGGGTCTGGGAGCCTCGTAATGATCTGGAAGGGCTGGAGTGCCCCAGCCGGGTGTGCCGGGGCCGGGGGCGCTGGGCTGGCGGCGCGGGATGGGGTCGGGGCTCGGGCCGAGGCCGGGTGGCGGGGGGCCGGGGCACTCACTGCTTGAACATCCTCTCCATGTCCTTGATCTGCTTCCTGGAGAACTCCTTGAACTCGGTGTAGGGGTTGAAGACGCGGCGGCTGGGCGACTGGGGCTCGCCGATGCCCTGGTTGAGGTCCGCGCGCCGCAGCAGCTTGGCGCTCAGCTCGCCGTCCGCGCTGCCCAGCGCCTCGGCCGCCTCGTCGGGCGCCCCCGCCGCCGCCCCGTTCAGGCCGGGCTGCTCCGCGGCCTCGTCGCCGCCCTCGCCGCCGCCCTCGCCCTCCATCTGCAGCCGCCGGCTCAGCTTGGTGGCCAGCTCGTCCGTGGCCATGGTGGCCCGCGCGGCGCTCGCCTCCGCCCGGCCGCTGCTCGCCGCGCGCCGCGCACCGCCGCCGGCCGCGCTCTTCCTCTTCCTGACACTCCCCGGCGCCAGGCGCCGCCCCCGAAGGTGGGACTTCGGGGACCGCCCCCGCCCCACCCTCGGCCCCGCCTCCCGCTCCCGGCCGGCCGGCTCCCGCCCCGCGCGGGGTTCCTCAGTCGCCGGGGCTCAAGTGGTCCGGCTTCCGAGCCCGCCATCGTCGCCCCGGGTGAGGCCCGGGCGCCACGTGAAAAGCCCGTCCTCCCTCTGCTCCCCCGCGCGGCATGTGAGCCGGAGCGGGGACCGCGGCGGGAAGGAAGAGGGGCTCTCCCGCAGTTTGGGTGTGAATCCGGGGTTGGGGGCGCCGCCCGCAGGCTCTTCTCTGGAATCCCCTTGCCGTTAAGTCCAGGGTCCATGACATCCTGTCGGTTGCCATGGAGACGACTCGCTGTGCAACGCTGGCCTTCTCAGTGAGGGTTGCAGGGGTCTGGAGAAGCTGGACCCGGGAGCTGGAGCCCAGCTTAGACCTGGGCTGGGGCGGCTGGCCTCTTTCCTGAAAGGAGGGACCAGCAGGAGAGTCCTCCAAGACGGGGAGAGGGGAAAGGGAAGGGGCTGACCCTGTCCTCCTAGGCAGCACCATCACCACATGGATGACTTGGCAGAACAGCTGTGGGGCCAGGTTGTCACCTGTGACTCTACTTTCGGTGGACCACAAGGAGATCTTGATGGTGCCATTTTGATAAAAGCCCCAGAGGAGAGCTATCTTTCCCAAAGACTCATGGGAAGGGGTCTGCGGACTCACAGAGTATCTTCCTGGTCCTGTCTGTCACTTTAAAACTGCAAAGCTGGGGAGCTCCAGCCTCAGAACCACAGTCACAGTCTCACTGGTTATAATACAGATTCCCAGGCTCCAATCCAGAAAAACTGCTCATCTCTGGGATGGAACCCAGGAATCTGCATTTTAACAAGCACCCAGGTGAGTTCTGCTCCCTGAAGTTTGAGAATCTCTGATCCAGTTGGAGGAAGGTACTCTGTAGGTGTTCTCTAAAATGTTCCACGGAGTCCTGGGTGCAGCATCTGCGCCCATCAGCCAAGGTGCAGAGGAAGGATGGACGCAGGGCCTCAGCACCCATGCTCTGGAGGCAGAGACACCTGAGAAGGTGAAGCCAGAAAGCTGCTTCAGAGAGGCTTGCACAGAAGACATTCAATTGGCATTTGTTGAGTTCAGAAAATCACTGAATTGAAAGATATTTTAAAGGATGAAATTGAGAAAAGCACTTTCAGAGTTTAGAAAATGTGAGATTTTCATTCACTTGTCTGTGAGATTGTTTCTGAGTCCAGTAAGGGCGCTCAGCCTAAATGGTTTTATTTTCTTAAAGTTCAGAATTAAGTTTCTGTTCTTCTTGTGCAGTTTGGTCCAGGCAGTCTCCCTTTCTCCCTTTGCAGTCTTGAGGAACCCAATGGAAGAAAAATAGTTCACTTAATGAATGCAAATGACCAGAGGCAGGGTATAGATTGGCATATTTACAGTTAGGTCTGTAGATGTTTAGGTTTGCCAAATTCTTGGTCTTCCTCCCAAAGCAGCTAATTACTTTGAAAACTCTGGCAAGTCTCCACTTGCCCCATCTCATGATTTCTAACGATTCTGCATGAAGCAGGACTGTTTTATTATGGAATGTTTTGCATCTGTTTGACACAGGAACAAACTTAAGAGTGTAGAGATTACGTGAAGGGATTGCTTTCTTGAAAAAACAACTTATATAGATGCAATAAACCTGGGGTTTTGGTTGGGGTTGTTTGGACTGGCTGTGTCTGTTCAACTTTGTGGTCAATTTCCCATTTGACTTGTGTGGACACAGCCCTAGGGAGGCAGGGCAGGCACCAGGATTCGGAGGTAGGGGAAATTCCTTTTCATTTCCTGTTGCATCTTAAAAGGGGAGCTGATCACCAGAGCCTTGGTATGTTAAACTCAGAGCTCAGGAAATGCTGCCTGGAATGGAAGAGCCCTTTAACACCTCTTGGGTTGCTTTTTCTCAGAGCTGTCAGGGTTGGCAGAGCATTGAGTTCCAGCTGCCTGCTGCTGTGACCATCTTGAGGAGGCCTTGGGCTCGGGCCCTGCCTGTGGCTGATCTGACCCAAAGCCAAAGATGCAGGCCAAGGGCATCATTTCATCTGAACTTTCCCCTTCTGAGGTCATCACACTTCAGGAAAAGGACTCCCCCCAGCCCCCTTCACCCCCTAAAACCAAAGGGGAGAAAAGCAAAGTGTGGGCTCTGTGTGGAGACGGAACCTGCAGGAAACATCACTTGCCTCTTTATTAGGGGAAGCCATTTGGAACGACTCTGAGTATTGTGCCCCAAGCATGGGTTCTGGCAGAGAGAAGGGATCTGCACTGGTGACACATTGCAGCGTTTGGTCATGCAGAAAGAATGATCTTCAGGAAAAATCACACCCGCGGCAAAGGACTTTTCCAGAGGCAGGGGTGAGTGAGAGCCAGTTCTGAAGTTCCAGCGTCAGGGAGGAGGCCACTGAGTCATCGTTGAGTGGGGCTCTCTCCTTCCTCCCACATCTACTTGTGTAACCGTCTTTTGGGGAGGGGTGAAGGAATGTTAAGAAAAACAACAGCATTTTGAAAAGAGGTGGGGGGAGAAGCAAGAAGGAGAGAAAGGGGTTGGGAAAGGCCCTTGGGCCTAGGGGAGGTGGCACGAACACTGGGGTGCATTCCGGAGCCTGGCAGCCCTGGGTGGTCCCTCCAGCCCAAGATGCTGGGGAAGCAAGAGGGGTCTGGGGAGGCTGTTAGAGATAAAGCCGACTCATAAAAGGTGCAGGGGCTTCCTGCTTGACAAACACAGTGTGCTAACGAATCAGTGTACTCTGCACTCAGCAGGAAGCCCGTGATGGATTGAGGAGATGCTCAGAGGTCAAGGTTCAGGGACAACACTAATACTCCCTTGGAGCAGTTGGGGTAAGGGCAGAGGAAGGAGTCCTAGGCTGGTTGGCCTCAGAGGCTTTCTTATCTCTTGAAAATCTGGAAGCCAGGCAAAGGGTGCAATGAGGGTCAGCTGGTATCAGGGGCATGATGCCACCCCTGCGGGCGGAGAAAAGGTTATGGGGGGGTCAACGACTGCAGGTAGAAGCCTTGTCTACAGAGCTGCCTTTGGGGTGATCTTGGATACTATGAATTATATTTGAGACCCTCCATGATCTTTCAGATTAGTTCCATATAGCCAGCTGGTCTCTGGCGGGTCCAAGTGATGGGCAGATCAGTGTCTAACACTCGAATGGGCTGGAGAGTATGCATGTGAGCAGGTGTGTGTGTGTGCATGTGTTAGCATGTGTTGTGCAGGTGTATACAGGTGTGCGCGCGCAGGTGTGTGTAGATGTGTGTGCAGGTGTGTGTGCGCAGGTGTGTGTGCGCAGGTGTGTGTGCATGTGTTGGTGTGTGTGTGTGTGCAGGTGTGTTGGTGTGTGTGTGTGCAGGTGTGTGCGCAGGTGTGTGCGCAGGTGTGTGCGTGCGTTCGTGTATGGGGGATACCTTAAAATCCCAGTGATGCTGCTTCTGCAGTGTCCCCTGGACCCCTTCCTAGCTGGTGCTAATATGGGTGGCTGATCAAGGCTTTTCCTCTGGTGGCAGCTACTCTGAGAAGTAGCAGCGCGCTCTCTCCAGGCAATCAAGACACATTGTGTTGGGCACTGGGCGCTGGTCTTGGAACATTCTTGGTTGTAGGCAAGCAGGGGAGGGCAGGCCTCCCGTTGAAGTGTGAGATTTATTGGACCCCCCGCTGCGTGACTGAGAGGCTCTAACTCTTCCAGGGAAGCCCCCTGTGGTCGGGGCTCAGCACTTATTATCCATAATGAAGTGCTTGTATCTGATGCCCCACACCATGCGGCTTCCTGGTTCCACTGCCATCCGCGGCGCCCACTTGGTGCCTGGCCTGAAGTCAGTGCGGAGAAATGTTTGTCCTGGAGGGCCTGAGCTGCCTCGGGGCTGGGGACAGAGTGGGTGTTCTTTTCAGCGCCCCTCCAGAGCATCGGGTGGCCCATTTTTAGGTCTCAAGGTCATTGCCAAGAAAGAGAAGCTGTTAAAGTGACACTTTTCTGCACCCACATGACTCAACAAAAAGGTTAACAGAAGCTCTTAAAATACAATCCTCTCAAATGTCTGTTCTCTGTGTCCTCTGAGGAAGTGATAGACAGTGGCATCAGATAGGGGTTGGGGCTGTGTGACCTGCTGGTCCTTGGGTATCACTGTGCCCCAGAGGTCATTTAAGCACTCTGTTCTCAGCAGACAGGACGGAGGAGGAGTATACAGAAGGTACTGGTAAACACTGCTCACAGGGGACCTGAGAGATGGGGACATTGAAAGGGACACTGTAAGACTAACCACAGTGGGTCCATGAAGAGAAAGGCAGAGTCAGGTGAGAGAACTAGCCTGGTGCCTCGGCAGACACCTGAGCTCAGGTATCAACTAGAGGAAGCAGGTGATGCCCAGAGGGTGCTGAAAGCCGGGGTGCCTGTGGAAAGAGCTGGGTAGTGGAGGCGCATCCCCTTGGCTCGGGCTGGGGGAGCCGGGTCTTCCCGGCCACAGGCTCAGCTCCCCACCGTGCGGATGCAGTTCTGATGGCTGAGACAGCGTGGCGGGTGTTAGGAGCTGGCTGGGCAATCCCGGCCCACAGGTTACTGTGCCTCTTGGCCTATGTTGTGTCGTCTGTACCAGGGAAGTCCTCTCTCCTCCCAAACTACCTGGGAGACTTAGAAAGCGTATGTGAAGTGCTTAGAGCAGCTCACGGCACACGGGAAAACCGAACATGCTCTCCATAGTGGGGACAGTGATCATTTGATTTCCTGCAAGCATCATCTAGTCAGCTGAACACAGGGTTGGCAAATCTGGCTCACTGCCTATTTTTATAAATAAAGTTTTATTGGAACATAGCCATGCTTATTCATTTACCCATCATCCTCCATGGCAGAGCTGAGCAGAGGCAACAGAGACCCTACGGTGACAAAGCAAAATGGCCTCTTATTAGAAAACGGGCTTTTGTTATTTGTCCCTTTATAGAAAAAGTGCCATCCCCATCTTCACAGATGACTAGAAAACCAGCAGTTTCATAGAATTTGCTGAAAAAGACGATACATTGGAGCAGTTAAGGGGAAGAAGTCTGGATGCTGATCCCTGCTCTGTGACCTTAGGCAAGTTACCTACCTACTCTGGACTTGTCATTCCATAGGCAAAACTGCAGTGATACATGTAGTATTAAGTGGGATCCTGTCAGCACAGGGTCTGATGCTGGCAAAAGCAATATAAAAAGTAGCTACTATTGTTAGTTATTAAGTGTCAACTGCCAGAAGGCACAGAGAAACTCCCAGAAGAGGGTCATCGCTGCCTACAGCTCTCTTTAGAGAACACCCAGCAGTGAGCCTGTTCAAAGCCAAAATATATGTGAATGTCAAAACTGAGCTCTAGCTTGCGACACACCCAGTAACGATTCCAACTCCCTTTCAGTTAAAGCAGTAGATCAGAACAGGAAAGGGGGGAGCCAAGGTCAAGGCTACAGCATCTAGCATAGTAGCTTCAGTGCCCGGCACATAGTAGGCACCCAGTATTCACTGCCTGAAAGAACGGAGGCTGGATATGTAACTGTAAAGGTGATTTGCCTGTCAAAGAGCCCCTTTGATCTCTGCTGAGACCACAGTTAGTCGGAAGAAAAAATGTCTGCTGCCAGTATTTTAGGGTCTGAGGGAGGAAAGCGGTATGCTAGAGACGAGAGGAAACGAAAACGAGCAAGCCGCCAAGGCTTCCGTTGCAGGACGGAGGCAGTGCAATAGATTCCTGGGGAACAGATGGGCAGAGAAAAATATTTTAAAGGCAGAAACAGGCTCACAAGGTCATGAGTCGGCCCAAAATAACTGGGGACACTGAGCAGACAGATGCAGGCGGTGCATCTTGATGGAAACGAGGCCAAGCTGATAAGCGAGATAGTCTCCCCTCACCGGGCACCCGACCTCCTGCCCGGGAGGCCTCTGCATGAGAAAGAGGGGCTTCAGCAGGTATGGGGCTTCCTCTGATCCTTCCCGTAGTGCTCTGATTCCCCAAGTCCCTAAAAAATTGGAAACCACTGCATTTCCCGGGAGCAGGTTTGGGAACGCAGATCCAGGAGCTATTTTTTTCCCCCAGACATTTCATGACTCTAGTTTCTGCAACAACAGGCACTGGTGATGCTGCCAAGCTGCCAGAGAAGGGCACCTTATCGTCACAGTCACGACTCCAAGAACCCGAACCGGTTACTGTTGGCAAGGGCGGAAGGAAGTCCTTTGTCGTAGCTTCTTGGAGGAGCAGAGGAAGATCAGGGATTTCGAGGGATCCTTGTTGTACCTTGGTCTGCGCCCTCTCCCCATAGAGAGGTTGCCAGTGGCTATTCAGAACCACCAGTGGGGACTGTGTAGCAGTGTCACAGTGAAGGCTGCAAATAGCAGACACTCCACCAGTGGACACCCAGAGGAGCATGTGTGGGGAGGAAAAGCAGGTCCCTGAGTGCCCAAGCCAGATTCTTTTTTGCTTAGACTTCCTCATTTCCTTGAAATAACAAAACTAATTCCCTTTCTGCCTATGGGCCACAGGAAGTTTCTGTTGTTTGCAATCCAGAAATCTTGTGTGATACAAAGGGTCTTAGTGGAACCCAAGGGCAGGCATTGGAACTGCCTTCACAAGGAAGGGAGCTAGGAACCAGCAAGTCATTGGGAATCAAGATAGCTTTCTCCTCCTGTGTCGGCTGGGAACATATTCAGCTTCCAATAACAGAAACTGGATGTGGGCAGATTGTAAAGCTCCAGATCCCCACTCACATCAACCCTGGCTTTGACTGATGAGGTATAAACAAACACAAGGCAGGTAGAGACTTGAGGGCTGCTTGTGCATCAGGGCTGGCTCTCACTGCCATGTCTGGGGACCTGTGACCACTGCCGCACGAGTGAGCCCCGTCTGGCCTGCTGGTGGTGACCAGCTTGCTGAGCTAAGACAAGCTGTTGCAGCTGGAGGCCCCTCTCACGGGTTTCTCAACCTCACTACTACTGACATTCGAGAGGAAGGGATTCTTTGTGGCGGGGTGTTGTTTTGTGCCTTTAAAAAAAAATCCCATAGATAATAGTAGCACCCTCCTGCCCCAGAGGTGATAATCAAAAATTATACCCAGACATTGTCAAATGTCTCCTGGGGCAGGGGTTGTCTACCTCGCCCCTCCTTGAGGTTACTGACCTAACCCATTTGTCCGCCAGTGACCAGGCATGAGAATAAGGCCACCCTAAACCATCCAGCTCCGGCCAAGCCATCCTAGATGGCAGAAGTGCCCAGCTTGATCCATGGACTCATGAGAAATAATATTTGTCATTCTGGGTCAATAAGTTTGGGGTGTTTTGTTGCCCAGCACAAACGTTCCCAGGTGACTCGGTGGCTTCAACTGGTAGGGGGCTATCTGTCCTACAGTACAAGTACAGAGGTGAGCAGTTCTGCACTCTTGCGGCACCCCTTGCTCTTGTCTTTCCGGTCTACTCTCCTTGGTGGGGGAGCTCTGGCTGCTTCTTCTTCTTTTTTTTTGGTTCCCGGTGATTGAACTCAGGGACACTTGACCACTGAGCCATGTCCCCAGTCCTATTGTGTATTTTATTTAGAGACAGGGTCTCACTGAGTTGCTTAGCATCTCACCATTGCTGAGGCTGGCTTTGAACTCACGATCCTCCTTTCTCAGCCTCTCGAGCCGCAGGCGTGTGCCACCAAGCCTTGCTGGCTTCTTGCTTTTTATCTGATGATCCCCAAGACAGTTTGCTCTTGCACCAAACCTGAGCCCCAGGACCAAAAGGGGGCAGGGGGCAAAGGGGCAAAGCTTTCTCCAAGGGAAGCCCTCCTGGGGCTTTCCTTTATGTCCTTGGGCAGAGCTCACACTGCGGCCTTGCTAGCTGCAAGGGAGGCGGGGAAATCGAGGGCTCAGCATTCAGCCTCTGAGGCAGGATACGCTCGTTGGCGCCCCCTGGTGCCTGCAGCACCCGCTCGCTCGGGGGCTCCGGGTTCCTGGTCTCTCTACTCTTTGCAGCTCCGACCTTCTGTTTCTGAACACCGTGCTACAGGAAAGGTCCTCGCCAGCCCTGGAGTGGCACCTTCTCTCTCTGCCCGAGCTCCACCACTGTCCTGAATGGCACCCTAAGGGCAGAGATGCTGATTGGCCCGGCTGGAATTAGGAGGGAAATCGGATTGGCCTGGCTGGGGTTGGGTAACTACCACCCAGCCAATCAGCGACGGCCAAGGGAGCCGCTCCGGGGAGGGAGGGGCGGGGCCGAGGAGAAGCCGCCTCCTTGGAGGAGTCAGGAGAATAAATTGCTCTTCGGAGGTGGCGTTGATAGGCTAAACCTTAACACGTTCCTTTGAAAGAACTAAAGTATGGGGATTCATGAAGCCATTGTATATATACCTGTTCAACAAACAATGGATTTTTCACACAATTTGGATCTCAAACTTGCACCAGCTCCTTAACCAAGCGATCTGTTCTGGTGCTAGAGAAAAACTTTCTTTGGACTTTGGAGATGAGGTGCGGTTTTCATACTACCAGATTCCTCTTCCAGTTTCTGGAATTTTCACCTTTTCAAGGTCACTGACTTTAGATCCCGCCCTCTGTAAGATTCGCCTTCTGGGGGAGATCACATAAAGAGTTCATGGATTTCCCCTGAGGGGTGTGTGTGTGTGTGTGTGTGTGTGTGTGTGTGTGTGTGGTGCTGGGGATTGAACCCAGGCCCCTGGGCATGAGAGGCAAGCACCCTGCCAATTGAGCTGTATCCCCCGCACTCCCCTGAGTTTTAATTGGTATTAATAAGACACTTGGTTTTAAAACATAAAAAATATTTTTATTGTAGATCTATAGAATCAATCCTATTCATGACTTCTGGTTCTTCCCCTTCCCCCAACACAAGGAAGGCAGTGAGAGGACAGGTGGACAGAGAGAAAGCAGGCCATGGGAGAAGCAGAGACGGAGCCTGGGCAAGGAGGGTCCCTCCCAACACCAGGCGAGGGCCGTGAGGCCTCCTGGGCAGTGTGTGTTCTCTGGGAACTTGGTCTGTCCTTGTGGTCTGGGACTGGAACCACTGGGCCATCTTGATGTGGCAGAATGGACAGGATGAGATGGAATTAGAAACTCGGGTTCAAGACCAGTTCCTGAATTTAAAGCTGTGGGATTCTAGGCAGGTCCGTGAACCCCCCGGGCTCAGCTTCTCAGCTACAAAACGGGGAGCACAATATTCTTGACCTCCTTGGGCCCAGGAAGGATTTAAAAAGTGTTTTGAAAATTGCACGAGAGTGCCATAGGAATGTTAGTTGTTATTATGGAAGCAATTAAACTGATTGGCATTCTAAATTTATTACAATAAAGTCAGCTCTAAATTCCCTATGGCCTGGCCCAAGAGCCCTGAGCTTCCCCTTCTGCCTGATTCCAATGACAGTCTTGGATTTTCTCCACTATGGGTCTCCCAGAGCTCCTTTAGGGTGTGATGTCATGACCCAAATGTGAAACTGTGTCATTGTACATACCAGACTGAGGAGTCTAGGTTACAAACATACTTTCACATACCTGAGTTTGTACATATTCATAGTTATTAAAAAAAAAAGAACCCCTGTTCCCCCACACTCTCAAATACATACTGTGCAAAATACCAGTCTAGAAAGTCAAACGCTAGGGTAAAAATCTTTAAAGTCCTACATAAAATGTCTTAATATTTTGACATGGAGGAGTCAAACCGACTCACGGAGAATCACATGAGTCTGGGTGAGACGACATTGCTCTAGTTCCTTCCACCAGGCTTAGAAAACAACAGGCTCTGGCTGGGTTTGCTGGATGTCTCTTTTTTCATCTCTCTTTCTTGGTCCATCTTGGAGGTGGCTTTTTTGGCTCCAACCTTCAACAAGCAAGAGGCACAAACTCTATAATTGCTGTGAGATCCCAACATGTTCCACCCAAATGGTTTCATTTGATTTGGTAACCAAAAGAAAATGTCACACACACGCGCGCGTGCACACACACACACACAGATCAGAGCAAGGAGGAGATAAAATGGCTCATCATTATCACACTATCCATTGACAAGCTGCATTACTGTTTGGGGTGTGCCCTTCCAGCAACAGCTGTGGCTGGCCCCTTTTACATCCTTGTTTCGTGGTCTGGAAACCAGGAACTGTGTATGGTGAACACATTCGCAGTGATGCAGTCTCTCTCCATGGGCTCTCACTGCATGAAAGGTGTCTTCCATCTGAAGGTTTGGAAGGAGAGCGTGCAGACTGCTCAGGGGAGCACCCTGTCCTGGAAGGAGCATCCGGACAGTCAGGATCTGACTCTGCTCCCAGGTCTTAGTTGCTTGGTCCCTTGTCACAGCTGGGCTTTTTAGAAGATCCCTCCCAGGACTTGGGGTTGTGGGCTCTGACATGCTATTCACCCCCTTCCTGTCACATGGCTGGGGACAAAGCCATCAGAGGCCTGGAGGGGCACAGAGGACCAGAAGTGTGTGTGTGTGTGTGTGTGTGTGCGCACGTGCATGCGCTAAGTTCTTTTCACTTTAGGACAGGTTTAAAAGTCCCCTTCTGAGACCTGGGCCAGTGGCTGAGGGTCTGGAATGCCATTTGAGAACCTGCCTTCATCATGTTGGGCGCGGTGGCACACGCCTGTAATCCCAGCGGCTCAGGAGGCTGAGGCAGGAGGATCACAGGTTCAAAGCCAGCCTCAGCAACAGTGAGGAGCTAAGCAACTCAGTGAGACCCTGTTTCTAAATAGAAAATAGGGCTGGGGATGTGGCTCACTGGTCGAGTGCCCCTGAGTTCAACCCCTGGTACAGCATCCCCCATGCCAAAAAAAGGCTGAGAACTCTCCAAATAAATATTGGTTTGAGTGACCTGGGGGGGAATGTCATAAACCTCTCCCCTCTGCACAGCCTTCCCTTTATTTGATTTTCAATAAAATTGCTTGTCTGCGAATGGTTTTCGAGTGCCCGAGCCCTGATGGGGGGTGCAATGTTGGCTGTGGGACCCAGAAAGTTTGTTAAAAATAGTCCCATGGGCTGGGATTGTGGCTCAGCGGTAGAGCGCTCGCCTGTGCGGGACCGCGTTTGATCCTCAGCACCACATTAAAAAAATAAAGGCATTGTGTTAAAAAATAGTCTCAGGTCCTGTCAGCCTCCACCCCCAGATCTGCCAATAGCTTGGACCACGGATTCTCTCTTCAGTGTGACAGGGAGGGGCAGCAGAAGGCAGACTGGGCGACCTGACCCACCCTGGAAGAGGTGGTGGCTGGGGCCTGTGAACCTGTGTGGGGGGTGGAGGGCAGGGGTGGGGGGGCGCCCTGGCAGAGCCCAGCCTGGAGAGAGGCCAGAGCACCACCATCCCCCGCTGAGGTTTTGGAACCACAAGCCTTCCCCTGAGGACCAGAAGCCAGGCTTTAAACAGTGACACCCAGGTGGAAACCCACTCAGGATGCACGGGGTGGCTGTTCCAGAAAACCACAGGCCTGGGCTCTAGCGAGCTCCCTGCCCATCCTGCAGCCTCCTGGTCGAGGCCCTTGGACTCTGAAATAGGATCCTGGGCTCAGCCCTCGGCCTTGCCCTCGGGGCACCGTGCCCACAGTCACTATCTAAGTGGTGCTTGTTTTGACCTTTAAAAAAATGGTTCCAGGCTGGAAGCCAGAGGGGCGTGGATTTTTATGTTTTCATTCTTCTAGAGCCTGTTTCTCAGCCTTTGCCTTTATCTGTCCCTCCCCTGTGGATGTTTTTTGCTAATCCCTCCCACTCTATGAGATTTTAATATCACAGATAGCACTATGCGTGTGCGCATGTCCCCCCCCACCCACGCACTCGCACATGTTGAGTAATCCTCACCCCAGAGTTTGGGACCGATGTGTTTCAGGTTTTAGATTTTCCCTAGTTTTAGAATAGTTGCATACCCAATGAGATATCTTGGGGATGAGACCCAAGTTTGAATACCAGATTCATTTATGGTTCATATACACCTGACACACATGCATAGAAGATAATCGATACAACATTTTAAATATTTTGTGCAGGAAACAGTTTCATAGTGTGGAATTTCCCACTTGCGGCATTACATCAGCACTCAAAATGTTTTGGATTTTGGAACATTTTGAGTTTGGGACTTTCAGATCAAGGACATATTTGTGCTTTGTATGTAAAGAATAAATGTTGGCGGAGTGTTGTGGCACATGCCTGTAATCCCAGAAACTCAGGAGGTTGAAGCAGGAGGATCGCAAGTTCAAGACCAGCCTTAGCAACTTAGTGAGGCTCTGTCTCAAATAATAAAAAGGGCTGGGTGCTGGGACTGTCGCTCAGCAGTAGAGCACTTGCCTAGCACGCGTGAGGCGCTAGGTCCGATCCTCGGCACCACATAAAGATAAACAAAGGCATTCTGTCCATCTACAATTACAAGAATTTTTAAAAAAATTAAATAAACAGGGCTGGGATGTGGATCAGTGGTAAAGCACCCCTGGATTTAATTCCTGGTAGGAAAAAAAATGTTGACTCCCTTGGGGGGACACTGCCTCCGTTGAATGCATGATTGTCCTGGACACATGGTCGGCAGCTGCCACATCACGGGCTCTCAGTAGGTGTCTGTCGAATGGATGAGGGACAGGACAGCACCTCTTTTTGTTCACTCTCCCCTCCCCTGTGCCCAGCACCCTGCCTAGCCTCAACTGGGTACTCAATAAATTTCTGGGTTTTTCTAGAAGACTAGAAACTAGATTTTCCTCTTTGGTATACAACCCGCACACAATTATAAAAGATTGTTAGCTGTAGGGAAAACAATTTAATGAATGGCATTGTGAAAGACAAACAAGAAGCCACGGGGCCTAGACAGAAAGTTCCAGAAGCTCGCTAGAGAGGGAGACTGTGATGAGTGGGCCAGTTGAAGGGGTGGGTCTCACATGGCCTGTCTTTTCTGAGGTGGTCATGTGGACTCCATCACCTCAGGACTCCAGGCCACCCACGCTTTGTAAGGAACCTGAAGACACCTTTCTGCACCATGGAGATCTAGACACGAGGCCTGGCGTCCCTGGCAGGAGGGCTGGAGGATGGGACGCTCATCCGCACCTAGTGCAAGCGCCAGCTGCTCCCAGCTCCTAACCCTGAGGCGGCCTTCACAGCACAGAGGCAGGACGGTCCTGCGACTTCAGGGCCGACCCCACAGCTCAAGGAAGCCTTCTGCCTTATCTCAAGGTGTCCGCCTGCCCGGGGTTTGTCCTGTGTGTGGATGAGCAAGTTTCCAGCCTCCCTCTGTCCCACTTTGCAGGGTAGCACAGTTCTCAGAACTAGGGGACCCTTGGGACGCACTCTGTCCTGACATCTGCTCTGAGCAGTAGCTACCTTCCTGTCTTAGGACAGGGGGATCGAGAACCGGCTTCTGCTCTCACATGGAGTATCTGATTTTTTCCAATGAGGATTTTACCGTCTCAGCATAACTGTGGTCTTCTGTCAAACATATTTCCTCTCACGTTCAACGGAAAGGTGCTGATCTCTCCGCGAGCTCACCTCTGCCGCGCAAGGCGGGCATCTGGCTGGGGCAGTTCCAGCATCAAGGCCGAATCGTGAAAGGTAACGGTTCAGATTTCACAGCCTTGATCCTCAGCTCTCAAGAAAAGGGCATTCTGGAGGGCACCTCCT
This sequence comes from Marmota flaviventris, assembly GCF_047511675.1. Lineage (NCBI taxonomy): Eukaryota > Metazoa > Chordata > Mammalia > Rodentia > Sciuridae > Marmota > Marmota flaviventris. The sequence goes on along the minus strand of NC_092507.1, from coordinate 11,519,179 downwards.
TGAAAATCAAGCCACACGCCACCCAGATGGGATCAGCGATGGCCTGGATGGGACACCTGAAGCAGGGCCAGAATCACTGACCTGTGTCAGACTTGCAGCGGGCGCCATCGGGGGCTCTGGAGGGGTCAGTCTCTGCAGCAGGCACCTCATCTTAAGTTGGGACAGTAACAATGCCCGTCCATAGGGTGTCGTGGAGTTTAAGTGAGACGAGCCATGGCCTGTGTCTGGCTCCATGCCTGGCACATAGTAGGTGCCTGGTTCAGCACATGGGCTGCTGCTGTCACCTGGGTACCCTGCTGCTGACCCACTGTTTCCTCTCTTCTCTTTCTGGCTCACCTGGAAATCTGAACTCCGCCTCGTGGCCTTCACCATCTCTATAAACGCTCGTCTCTTCAACGTGGAGAGAACAGGGCCACCTTACACTTAGGTTCACCTCTCTGCTTTTTGTTGCCTCAAAGAAAATGGATTCTTCTCAACTTTTAGAGTCCGTTTGGGATGCTGGGGCTTCCCTGGCCAGGGGGTGATGATGACGCCTCCCGGGAGGGGTGTGGCTGGGGACAATGGCCCACCTCCCCGACGAGCCTCCTGGGGATCTCTGTTCAGATTCCAGCTAGGAGCAGGCTGGTCGGCCAGGGTCCCCACAGAACCCTGCACTCTCCTCAGGGACCAATCTGCTGCAGCTGGTGGCAGAGCCTCCCAGAGCTGGACGTCCCCAGAGGGGGTCTCTCCTAAACATCCCCATGGTGTCGGTGCGAGGAACTGTCAGGGATCACAGCCTGTTTGGAAGCCAGCACCCCAACTCTGGGGCTTGCTATTTCCTTGGGGTTTGATTTGCAGTTGCTGACCCCGGGGTCCTCAAGACCCTGCACCTCAGGGGCAATGCCCAGGGGAAAGAGACTCCCGAGGCGCTGAGGACACGACAGTGAGCCAGCTGGGCCTCCCTTTCAGGTGGTGGTGGGTGAACGTATGGGGGCACCTGGGGAGGAAGTTCCAAGAGCCCCGAGCTCACCCGAGGGTCACCAACCAGATGCTTCCAGGGGCCAGCGGTGCAAAAGAAGGGGGTCAAGTGGGGGAGGCAGCAAACCCAGGAGCAGCCTGTGTCCTTTCTAAGAGGCCTGGGAGATGGTGACTTGTGAGGTTGGTCACCACCATCTTCCAAGTTCCTCAGAGAGGCCAGAAATCCAGAGTATTCTGTGGAAGGGCCCTCTTTTGAGATGTTACTAAAAACAAAACTACAGACCAAAAAAACCAAACAAAAAACCCACCCAAACTAGAAAACACCCCGTGAGCCAAGAGAAGTGCATCTGTGGCTGCCGTGTGCCACAGCTACCGCGAGTCCCTCTCTTTGGCAACCAGTCGGGGCCCAGGAAGCACTTGTTGACAGGTCCCAGGTGAGACCCAGGGTGCCCCACTCACTCGCATTTCAGAATAATAGTTTTCTAAAGTAGAATAAGTGCGTTCAGCACAATGCTTAGGACCTGGACTTGGACGACCCAGTCTAAGTAAACTCTTGGCTGCTTCTCTGAAATTCAAATGTGGCTGGGCATCCTGGTTTACTTTTCCTCCCAGTCGGGCAACCCTACTGGGCTCTCCCCAGGCCTTGGAGGAAGGCCCTTTATTGGCAGGTAAAACTGGTGAAGGGGAAGCTGCTCTGGGGCGCAAGGGTTGGGGTGCCCAGGACCAAGGCTTCAGGGAACTGGAGTCTGAGCACTGCTCAGTCCTGGACTGAGTCCAAACAGTGGGCTGCTGAGCTCTGAAGAGCAGAGCCTGGCCACCCGCAGACCTGCTTTTACAGAACTTGACTGGACTCGTGGGATGTGGGGACATTGGTCTGTCTCAGGGAACTTCCTCAGACATGGCTCGGCTGACACTGTGTTGCTTCTGCACTGTGGCCATTTTTAGGAACATGGTACATTATGCCACAGTGTCCCCTCTGGGGGAGTGCCCAGTGTGGTCTCTGTTCTAATGCTTGTGTGCATCCCACAGACACTGTGAACTGGAGGCCTAAGTGGTTTTCCCTCTCCCATTGGCTGCCAGGAAGCTCAGAGGCACGTGAGGCTCCCCTTGGCAGGTGTGGAAGTCATTAACAATCGGGACTCCATTCCCATCCTGGATCCTTTTATGCCCACTTTTCCTGATTTATTTCATTCCTAGGACAGGATTCTTGGGGCTCTCATGCCTCCCTTCCTTTGTCATGAGCTTGTCAGCAAGTCCCCAATTCATTTAGTGCCTGGGATGGTGCCTCTGCAGCCAAGGCACTCTCGAGTTCCCTCTCCCCTCGCCTCAACGCACTGGGGCAGACACTTTTGCTGGTCTTTTCGGTCATTTGTTCAAATATTGGGCAGGGGCTGGGGCTGGACAGGGATTGGAGTGGAGGTGTGCGATGTCCCTGGGACGTCCTTGGGGTAGCACGGCTGGCATTTATGCTTCATGGGCTCTTACCCTCTGCAAAGACTGAATCTAGTTTGTGTCTGGCTGCCTGAGCAGAACACCTTTCCATACCTGCCGCTGATTCTCTTTGAAGGAACAGTTGCAAGGTGCTGAGTCTTTTGCATTTCTGTTTTCAGGATCCTCTAAATGTTCCTGAGTGAAAACATCATGTGAACAAGAGTGTTTAGTATGTCCTCGCCTGTACCAGTCGGGGACACACCTCTGGCATTTCGGGGAGACGCTGGGATTCACTGGAAGGGGTGGGCAGAAGTGGGGCCACCCTTAGCCACACACTGCACCACCCCACCCACGTTTTACCTTCTCATCTTTGCAGGGGGATCGGGGGGAGCCTTGCCGAGTCCCCCAGTCCATTCCAGCCTCTACAACATCTGGAATGACCCCGGGATACCTAGGGTCACTCCTTGGTCAAAAACACACGGGAATACCTGGCCCAGGAGAACCTTGGAAAATAGTGAGTTCAACAGAATGTGAAGCTGTCGATGGTGGCCAGGGAACGTGTATCTAGTGGCCCTTATTTGCTTTGGGTTTTATAAATATGCTCTCATCGAATCTAACCTTATGAGCTAGATACTGATCTTTACTGTAAAGACTAGGGATCTGAGCTAATTACATTGGGAGGAGGCTGGGGGCTCCAGCCCAGCTGAGACCACCTGGCCAGCTTTGATTGGCTGGAGCCTGGGAGGGGAGCTGGGCGGCTTCTCTGGCTGCAGTGGCCTTTCTCACACTAAAACCCTAAGGAAGGTCTGAGAAAGGGCTGCCGCTTCCCAAAGGGCAACTTCTGTGCATGTCAATGTTTTCTATTGAAAATTCCGGGCTTAACCCATTCACAAGAAAGTCTCGGCTCTTTCTTGGCCATGGCCCTGGTTGTATTCACCGAACAGAAAAGAGAGCCTTACAAAGGAGCTGCCAGCTTCAGGGGACCAGGGGAAAGTCTCAGGGCCGTGTGGACTCATCAGCTGGCGGGCAGTTCTCTAAGAAACACAGGAATCGCACCCCCCCACCCGAATTGACATTCTCACCCACAAGGAGTTGGGTAAGGAGTCTGCTGCCTGCCAGAGGCCACTTCCCCCACGGTCCTGGGAAGTAGGTTCTGTTGTCACAGTACTGTTGAGAAAACTGAGACATAGGGGTGAAGTCATTTGTCACCTGGGACACTGCTGCCTTATCTAGAGATGTGGAAAGTGGACGAGACTTGTGCTCCTGCCCAGCCAGGCATGATCTCCCCTGGCCTCAGTTTCTCCTCTGAGGGGCGGCTCGAGGCCTCTGTAGGTTGGGCTGTCACTGTTACCCTGTCACCTGGAGAGAGCTCGAGGGACATCCCAGAGTTGGGAGGCCCAAGACCAGGATGTTCTCTGGAAATGTCTGGTGCGGAAGTTTCCCCACATATTATAGCAAGTCTCATTTGCACCGTCAAAGGGAAGTAGACGTGTGATTCTGGAAAGTTCTGCTTGGTGAAAAGACGCTTAACATTCAAACTGCATTGGTGTGTGTGTGTGTGTGTGTGTGTGTGTGTGTGAGAGAGAGAGAGAGAGAGAGAGAGAGAGAGAGGCGGGGGGGGGGGGACTGTTTTGAGGCTCCAGGGGAGCAATCCAGTCCATCTTCACGGACAGGTGCTGAGATGTTATCCTGGAGACTTTGAAAGAGCTAAGGCTCCTTGTGAAAATATTAAGTGTAACACTTAAGAAGAAAAAAGTTCTGTTTTCCTCTAATGTGCATTTTAAAAATGCAAGTATGCTCCTAGGTAGGATCTGATGGCAAGACAGATATAAACAGCTTCCCTTCAGAATCCAGCCAAACTGTAGAATTTGTTACTCACCCCCCACCCCACCCCAACTGCTAATAACGAATACCTGGCTGGGGTAAGCGCCCGCGGCTGAGTGCCGGGATGCCCAGATGAACACCTGGAGCGCTGGGGCTGCAGGGTTCGGGGGGAGCACAGTGACCAGGGCTGGAGGGAGGGTCCGGGGGACCCTGCTTGTGCTCCTGCGCAGCCAGGCATGATCTCCCCTGGCCTCAGTTTCTCCTCTCTGAGGGGCAGCTTGAGGCCTCTCTAGGCTGATGTGAGCGCCTTGGGAGGGACCCGGCAGCCCTTCCTGTCCCATCTCCCTGCTCTGTGGATTCCGTGCAGGGAGATCCCCAGCTTTCGCTCTTCTAGGGGTGACACAGGTTTCACTTGGCCGGTTCAGACCTTCCGCCGTGGGAGGCTGGCCGGTGCCAGGCTGGCAGGGCTGATTGTGTGGAAGAGGCCTTGTGAATAATGCATGCGCGCTGATTATGCAAATCCCCTGTCCCTGCACTCCACCCACGCACCACAATGGGCTTTGTGGGGCCCTTTGCTGTCCTGTTCTGTGGCTGCTGTCTCTGCCTGGGGGCTGGGGCTGCCAACCCTGGGGGGCACCTCGGGAAGGAGCGGGCTCCCCAGAGGGCACATCAAACCACATGTCAGACAGTGGCGCTGCCCAGCTTTGCTGGCAGGCTCCGTGCAAAAGGACACTGTCTTCCGCCCGAGGAAGCCCCGTGACACGCGCATGTGGGGCCTGTGATGTTTAATTCAGAGCAGGGGATGCTGGAGACAGCGGGTCTGGGCTCCCTCAGAGCTTTCCTTCCCAGGCCGGTTTGCAGAGTGGGAGGGGGCTTCTGGGAGCCGCATCTGCACCAGATGCTGGGATAGGAAGGGGGGGCCTTCTAGGGGAGCCAGCCTCTTCAGAGCTCAAGCAGGTGACACACAGTGTGCATGTGCACGCGCACACACACACACACACACACACGCACGTGCGCGCACACGGTTCTAAAGTGAAAAAGCTAACCATTACCAGGGGGCCCTGAGGGCCGGCCCAGCACAGGGCACAGGAACCAGGGCCAGAGACATCTGCAGCCAGGTCCTGGCTACTGCGTGAACTTGGGCGAGTCTCAACTCTCTGAACTCAGCTGCCCCATGTGTAAAATAGAGACCCTCGGACCAGCCAGGCAGGACTGTTGGGCTTGGGAGTGAACTGGATCGTGAATGCACACCACAGGCAGAGCCCTGGCCTGGCCTGGCCTGGCCGCAGAGCGAGGTTCCGCTGAGAAGAGCTGGCCCAGTGCCCAGGGAGTGGCCGAGCTCTGCTCTAAACCAAGGTCTGTCTAAAGCTCTTCTGCCACCTTCCTTTCTACCAGTAAATGTGTTGTGCATGCCCTGGACCCTCCCGGGGCCACCGTCTGCCATTTCTAAGGGGGCAGCCTCGGGGGCTCCGCCCCAAGCAGAGGCGCCTCACCTTCTGCTGCCGGATGGCCCTGTTGAACCTCTTCTCCTGGCTCAGCTGGTGCTCCGTGCGCTCCAGGGCCTCCTTCAGCAGGGCCTTCTCCTCCGTCTCTTTGTAGATGTCGTCCTCCAGCTTTGCTACCTGTGACTGGTACATCTGGACGGACACTTTGCTCTGCCTGGGCACATGGAGAGACAGACAGGGTCCCTGGTTCCCCTCATCGTCCCCACTCATGGTCCATGTCCTCAGATCAGTGGCCCCTCCCAGTGCTCGCACATGGGGCTGACTTAGGAGCTTCCTCCCAAGCCCGAGACAGCACAGGGATTTGGGGAGCAGAGGGCAGCACACACAGCTCACGGGCTGGACGCATGCAGCCTGGGGTGGTCCAGGCTGTGCTCCCCACTCCCAACTTCCCTGGGACACGCAACTCTCGGGGACGGATGGAACCATCAGAGCCAGACCAGTGAGTCAGGGAGGCTGACAGCAGGTGCCCTCTGCCCTCAGAGCGCACGGAACACAGGAGCCGAGTGCTCCAACTGCAGCCTTTTGATGGACAGACTCACCCCGCTGGGCCTGGCTGTTGTCCCCCCAGCATTTCAGCCACTCTCCTCTCGGGCCTCTGTCCTGTGCCAGCCCCAGGGGTCTGCTGCCTGTGCTCGGCTGGAGGGGGCCAGGTGGTACCTGAGCCGCTCCACGTCCTGCTCGTAACCTTTCAGCAGCTCCTCTTTCCTCTGCAGCCGGGTCTTGAGCTGGGTGATCTTGTCAAACACCAGGTCCAGGTCCCTTTGTCGCAGCTGGTTGACCTTCTCCCTCTCTTTGGCAGACAGGTGTTTCATGGACACGTGACCCGACATGTCTTTGATGTTCATCAGGCTTCCCAGAGTCCTGCTCATGTCCAGGTACTGCAAGGAGAGCCAAGGGGCCTCAGGGGCGGTGCCCGGCCCCCAGCTGCTCCCAGAAGGCAAGTGTCCGGTCTGCTTGGCCACCCTCTGCCACTGCAGACGGAAAGCGGGCTTCGTTTGCCCCGTAGCCACTCACGCTGGGCCTTTTTGGGACCCCCCTCGCTTTGCTGGCTCTCGAGGCGTTGGACTGGGCGGTTTCTGAACCGCGTTGGGGCGACAGACAGGCCTCGTGGAGTTTTAGAATGACCAGGGTTAACAGTGACCCCAGGGCCCAGGCTTTGGGAGGGGCCCTCGAGCTGTGGGTACACACCAGTCTTTCACTGAGATCCAAAGCCTCGGTGACATCCGTCTTATCTGACTTCTCCAGGGCGGAGCTGGTGTCCGAGTTGGAAAGGCTGTCCTGGAAGGAGAGAGAGAGACACGGCCGCTCCACCCTCCATCATGGGAGTCTCCAGCCGGAAGCTGCGCTCAGGGATGACAGAAGCGTAACTCAGGAGGCGACTCTCATTTCGGTTCCTGACCACTCAGACTGGACTCCTGGCCACTGCTTTCTAACGAGGACCGTGCTCCGACCCTCAGAGAAGGCTGTGCAATGTGTTATACATGGCTCGTCTGCTCTGATGGCCTCTGTCTTCCCTCTAGAACAAGGGCTCGCAGTGGGCGTGACTCTGTCCCTTCCCCTGGGACATTCAGCAATGTCTGGACACCCTTTTTGCTGTCACGTCTGAGGAGGGGGAGTGCTACTGGCATCTAGCGGGAAGAGGGCAGCGATGTCACTACACATCCTGCCAGATGCCGGCCAGCCCCTCACAGACTGGGCAGGAATGATCTGCCCCAAATATCAGTGGTGCTGAGGTCGAGGGTCCCCATCTGGACAACAAGCGCTACAGGGACCATGTCACTGTCTGCTCACTAAACTTCTCCTTGTGCCTAGGGTGGCACCTGACACCGAGTGGCCTGGTATGGATGGGCACAATGTTGAATGAATGGATGAAGGTTACATAGAAAATGTCCCCTCTCCTTTTATTAGAGCAATTGTTTCATGCAGCAGAAGCGAGGCCTTCGGAAAGCATGGGCAAGGGCTGTCCTGGTGGAGTGTGCGGCTGGTGGCCCAGGCTCCCTGCAGGCTCTTTCCTGGGATGACACACTCGCTGAGACCCCCGTAACTGCAGGCTGCTGAAAGCCCCTCCCCCAAAGCAATGGGGAAGCCATCATGCCACATGGGGAGTCTGGAGAGCCACCAATGGCCACTCCCAAGGTCCTCAGAACCAGATGGGCCTGCAGTGCTTGCTACGAACATGGTGGACATTTCACCCACAGCATCTGCTGCACCGCCCTGTCACCCTCTGAGATGAACAATGGAAACCCCCACTATAAAGTAGAAAGGCCAAATGTGACAGTGACAGGAGGGACATATTTACCTACGTCAAGTGGACATAGTTACTAGGGTGAGAAAAAAGAGGGTCTGGGCAGAGCTATGGAACCTTTGTCCATTCATTCAACAGTTTGAGCAGATTGGCTGCAGAGAGAACCCAAAAGGCACCGTGGTGTCCCCAGCCCTCTGGAGTCCTTGACCTCCAGGCTCCTCCTCCTTCCTTCTCTGCAGACTAGGGGGCGGGGGCACCTGCCCGGGGTACAGTCCTGGCTCCTCGGTCTTTACCTCTGTGACCTTGCATGAGCTACTTGACCTTCAGAAGCCTTAATTTTTCATATCTCCAAAATGGGAACAATAACAACAGTGGTGCCCAGGCTGCCGGGAGGGGTGGACGGAGTAACGCCCGTGGACGGAGCCCTGGGCATCGTCAGCTGTGCGTCCTCCGTGCTTTTCATTTTAATCACTGCCCGCCTTGGAGGACTGAGGTTCTCAAGGAGAGTGGGGAGGTTTCTGCTGTGTGGTGTCAGGAGTGGGCCTGGTGGTCACCTCCCAGGGCAAGGTCACTCTGGGAAGCAGGGTCAGGCTATGAGGTCTAGTTGACCTCCACACCCAAACTCGGAGAAGGAGGGTTTGATTTTATCAAGAAAACCAATTCATTTCCAAAGACATTCATCCTGGACTCTAGGAAATGTCACAAAAATCTTTGGACGGAATGTCGGCCCAGGCAGGATGGCCTCATTATTTCTTCCAGAAGCCTGTGTGGGGTTCAGACCCAACTGTGCAGCAAGCGGCCACTCAGAAGGTCTTGTGGTTGATGGTGACCTTGCTGCCCGTTGTCATGTGCCCATGGTGCCCAAACACCTACGTAGGGTTCAAGGGCACCTTCAAACCACCTCTGAAAATCCTGGCAACCAAGCCTGTACCCCTTTCAGAAGGGCAGTTTTCCTTGAACACTACTATTTAACTAACATTGAACAGTGACGACAGCTGTCATTTGTTAAATGCGCACTGTGAGCCGGGCACTGGACAGGATGAACTCCTTGGATTTTCATCATCATTCGACAGCTGGGAAATACAATCTCAGAGAGGTTAAGAGCCTTGCCCAAGGCCACCCAGCTTTCAGGCTGGGATTTGGACATGGTTCCCTCTGACCCCTGAACTTGGGTCTCATCACTGTTCCCTGCTGCTACCTCTTACACGCCCATGCTTTTTAGTTGACAGGAAAGGAAACCTGAGGCAAACTCGGGTCATAATGTTACGAAGTGGCCCACTGAGCGCTTCTGCCCCGGAGGACCTGGTGGGTCGAGGGCCTGTGTCTGCCCTCACGCCCACCCTCTTCGCGTGCCACTTCACCGCGGAGACAACGTTTCTTTGGTTACCGCGTGGATCTCTATTCTTGAGGGAGTTGGCAGGTTGGATTTTGTGTCCACTATTATTTTCTGGATGTTTTTCTCCATTCTGAGCGTCTTTAATTCTAGGAACGATTCATTCAGGTGGTCCTTACAATCTATAAGAGAAAGAATGCAGACTCAGGACGGGGCTCCTCCAGCGAATCCCCACTGCTGCAGTCTGTGGGACACTTACCACGGGGCTGCGAGTCCTCACGACCTCCCTGGCAGATGGGGACACTGAGGCCTAGAGAGATTACATGGCCGGACCCAGCCGCGGCGGCAGCCACACAGTGTCAGGGCTGAGGCCTCGAGGGCGAGCTTCCAGACACAGGGACGAGGACGGGCTTGACGTGGGGCTTCAGGCCTGAGCCAGCGCCCCTGGTGCCCCGCGGGACAGTAAGCTCCCAGTCTGGAGACGGCCCCTTCCCCTGTGAATGGGGTCTGCTAAGAGATTCCCCGACGCTGACCCTCAGGTAGTGAAGTCCATGACAAAGTCTCCTCCCGGCCACAGCGAAATAAGGAGAAGGAGGACAAGGGTGAGTTTTCATGATGTCCTATTTATTTCATATGATTCTGAGGTCACGGCCGGCCCATCTTTCTTTGTGTCATAAGGTCCTTCCAATTAGGAGGTGGCGGGGACTAGAGAGGAGGGGACTTACTGGAAGAGCAGGCCTTCTCTAGTTCTTTGATTCGCGCTCGGAGTTCTGACAGGGCCTTTTTCTGTCGCTGAATGACTTCCTCGTGTTGGGACCCTCTGCACTTGGCCCCCAGGTCACTGAAAGACTGCTCCTGGAGGACAGACAGTGCAGACAGAGGCTTGGTTAGGGATCGGAGGACCTGACAGCACACACACGTGGGCGCTGCCCGTGCAGCAGGAGCCTGTGGCTTAGTACTTTGGGGAAATACCATCGGAGATCAGCAGAGAAGGAATTTGAATTTTTCATTGCAAATACCAGTCACATCTAGGAGGATTTCCGACTTTCCTACCTACTTAGCGACGCTATAAATAAAAGATCCCCTCTATTCTCCTTCCCCATGTTTTATTTCTTCTCTTCCATGCTCTATGCCTGGGTTTCTGTTCATTATCATTCTGATCTTGTTTCTGTACCATTGTACCAAGGTCTGCTTCTGCAGGGGCGTTTTTTTTAACCTTTTTTTTTTGCAGTGCTGTGGATGGAACCCAGGGCCTCTCGTGTGCTAAGCCCTTGCTCTACCACTGACCGGCACCCCAGCCCCAGAGTGGTACTTTTAGTTGAGAACACAACATGCTCTCTCTTAAATTGGACATAGGATGGTTGTCTCCTATTGGCCAGGGGCATCTGATAGACTGACTCTTGGTGGGTCACTCTGGAACAGCACCTCCAACAGGACTTCCTGTGGTGACAGAAATGTTCTACACCCTCATCCTCCAATATGGCAGCCACTGGCCACAGATGGACCCTGTCAGACAGCTCGGGGCTGTGGCTGGGTTTACTTAGGGATCAGACAAAGAAGGGTCTTCTTTGTCCTGTAAGGGTCACGCACCCTTTTAAGATTCAGAAAGATGCAGGGTTCTTTCCTCCAGAAAAATGTCCCCTACACACAAACATCTACATACAACTTCCAGAGGTCAAGGACCCCCCACTCCCACCCCAAAGCCGTCATGGAGTCCACACAGCGCTCCCCTAAGGGGGCAATTCACTCATCATTCGTTCGTCCCTTCATTCCATGCTTTTTTTTTGAGCACTTCTGGGTGCCAAGACTTGTTCTAGTCTTTCAAGATTCAGCAGTGACACAACTGGCAGCCTGCCACCAGGGATTTAGCATCCTAATGTGGGGAGACAGACCACGAGGAAGATAAGGAAGGAAAATATGTGGTGGGCAGTGATAAATGTTTACCGGATAATTAAGTGGGGACATGGGATGAATACTGGGGACAGTTTTCAGCTGTAGATGACTTGTACGGAAGGCCTCATCCAAATTGGTAAGAAATCGACAATCTGGTTGTTTTATAACTATTTTTAAAATAGCAATCTTAGTTTATTTCATACTACAAATAAAGATATAGGAGATACCATATATAGTATGAAGTGAACCAAAATTATTTAAAAATTATAGGCAGATATTTCTATCATCTGCCTCGATTTCTTTATTCAAATACGTGTCTATCAAGCTCTCATTACCTGTCTGTCTTCCTACCTTTCCACCTACCTATCCCCCTACTGCCCTGAGCTCATGCCAGCCCCTCTGTAGGTACTGAGTGAGACTGAGAAGCGGACAGACAGACTGTCTCTGGGACAGATGGGTGACAGACATGTAAGTATTCTAATTCCAGCAAGTGAGAAGTGCTACCGTGAGACACAGCAGGCCTGGGGGAGAGGAAGGGAGACCTTCGTCTGTTCCTCTTTCTGTGATGACTCTGCCTATTAAGGGTCTATGTGACAATGAGTGCATGCCAGGCCCCACGCTGGCTGCTCTGGCCTTTGGGGTTCAAGGTCTAAGCCTCCTTCAAGATGCTCACTGGCACCATCTGAGGTCTCTTGGGAATGTCCCCCAACCCTGTCCCTGCCACTTACTCCTTCACCGTCTCGTTAGGCCCCAACAAGATGCCTCCTGCAGAGGCCTCCCTGACCACCAGATCCAAAAGAGCCCCACCCCACCTCGATGCTCCCTGCCCCAGTCCTGCCGTGCGGTTCCTCAGGGCGCATGGTCCTGCCGGACATTCTACTCAGTATTGTTTCTTTCCATCTCTCCCTTCCTGGCACGTAAGGCTCCGTGAGAGCCAAGTCTGTCCCCTGTGGAGACCGTGGCCCTCGGGGCTGAGCAGCCCGAGTGCACCGAGGCCACAGCAGGAGCAGGAAGGCCCTTGCCCAGCGTCTCTGCCTGGCAGCTGAGGGCAGGGCCACTCCACCAAGGACCTGGCTGTCCTTGGGCCAGCTCTGGCTTGTTTATGGGCCGCCCAGTGGGTCCACTTCCTGGGCCTGACTCAGGCCTCACTCCTCTCTGGGACAGTGGTTTCCTGGGAGTCAATGACCTCCAGTGATCTGTCCCTGCCTGCACTGAGGAGGGCAGGAGTGCTGAGCTGGGGGCCAAGGGACAGCTGTGGCAATAGACTGCTGCCACCTCTGCTGGCCTGAGGTGGGTCAGAGCACCACGTGACCCTCCCTCATGGCCTTCTGGGAACTTCTATATTGAGAGCGGAAAGAGGTTCTTTCTCATACAACCCTGGAGCCCTCTGACCTGCTCTGGCTTCAGAAACAGGAAGTAGCGGGGAGAGGAAAACCATTCCAAGAAGAACAAATACTTTCCCCCTTTTATCTTGCAGACTCCCTCCCCCACCCTCCTAGGCTCATCCTGCCTCATGCTGGAGACCCAAAATCCCAGACATTGCCGCCAGCCCCGCAGTCCAGCAAACACAGGCAGAGTCCAGGGAACCTGGTGTGGGCTGGGCCCTGTGTGCATTTCCCTGTCTCTGGCTCAGGGCCTGGCATACAGGAGGTGCTCAACAGTTGTTGACTGAATGAATGGCTGGGTACTTGGGCTGCCTGGTCGTGTCTCCCGCCCACCTTTGCCCTGAGCAACAGGAGCCACATCTGTCGCAGAGCTCTGGACAGCAACTGGAGCCAGCGCAGTGGGGGCATCTGGAGCCCTATTGTCTGAGCTGCCGTGGCCCGGGCTCTCGATGCCTGTCAGGGGAAAGCATCTTTGCTGACACATTTGGCCCCATTTCCAAGGGAGAGTCCACAGCCTGCTCTCTGGTTTTATAAAGCCACGGGGAAAGGATGAGTGGACTCCAGGAAGCCAGGGCTTCAAGGAACCATGGCACCTGACCATCATGGAAACATCCCCGCACCAGCCTCAGGGTCAGAGTGAGGGCCAGCTTCAGGGACCACCGGATGCAGGCTGTTGTCACTCAAAGACTCACTCCCCACTGGATGTGCAGCTGAGACTTGTGGGCTGGCAAAGATTCCTGGGTGGTTGTGCACAGAGGTGTTATCAAGAGACAGCCAGGGGGCGTTAATTGTGTGGCTCTTTGGGAAGACAGTTTGGTTCTATGAAGCACAATTGAGGAAGTCCTTTGGATCCAGCAGTTGCACATCTAGGAATGTGCTCTACACACGCACGAGTACACTAACTACAGCATCATGTGAAAGAAGCAACCTAAATATCCATCAGCTGGGAATTGGTTGGAAAAAGGGGCAAAATGGAATTCTATGAGGCCACTTAAAAGAATGAGGCAGAACCTTATATACTTTCTTGAAAATATGCCCATTAAACAGTGTTATGTGAAAATAAAAAAGTTGCAGAATATATATGGTTTGATACCATTGGCAAAAAAAAAAAAAATCATCTACTAAATAAGTTTACGTATGTAAGGGTTTGTGCGTGTATTCACACACATGTATAAGTAAAATCTATTTTTCAGCCACTCCAGGAGGTGGGGACTGTCATTACTCCCAGACAAGGCAACTGGAGCCCAGTGACCACCCCAAGGTTAGTTTCTAAGTGGGGGATTGGGGATTGGAGCCCAGCGGACTGGATCCAGGCTTGACCTTCAACCACTACAGGTTCATGACTTATGAGGGTGTGGTGGCCCCGTGGGGAAGAGCTGATGGCTTCCAGCCTCAGGTGACTGCAACCGCAGGGCAGATTCTGGGTTTTCACTTCATACATTTCACACAGGCAGGCAATACTTTTGACACTTAGAATGAAAATATTTTCAAAGGGAAGGAAGCCACCACTGGGCTCTTGGGAGCAAGTCCCGCCGGGGGCCCAGGATCCATGGAGGACTTACCTCTTGACTGCTCAGGAAAACACTGGGGTGCATTGGCTCAATCTGCACAGAGATGTCACACTTCTGGGTGGCGTTCTTGGCTTTCTCCTCCTTCTCCATGCTCAGCTGGAGTTTGTGTTTGTCTTGGGAAGCCCTAGGGAGAGAGGAGATGTTGCCAGGGCAGCAGGCCAGCCGAGGCCCAGGTTCAAGTGCTTTTGTGTACTTTAGGGGACCTGGAAGTGGCCTGTTTCTACAAGTAACTGGATTCTCCAAGACCTTGAGTCTCCCGGCCCCAAATTTCTAGAGAATTTAGTTTCAGGAGACTCTAAGGATGGTGAC